>NC_092876.1:333202707-333528957 GCF_028372415.1 Notamacropus eugenii | reverse complement strand
GAAAGAGCTGATTTGGAGTCAGAGACCTGGTTTCAAATTCTGGCTACTTTCTAATTAAATAACTGCATGCAAATTACTTTACATCTTTGGGCCTCATTGAAGGAATAGCATTAGATAATCATGGAGATATCTTACAGTTTTAAATAATAGAACATTATAATTACATGTAAGTTTCAGGAGGACAAAACTGTGTTTTCTCTAAATTTTATATCTCTCCCAAGGCCTAGTCTAGTCATATATTTAATATTTAATTTTTAAATTAAAATTTTAAATTTAATATTGAATTGAATTGAACAGTAGATATTTAATAAATGTTCTTTGAATTGAATTATTGAAACGAAATATGTTCATTATTTTAATAGTTTTGTTTTTATTTAGCAACCACCATAATTAACAAGATCATGCACTATCTTTCTAATCTCCGTCTAGGCTAAACCTGATCGTCTCCGTGTTATCTAAAGCCCCACTCTTTACCTGATAACAGCCAACTGAGTTGTAGCTGTAGAGCTCATGAAGAAATGCTATGCTTGCAAGCCCAGATCCTATGGTAGGATACTTACTAGGGAAATTTCAGCTCTGATCTGACAACCCCCTGCTGAAAAGATTCTAACCCTAACCTTAACCCTTACCCTATTGTCACTAGATTCGAATACAGATACTTTCATTTGACATTTAAGGGCCCTCACATTCTGGCTCCAACCCACCTTTCCAGGTTGGTTACACATTGTGCCCCTAACCTAGGGTAGGGAATTCAGCTCAGATAGCTAATCAAAGTGGTAGTTATGTGGATCAGCCTCTTACCTAATTTCTGAGACAGAACAATCAGACATGCACAGAAAACCAAGTTTCAAATCTTTTATATACATACATATGTATATACATATATAAATAGTATATATAGTGTGTATGTATAAAAACACACATATAGGTGTATATATATGCGTATATGTATGGGTATATATATGTATGTATTTACGTATTTATACAATTTGTGTTTGGAGATGAGCTGCTGCTCTTGTGAATCAGAGGAGATGTCCTCTGGGAGTAAAATCAAAAAGTATTTCAGCTATCCATCTGGCTCCAGTATGTCAGTCGACAAGCAACAGTCAGTCAATAAGCATTGACAAAGCATTTATTCTGTGCCAGGCACCATGCTGAGATCTGGGGATACAAAGAAAAGCAAAAATAATGATATCATCTAGGGGCTGCACTCCTAGTTGGCCCCCTCCAATAACATCAGGTCCAGATGTGTGGATAACCCAAGGGACTTGTGTTAGCTGGTGTTCTTACAGGAGGGGGAAACTGAGAAACTCAGTAGAATGCTTGTGATCAGAGAGCCTTCAGAATGACTGTCAGACTAAGGGAATTTGGACACTGGTGCTCTAACAGCTGGCAGTAACCATATGCTTCTGTAAGCTATTAAGTTGTGCCTCCTCATCTTGCAAGAAAGCAACAGTTGCTCTTATCCAGAGACCTTAGAGGGCAGAGTTGCTGAGCATTGGTGGGCCCCATGGGATCCTACTTCATACCCTCTCCTGCACTTCCAGCCAAAGTGGCCCACTTGTTCCCCTCCTAGTTAGACTAGTGTACAAAATAATAAAAAAGCTCCTATTACGGTTTTCAGTGATAATCAGACTAGATCCTTAAGAATACACTTGTTTGGCTGCAAGGGGATGGAAGAAATGACATCTAGGCTGCTGTTTATAAAATTTTCTGTGATTTGTAAGTTTTCTGTCTCCATAAAACTATTAATTTTTATTTTATTTTTAGCTGTTCATATTTCCTGAAGATCCAGCATATTTAGTAGTATTCTCTGGGTCAAGACAAAGGAAAACCAAACCAAACCAAACCAAACCCTGCTGTCACTCTGAAGGTTTCATTCTCCATTTCCTTTTTTCTTCCACTTAAAAAATCAAATTCTCCCAAATCCAGTAACGTCCCTCAGGCCCAAGATGTCTTTCCATTTATTATTTCCAACATGCCACTAAAATTGAATGTTCAGTTTGGGGTTTTTATTTTTTTTCTTCCATTTTCATGGAAATGAAAAAATGAACGAGAATGGGAATGAAAAATGGCACGAGGGGAGGGAGAGAGTGTATCACGGGAGGTGGAGATGGAGAGAACTCTGGAATCCTTCTCCAAGGTGACAGCTGAGCAGACGTGGGTAGGGATGGGGCAACTTAGCATTCCCTCTCATCACATCCTGCAGCGCTCCATTCCAGCTCCTAGGGACGATGCTCTCAGAGGAGGTCATGTCTCCTGTCATGCCCTTAAAATAGTGCTGAGCAAAATCCATTTTGTTGGGAGGTGTGCGTGCTGGTGATTGCTTCTGCTACGATGCTCATCAGCTAAATCCATTCTCTCCACAGGAGGGTGGGGGGAAGGGGAGAAGGGGAGAAGATCGCCCATTTCGAGGCCAATGACTGTGCCTTCTTTATCTCTTTTATTTCTCTGCCTCTGCTACCCCCTCCAATACAGGCACAATACTTCTCACACAGAAAGTGTTTAAAATGTACATTAAATGCTGAGTGAATGAACTTAGTTTCCTTCTAAAATGAGTGGGTCGAAATAAGCAGAGGCTCAGTAAGGTCCCATAGTCTAAGAACTATGATGCTCTTTTGACACCCTGTGAACTTCTGTCTAACCACCTGAACTCCTGTTTTACCCGTTTGTAAATGGTATGTTCTATCTAGCTGTCATTAATGATATAATCTCAAATTTGTCTGAGAATTCACATTTGCAAAACGCTGCTTCTTCATCTTTTTCCCCCTGAGTTTTGGGATCCTGGGATGTGTCTGAACCCTCCTTGAGCCACTAAATGTGTCCCCGGGGAAAGGAAAGGTGCAGAGAAGACTTCTTTCCCCCACGGCTGTTTCTTAGGCTTCTCGTTACCAAGCTTACAGGCTCCATAGCAATTGAGAAGAAAATATGGTAATTTGTCCTATATTTTATCTCTGATACTGTACTTACTTTAACTCTACCTGTTCCTTCATCCTACCAGAGCTAAAACACTAAGTCATTTTCATTTTGGATTTTAAAAATTCATTTTGGATTTATAAAATAGAGATATCAGTTTTAAAATCTTTATTGTTGCTTACTACTCTGGTATAGAGAAAGAACATTGATACTGGGCTGAGAGAATGAGAGTTTGAATTCTCCTTCTGATGCTTGCTACCTGTGTACATTTAAGAGCTATTCAACCTTGTGCCTCACTTTCCTCATCTGTTGAATTTGAAGCCTCAGAAGTTATTCTCAGCTGTAGATCTGTGACTAAATAAACATTTATTAAGTGCTGACTGTGTGCGGGGCACTGTAGTTACCTCTAAGGATGCATAGGAAAGCAAGGAAGCATGAAAGAGCAAAAACAGAACCCAAAACAATGTTTGTTCTCAAGAAGCGATCTCATGCAAACTAATGGGAGAGACAAGTTGTAAATAACCAGGTCAGTAGAAAACAGAGAGAGTTGTTGTTGTCCATCCTTAGTTTTTGAAGAGGACCAATGACATTTAGGGTGATGTCTTGAGTTGTGCATGAATTAGATTTAAGTGCAATAGAGGAAACAGATGAAGGTAATCTGAAAAGGTAAAGTATTGGCAACTGAGGGACCAGGAAAGACTTTCTGAAGAAAATGGCATTTAGACTGAGAGAAATGAATATTTCTAATTATTGAATTAGGATCAAGGTTTTTCCTTTTTTCTACTTT
Organism: Notamacropus eugenii; assembly: GCF_028372415.1. Lineage (NCBI taxonomy): Eukaryota > Metazoa > Chordata > Mammalia > Diprotodontia > Macropodidae > Notamacropus > Notamacropus eugenii. Next base: position 333,525,254 of record NC_092876.1, on the reverse strand, counting down.
CTTATTCAGAAATCAACTAGTGTGAGAAATCTTGGGCAAAGATTAACCCAGTCAAGAAAGCTAAAATCTAATCAAAGAAACAAATAAATTCTAAGTTTAGGCCAATGAGTAGATTCCTGCTTATTGTATTTACTTAGAGAGGTCTACAAAAATGTGGATTCTCCCTTTTGTGAGGGGAGTGATATGGATGTTGATGTCCTTTTGGCCATGACTGGGTGTTCAGTGTCATGTTTCTCAAGACCCTCAGTGGAATAAGCCCATGTCTTATTATAATATGTATTCTCTTATTAATTGTTAACCATTAGAGTTGTTTGCTACCCTCAGGAACACCCACTCTTTGAAGGGCATATAAACTGTGAGTCCACTGCCCTTGAGTCATCCATCTTTGGTCTTAGAGAGATGGCCAAATGAACATTCTTTTTATTAATAAAATGCTAGCAATGTTAATAAAATGATTAGTTACCAAGAAACTATGTCTGTCAATCTTTTTAAATGTCAAAGAGTCTTATGGGAAGCTAAAGACAATAAAAAGTGAAGATGAGGGAGCAGAACATTCTAATCATGGGGGACAGTTAATATACACACTGGCACAGATGAAATGTCATGTTCAAGCAACTGTAAGTAGGGCTGTGAACTGGATCATAGAGTACATGGTGGGGAGTAAGGTATGAGGAAGTCGGAAAGGTAGGAGAGGGACAAGTTATGAAGAGCTTTAAGATTTAAGTGACTCCTGACAATCAGGAGTCACTGAAACTGCCCCTTCAAATCTCCAATGGCTCCTCACCCCCATTCTCTACCTTGGGTAATAGGGCTTCCTTTGTCCCTGCCCAGATATGCTAATATAGAGGAACCCTGCTTTTGGGGGGTTCTCCTTCCATTCTGATTTCATGTAACATGTTGGGTGAGAGTAACCTCCTTTGATGGACTATGCAGCCAGAACAGGACATATCCTTAAAAACAGACTCTTTGCTATATGCTTTTTTGATCCCAGTTCATCGACAGTATCATGAAATAAACTGGGAGATTGGATATACCCTTACCACTTCTCTTTTATTCAGGCTCTGAGAAATAGGTCTGGGGTTTCTGTTTTGCTTTGCTTGTCTTTGTTTCATATGCAGGTGGCAATTCCAACTAGAACCCAAATTTGAGCCATGGTGACCTTTGGATCCAGGACTCCCAACAGCGGTCAGTCAACCCAGCAGGGAAGCCAGGAAGGACACAGAATGCCTAGAGATAGTGATAGTGTTGAAGGCTGTAGAGAAATCAAGAAGAGAATTGAGAAAAGGCCATTAGATTGAGTGAGGACAAGTTCATTGGAAAACAGTATCAACTGCATGATGAGATCAGCAAGGAGATTGCAGAGAACTAAGAAGAAAATGAGAAGATGGCAGAGTAGAAAGACACACATACTCCAGTGCTTACCCGACAGTCCATAAAATACCTGTAAAAACTGACTCTCAACAAATTATAGAGCAGCAGAAGCCACAGAATGATAGAGTGAAAGAAATTTCCAGCCAAAGGTAACCTGGAAGGATGACAGGAAAGGTCTATCCTACGGGATGCTGAGTAGAGCGGAGCCATGAGGCACCAGGAGGAACAGGCCTCCAGGCCAGAATTCTCAGCAGGGAGGGTCTCAGATCCCTCAACCCAAAAGCACCAAAGAAAGCTTCAAAGGTCAGTAAGGGGGCTCTCCCAACTGGGTAAGAGGGGAGTAGGCTTCCCCCCAACATTAGCTCCAGCCAGCAGCAGTAGTAGCAGTAGCACCAGGGGTGGTGTGGAGACAGCAGAGGTGGCAGCAGCAGTGGGCATCCATTTGTGAAGAACTTGGCCTAAAGCTCCTGGGGAAATTGAGCAGCTGCTCTAAACCTCAGCCCTGAGCATGGTCCTGGGGGGAAGAGGAGCACTAGGACCTTTCTCTTGACAAAGAATTCAGAAGTCAAGTAACTGACTGGGAAAATGCCCAAAAAAGGAAAAAAAAATAAGACCACAGAAGGTTACTTTCTTGGTTAACAGGTATTTCCTTCCATCCTTTAGGATGAGGAAGAACAATGCATGCTATCAGAGGAAGTCAAGGCTTCTGCATCCAGTACCTCCAAAACGAATATACAATGGGCTCAGGCCATGAAAGAGCTTGAAAAATGAGTCAGCAGCTTGCTAAAGGAGACCCAAAAAAATGCTGAAGAAAATAACACCTTGAAAAATAGGCTAACTCAATTGGAAAAAGAGGTCCAAAAAGACAAGGAGGAGAAGAAGGTTTTAGAAAGCAGAATCAGCCAAATGGAAAAGGAGGTTCAAAAGCTCACTGAGAAAATAGTTCTTTAAAAATGAGAGCGCAGTTCAGGGAAGCTAATGACTATGTGATAAACCAAGAAGTTACAAGACAAAACCAAAAGAATGAAAAAATAGAAGATAATATAAATATCTCATTGGAAAAACAACTGACCTGGAAAATAGAACCAGGAAAGAAAATTTAAAAATTATAGGACTACCTGAAAGTCATGATCAAAAAAAGAGTCTAGACATCATCTTTCATGAAATTATCAAGGAAAACTGCCCTGATATTCTAGAACCAGAGGGCAAAATAAATATTGAAAGAATCCACTGATCACCTCCTGAAAGAGACCCAAAAAGAGAAACTCCTAGGAATATTGTGGCCAAATTTCAGAGTTCCCAGGTCAAGGAGAAAATATTGCAAGCAGCTAGAAAGAGTATTGTGGAAATACAATCAGGATAACACAGGATCTGGCAGTTTCTACATTAAGGGATTGAAGGGCTTGGAATAGGATATCCCCAAAGTCAAAGGAACTGGGATTAAAACCAAGAATCACCTACCCAGCAAAACTGAGTATAATACTTCAGGGGAAAAAATGGTCACTCAATGATATAGAGGACTTTTAAGCATTCTTGATGAAAAGACCAGAACTGAGGAGAAAATCTGACTTTCAAACGCAAGAATCGAGAGGAGCATGAAAAGGTAAACAGGAAAGAGAAATCATAAATGACTTTCTAATGCTGAACTGTTTACATTCCTACATGGAACTATAATATTTGTAACTCTTAAGACTTTTCTCAGTATTTGGGTAGGTGGAAGGATTATACACACACACACACACACACACACACACAGAACAGGTTGAGTTGAATCAGAAGGGAGGATATGTATAAAAAATAAAATTAAGGAGTAAGAGAGGAATATATTGGGAGGAGAAAGGGAGAAATGGAATGGGACAAATTATCACTCATAAAAGAGATAAGAAAAATCTTTTTCAAAGGAGGAGAAAAGGGACGAGGTGAGAGGAGAAAAATGAAGCTCACTGTCTTCACATATGGTTTAAGGAGGGAATAACATGCTCACTCAATTTGGTATGAAAATCTAGGTTACAGTATAGGAAAGTAGGGGAGAAGGGGATAAGTGGAGTGAGGGGGATGATAGAAGGGAGGGCAAATGGGAGAAGGGGGTAAGTAGAAGTAAACACTTTTGGGAAGGGACAAGGTCAAATGAGAGAATAGAATAAATGAGGGACAGGGTAAGATGGAGGGAAATATAATTAGTCTTACGCAACATGACTATTATGGAAGTCTTTTGCAAAATGATACATATATAGCCTGTATTGAATTGCTTGCCTTCTCAATGGGGATGGGTGGGGAGGGAGAAAGGGAGAGAAGTTAGAATTCAAAATATTAGAAATGAATGTTGAGAATTGTTATTGCATATAACTGGGAAATAAGAAATACAGGTAATGGGGTACAGAAATCTATCTTGCCCTACAAGAAAAGAAAGAAGATGGGGATAAGTAAAGGGTGGAGTGTGATAGAAGGGAGGGCATATTGAGGGAAGGGGTAATCAGAATGAAAGGTGTTATGTGTTGGGGGAGGGGAAAGATGGGGTGAAAAATTGGAACTCTAAATTTTGGGGAAATGAATGTCAAAATCTAAAAATAACTAAATAAAACTGGCAAAAAAAGAAATACTAAATTTCAGTTTAGGGTTAGTGAAAATAAAGACTCCCCCCCTCCCCCAAAAAGAAAGTGGGTTGTGATAGTATATAGAGTCATGGATTCCTCTTGGGAAATAGTATTAGTTATTTAATTTGGTTAAGAAAAAATAGAGGTGGGATACAGGGGAAAGGACAGGTTAGTTGCTTGTCCTCTCTAGGGCTCTATTCTTGTCCCGGGCCATCGGGGATAAAAAGGAGACAGACAGTACCCTGGCATGTTAAGTCTGAGTCAAAGCCCTTTAGAGGATAGAACCTTGGGACCCAGCCCATGGGGTGAGAAACATAGTGCCACCAATACTTGACACATAGTAAATGATTAATAAATGCTTTTTCTTTCATTTATTCATTCCTTAAAGGAGTACCCCAGATACTGACCAGACCCCTGGGACTGCTCACAAACAAGAGAATATTTTATATATAGATTTTCCACCAAAATAATCTTATGGTCAATTTTCTCAGGGATCATTACCATTCTAGTCAATAACTGAATATATTGAACTTGTATTTTGAACTGTAATAAAGATTAATAGCAGTAAAAAAGAAAAGAAAAGAAAAGAAAAAAGAAAATGAGAGGAGAGAAAGTGGAGAGACTGATTGTAGAAGACACTTTCAAGGGGTTTGGCCATGAAGGGGAGGAATGATATAGAATGACAGCTATTGGGTTTGGTTGGATCCACTGAGTGTTTTTTTAAGAACAATTGAGGAAACAGGCTTAGAGGTGTGGAGTGATTCACTTGAGCTCAGGCAAAGCAGTTAAATGAAATCTTAGTCTGTACAAATAAAACCACAGCATCCAGAGAGTGAGAGAGAGGAGACGCCCTTAGAGTCCTGTTATATTATGCTTGATGAGAACACATCTGGAGGAATTGTTCTCAGTTGGAGGTGCCACATTTTGGGATGACAAGTTGGAGTCTGTCCAGAGGAAGATGACCAGAATGGTGATAGGAACTTGGAACCTTGCCATTAATTAAGCAATTAATTGAAGGAGGAAGATTATGATGGCATTCCCCAAGAAAGGACTATAGGAGAGGGATAAGATATTTTTTCTTTTTTACTCAGTCTCAGAGAATGGAACTAGTCACAAGAAATTTCAAAAAGTCCAATTTCTGCTCTTTGTGGGAGGAAAAACAATTTTCTAATAATTAAAGCTGTCCAAAATTTGAAGGGGTTGTCTTGAAGGATTGTGAGTTCTCTACTGGAAATCATCAAATCTGGGCTAGATACATGCTTGTTGGCTGTTGCTGAGGGATTCCCTGACCAATTGCAGGTTGTGTGGACTATTTGGCAACTGAGATCTCTTTTGATTGAAATCCTGTGATTCAATTCATCACCATTAGTGGGGGTGGGAGTTGAGGATGTAGAAGCTAGAGAGGATAGGGGGGTATGGTTAGTATGCTGCCACCATCAAGACACCTTCCTAGGCTGATTTTTGAGAAAAACCAATTGTTTTGCTTTACCACCCTCTATGTTGTTTCCATATGCTTTACTCCCAAATTCCAAACACATTTTTCATCTGGGTCTGTTACATTGGGCCTCTGTTGGACAATTTTCCTTAGACCTGAGTGAAGATGGTATATTGGAAAGAGCACGAATCATAGAAAGTAGAAGAACTGGGTTTGATGCATGTTCTTAGGAATGTCACTTAGTTCCCCTGGGTCCTTTCTGGAAAATGAGGAGATTGCACTAGATGACAGGAACATCCAGGTCTAGAGTTAGGATTATTTATTATTTTAAAAGGAGACATTGAATAAACCAGCTCTGGTATTCATGAATTTGTGATCTCCTAGGTGTGGGCCCGTCATAACAGGACCTAGGGGGCATGTTGGATATTATCCAGTATTGGACTTGGAGTCAGGAAGACTTGAGTTGAAGTCTTGCATCAGATACATATAAGCTACATGACTCTGAACAAGTCATTTGACCACTCTCTGCCTCAGTTTACTCATCTGTAAAATGAGAGAGTTCGACTCAATGGTCCCTATAGGATCCCCTCCAGCTCTCACTCTATGGTCCAAAGACCTGGGCCCCTTGTTTGCTTCGTCTGATTTCACATCCACATGTCTCTACCTCAACTCCCCTCAATTTGCACCCCCACCCCACCCCCACTCCTACTCCACTAGATTAAGTTTTAGCAGCTGTTCTGTTTTTCTTTCTCTGGCACTAATTAAATTCCTTCCAATTTTCTTTGTTTCTAGGCAGGTTCATTTCTTCCTCATCCCTGCCCCCACACCCCTCTCCCCGCTTGTCCTGGTTCCTACTTCCTGGCTGCCCTCGGGCTATTTCTGTGTCACCTTCCTTCTCAAACTCCTGTCAGTCAACTCTTGTCATTTTCAAATATCCACATTTACCTATAAGATAATGTTAATGGCCAACTCTTATTAGGGGCAGAATTATAATCCCCATAAAGGTGGGTGAGGGGTTGTTCATCATACCCTGAAAAGGCACAGAATCTATTCCCCATACCACAGACCCGGCAGCTCTTCCTATAGTCATGAAATTAACCTTCAACTCACCTAGCTTTGCTTGTCATCTCTCTCTTCAATTTAGTCTTCAAATGATTCACCTGACAGAGGAATCATCTCCCTCCCGAGCTCTTCTTTGGCAGTGACACCTCAATTCCTTAAGCTATTTTTAAAAAAGATCAATACTTGGTAGAATAAACCCTGTTTGGCCCTTCAGAGGTTACAGCTGCATTTCAGGAGGAAACAAACGGTGTTCAACAATGTCCCTCTCTGAGAGGATCCCTACACAGTGGTCCAAAGTCTTCAATACCAGCAGTTTAATTTAATTTACAAGCAGTGGCAAGATTCCAGTGCTTTTAGCTAATATTTAGAAATGGTTTCTTTCTTATCAGCTGAAGAAATGCTTTGATGGCATTAGCCAATGGAGGGAATGCTGCGACTAAAGAACCAACTTTGGCTAATGCATGCAACCAGGAAATAATGATCAGATTCACAAATGATCCTGGAGACATTTCTATTTTCAAGGAAAGTTATTTGTTTATTTAAGACCCTGGACCTTGTTCATGGTGATGAGTACATGAAAATGTAGGCTGAGTCTGGATCCCTGATGTAAAATGCAAGGTGTATCTAATTTAAATGTATTTATTAAATGCCTAGATTTTATTTACTAATGGCTACTAATCATCATCAAGGCAGAACCTTTTAATTAAGTGAATTCAAAGTTAACATGGAGAATTTAATGATAAACAGTAACTAATGCATTTTGGTAACTTACTTTCCTCCTCTGTTTCATACCCCCTTTTGGTAGGTATATGCATAGTAAATCCTATTTCAATACTTGTTCATTCAGCAAAACCAACTGGGGCATGGATAGCTCTGATTAAGATGTCAGGGGAATTGCTACTCACTTACCCTTAGGACTTTCTCCCACATGGGCACAATTACATTCATTGATTTCAGTAATTTTAGAAATGGATTTCAGTTACACAGTTTGAGTTATACTGATTAATGTATACATGTTGTTTAGATCATTTTCAGTTGTACTTGACTCTCTGTGACCTCATTTGGGGTTTTCTTGGCAAAGATAGTGGAGTGGTTTGCCATTTCATTTTCTGGCTCATTTTACAGACGAGGAAATTGAGGCAAACAGCGTTAAGTAACTTGTTTAAGGCCACACAGCTAGTAAGTATCTGAGGCTAGATTTGAACTCAGGTCTTCCTGACTCTAGGCCTGGGGCTCTATCCATTGTGCCTTCAATGTGTGTGTGTGTCTCTGTGTGTGTGTGTATGTATGTATGTATGTATATATAAAAGCTTCACATAGAATGCCAATGTTTCTTCTTCTTTGATTCACTCCTGCTCCCTAAGAAAAACTCTTATTTTTAGTTTGATTTTAAACAATCTGGTTATTTGATTGAAGTAATAGATTTAGAGGTCAAATGGATGTTTCAGGTCTTCTAGTCCTACCTCCTCATTTTACAGTCAAAGACATTAAGACCTGCCCAAGGTCACAGGCATTAAGTAGAAGAGCCAGAATTTGAACCCAGGACTTCCACTTCTAAATCCAGAACTACTTCCACTTTGCCATGCTGCCTATATATGCTTATCATAGTATTGTTGTTCAGTTGTGTCCAGCTTTCCATGATACCATTCGGGATTTTTTTTGGCAAGGATACTGAAGTGGTTTGCCATTTTACAGATGAGGAAACTGGGGCAAACAGGGCTAAGTGACTTGCCCAGGGTCACACAGTTAGGAAGTGTCTGAGGCCAGATTTGAACTCAGGAAGATGAGTTTTTCTGATTTTAAACTCAGTACTCTATCCACCTCACTGCCGTCATCATAATATAGGAACATTCTTAAAATGTGATTTCTTTTAAAAGTAAAATATATTCAATTGATATTGACATAAAAGTATTATATTGGCATTATAACATCCTCTCTTTACCTTTAAAATTTGCTTACATATATGTGTATATATATTATATCTATGCATGCATATGTTTTTGACAGGACCTGTGATTTCATTAGTATAGGGAATTTCCACTGGTAAACTCCTCTACCTATTACACATCAGCATCTTCTGTGCAGCTAGTTTTAGAGAACTGCCCAGAGCATGAGAGCCTAAGTGACTGACCAGTGGTCCTCCAGCTAGTCTATGTCTGAGGCTTTATGGGACCTCAGGTCAGGTCTCTGTCCCCTCTGCCACACTACCAGATCCACTGTATATATGTCTGTGTGTAGAGAGACAGCTATAGAGTTACACTTCAAATTAGCATCAGTGATGGGCTGAAATCAAATTTGATATCAACAAGATTTGGGGAGGATGTGGTTTATAGTTTAATCAATATGACAATCCATTCTCAAGGTATAAATGATGGATGGCCTTAATGTTCCCAGGTGGTATTTAGGCTTACAGGATGTTAAGAGTCTGCTTGCCAAGTTATTCTTGACAGCTTCATGAGTTTTGGTTTTTGCCTTCTTACATTCTAGCTCTGTAGAGTTGAGGGAGGGGACACATTAAAAAAAAGATTTCTCCCACTTCACTCCAGCTAGAACAAAAGGTTTAGGGCAGAGGTAGGGCTCGAGACCACGTATGACCTTCTAGGTCCTTGGGTGCAGCCTTTTGACTGAGTCCAAGTTTTACAGAACAAATCCTATTATTACGGGGATTTGGTCTGTGAAGATTGGATTCAGTCAAAGGGCCTCACTTGAGGACCTAGAAGGCCATGTGTGGCTGTGAGGTTGCAGGTTTCCTACCACTGGATAAGAGAAAAGGTGTCAGTAAGGAATGCGACTGGGTAGAGAAGAAGCCTTTTTATTGTTGACAGAGCTTTTGGATTCACAAACTGCCTTGTGTCTTGTGAATGGGCAACACTTTCATTGGCCTTCAGGTATGGCAGCAAAGTATTTGTGTACATATACACATATACATATACACACATATAGATATGTAATATATTCATATATAACTATATACATGTATATATAGTTATACATATGTGTTACACACATATAGGGAGAGGAAGATGAAGGGAAAGAGAGAGGGATAAGAGAGAGAGACAGAGAAGAGATAGAAAAAAACAGAGAGAAACAGAGACAGAGAAAAAGGAGAGAGAAGATGGAAGCATAGAGAAAGGGAGAGAGAGGGAGAGAGAGAGAGAGAGAGAGAGAGAGAGAGAGAGAGAGAGACAGAGACAGAGACAGAGACAGAGAGAGACACAGAGAGACAGAGAGACAGAGACAGAGACAGACAGAGAGACAGAGAGAATGTTGAGAAAGTTTTTAGTTCAAAGGGGTTGCCTTAAAGCCTGTAGAATGGTAAGGATCATTCTATGAAAGCACCAGCAAAAAGGAAAATAGCTACACATGACCTGATTAGATCGGAGGTAGTGGAAAGTGTTTAAAGATACATTGGTCTTTCGAGTTTTCTTCCTCTTCTTTCTCTCTATTGGCTACCCTCTGCTGTTCAGAGGAACAAGTAGTAACATTTCTGCTTCTGCCTCTCTCCCTCTCAGTCTGTGTCTTACTTGGTTTGGAGCTGAAGAGCCTTCATGGCCTTATATAAAAATATACCTATCTGGAGAGGTAATCTAAGTCCTTCTTATTTTCAAGAATTCTGGTGTGTCTGCGTCTTTAGGGTTACCATTAAGAGTAATAGTCTCATTTTGTAGAAGTAATTTTTGGTCGATTGGCATGTTTATACTGAAAGAGAAATTTCCCTGAAAGTTTATGTACTTACTAGTCATGCAATAATTCTCCTCATAGCTTGAGGAAAATAGTCTGTTTATCATCTGGTCTCCAGCCAGCCCTGTTGCCTAATGTAACTGGGGATAACTGGGATTGGGAATCTCTGTCTAGAGAAGCAATATTGTGGATCAGGATCAGAGTTTTAGACCTAGAAGGGTCTTTAGACACCTTTTCCTTGAACCTTCTAATTTTATAGATGAGGAAACAGAAGCTTAGAGGAGTCAAATGATTTCCCAAGGTCATAAGGGTAAATTAATGGTAGAACTTGAATTCAGACAGTTCTGATTCCAAATGTAACTCCCTTTCTACTTGGAAAGAAGAACTTATTACTCTAAATGAAATGAGGTGGGAAGCTATTTTCTGTTAAGTCTCTAGATTGCAATGAGGGCAAAGCTTGCTCTAGATCCTTTCTTGTGCCTCTCTCTTCTAACTCCTAGCAATGTGCCTTGGGAACTGCCTGTGCGCACAGTCAACCCTCTTTCAAAGCATCCTCTTCACACACCTTTATTTTGATGGGCACAGCTCATCCTGAGCCCTTTCTTGGAAAAAGCTCCCTAGAAGACTGATCCCTAGAGCAGGAAAAGGAGAGAAAAATTAACAAAATGTAATCAAGCAAGAATTCTAGTGAATGGAAGGTATCTTGATCTGATGCAACAAGGTGGCATGATGGATAGAGTTCCAGACCTGGAGTTAGGAAGACAAGTTCAAATCTAGCCTCAGACTCTTACTAACTGTGTGACCATGGGCAAGTCACTTAACTGCTGCCTGCCTCAGTTTCCTCATCTGTAAAATGGGATAATAATAGCATCTACTTCCTGGGGTTGTTGTGAAAACATGTTGAGATGTAACTGTAGAGGACTTACATAGTATTTAGCACATAGTTAAGTGCTATATAAATGTTAGCTATTATTATCCTTTAATGGGTAGGTGGGATAATCTTATTTGCTGTTGTTGTGATTAAGTCCTTTCAGTGGTGTCTGACTCTGTGATTCCATTTGGGGCTTTCTTGGTAAAGATACTAGAGTGATTCACCATTTCTTTTTCCAGCTCATTTTACAGATAGGAAACTTGAGGTAAACAGGGTTAAGTGACTTTCCCAGGATCACACAGCTAGTAAATGTCTGTGGCTGGATTTGAATTCATGATGACAGTCTTCCTGATTTCAAGCTCTATCCACTGCACCACCTACCTGCCCCAATCTTATCTGGGGATAAGACAAACTAATTTATTTTCACCATTCTTTTCCTTCTTCTTTCTCAACATTACTCTCCTAGACAGGGCATTTGGATAACAATGGGATTCCTTCCTTTTTTGAAATCTGATTTCCAAAGCGGTGAGCTGCCTCCTATCTGGAGTCTGGGAGAAAGGGAAGGGGGTGGCCCTAAGAAGGGAATATTTGGTTTTGGGCCCCTCTTGCCTTCTTTTAAATACCTTCTTTCTGACTGACAACTCTTTCTCCATCCCCAAGTATTTAGTTGTGGTATTCAGTGTGTGTGTGTGTGTGTGTGTGTGTGTGTGTGTGTGTGTGTAGGGCCCTTCCCAGCCTTTCTTGTGAAGGCAATAGGGAAGCCTTATTTATTAGATGATCCCAAAACTTATGGTGACCTAGGAATGTCGGGAGAATCACATCTGCAAGCTTGAGAGTGTCTTGTCAGGGACTTCTCTAGAAGCTCTTAGAAGGAGCACTGACCTGATAAAATTATCTGATGACCCCTCTCATGGGTATTGATATGTTGGCATGAAAGGATTTATTAATTTTTAATTTCATGAAGTTATGAGTAAGTTTAATTTCATGAAGCTTTGAGTGAAGATTTGAATGAAGCTATTAAATCCATCATAGGACCATGTGTATAAATACCTCTTTTTTAATGAAACAAGATGGTTATCTCCAAAGGATAAGAATAAGTTTTCCCAAAGTGGGGGGAGGTTAAGCATATAAAAAAAAAATGCTCCAAGTCACTAAAAACAAAAGAAATGCAAATGAAACCATCACTGCAGTATCATCTTATACCCCCTGGATTGGCCAAAGATGGTACAAGAAGAAATTAGGGTTGGAAGGGCTGTAGAAAGATAGGCACGCTAATAATATACTATTTTATTGAGTTGTGAGTTGGTTCATTTAGTTTTGGAAAACTAATTGGATTTATAAGGGAAAATTGATAGCTCTTCATCCCATTACTGAATTCAAAGACAGTCATCCTTAGCAATACATGGCTGGTAGAAGAAAAAAAAAGCTGGAAAGAGAGTGGACAGTCATTGACAAATGATACATATAAAGAATTCAGAGAAACATGGAAAGACATGGATAAATTAGGGAAGTAAAAACAGACAGAACCAAAAGAACAATGTATACAATGGCTACAATAATTTAAACGAAGGTAGCCCAAAAGACAACGGGATCCAGATCAAATCCATTGATCAATATCAGCTCCAGATGACTAATGTTAAGATAGATTTTCTTTCTGTCAAGAAATAGATTAACTGTAAGAAAGATTATGTATGTTGCTGTCTGTCACATCATATTAGACAGTTTAGATTAAGTGTTTTTGAAAGAAAGATACAATAGAGGGGGGTGATTTTGGAGAAGTTATTTTTATGTCAAAACAAAATGTATAAATATTTTTAAAAAGTTATTTGATAAGCAATTGGTAATTTGGGGTAATAAATTTTGTAAAGAGATTTCTTTGGGATTTTTGTTATGTAAAAACAAAGTATATCAATACATTATAAATAATTTAATAATATATAATAATCAGGAAAACAGTAATGATCAAATATTGGTCACAGTTTCCCAACTCATAATTTCTCACAGAAATAATATTTCTTGTTACATGATCTCAAGGTTCATACAGTACTTGGGAGGTAACATAGTGTAATGAAAAGAAGGATAGATTTGAAGCCTAGATCTACCTTGGTCACTGCCTAGATCTACTCCTTACTACCTATAGGACCCTAGGCAAATGCCTAACCCTCTCTGTACTTCAGTCTTTCATTTGTAAAAGGAGTGACCTCTGGGAGTCCTTCATTGATCTCCATGATAAAAATTAGTCTAGTTTCCAGTCCATCAAACACAGCCTTAATAACGTTTGAAAGAGGTCTCTTGGCAATGCAAAGTTATAGTCGTCATGGATGGCTTTTATTAATCAGAATAAACTAAACCTAGAAGGTGAAAAAATAAAATCTTCCACCTAAACTTCCCACCACTAAAAAGCAGAAAGCTTCACAAATTCGTAGGAAATGAAAGATATTAAAGAATAAAGTTAGATTAGAAACAGTTCTAAACAAACAATGGAGATGATTGGAAAATATTTAATGTTGTCAGGTTTAAAGACCCATGGAAAGAGATGTAGATTTCATATGGAGGTGGGGGGAGGAGTAGTAATATATCTTTGCTAGAGAAATAAATTTAGAGCTATGTTTGAATACTGTATTTTTCTTCAAATTGAAAGCACAGAGGTACAAAGCTAGAAACTTTGGAGATTTTTTTTGGAATAATAAATAAAGGGGGTAAACATCCTAGATTTTCCTAACTTACTCTTGAGTCCCTTTATGGAATACACAGTAGTATTTTTATCCCCATTTTTACAGGTGAGAAAATTGAAGCCAATAGGAGTTAAATAATAGACAAACTAATAAGTGTCTGAGGCTGGATTTGAACTCTGGCCTTTCTGACTTCAGATCTGGGGTTCTAACTAGACATTGTGTGATGAAGATGCCTCTTATAGTTTATAGAGCACAGAGATGGTTTTGGAAGACCTGGATTTGAATCCTGACTTTGACTTGTTACTACTTGGGAGATGTTAGACTATTTGCTTTGCCTCACTGGGTCTCAATTTCTCCATTTGTAAAAGAAGGTGAATGGAACTAGTTGATTTCTAAGGTCTCTTCTAGCCCTAAATTCGATTGATGATGATCCTGGGTAGTTTCTCTCTTGGTCTGATCTTTATTCCTTGCCTTTATCCCTGGTTAGGCAATATATACTCTCAGAGGCACTTCATATTTACATAACCAATCCTGGATAGTTTGTATTTGCCTACTTGTGCCTCCAGTTTGAAAATTCTGGTATACTAGGGGCTAGTTAATTGGGAAATTACAGTAGATAAGAATTTTCTGTATAAAGAGTGTGTATAATCTAAAAGTATGGTTACATATGTAGTTTGAAAAAGAAATTAGATTTGAAGAGTACTTTGTTTCCCTGGATTGGTCAGCTCATTCACAGTGTTACAAATTAGCCTTAAGTGAAACAAATGAATCAAGTAATCAGTGAAATTTCCCTAATTATTTGCCAACAAGAAGACAAGGCTAGTATAAATATAAAGTCGCCTTTTCCTGGGCCTCTGCTAACCAATTTTCCAGCTTGTGTTCTAAGCCTGAAGGAACAGGCTTATTAAGTCCCATCTTTTTCCTGCATTTGGGGGAAACTGGGTACGTGTGACTTTTTAATTAATGGAATGTTACCATGTATGTCTCCCCCAGGTAAATTTAAAGGTTTCTGCGATGATTGTAGCCCAAAGTCTAATATCTAGGAAATATTTAAAATGATTAAAATTTCTAATAATGAGGCCTCCAACAATGACATCAGTATTCCTTTCCCTGAGCAGTCTCCATGGCATGGAGCTGTTGTTTTAGGATGTTATTCTGAGAATTCATTGTCCCATTAATGAAGCAATTCTGATAGCTTCATGGGATCCCCCTAGAGTGACAGCATAAGGTGAATGATAGCACGGTAGAAGGCAGAGTTGATAATACAATGGAGAAGGAATGAGGCAGGAAATTCAAGTCTATGACCTTGAGTGATCTCTCCAAGTTCCTCATTTGAGAAAGGAGGGATTTGGATCTGAAATTGGAAAGGAGCCACCTAGTCCAACCCCCTCATTTTATAGATGAAACAATTGAGGCACATCCAGTCCAGTGACTTGCCCAAGGCCCATTTAAGGCCCATTCATGACTCTAGAATTCCTGTTGAAATGACACTGTATGAAATAAAACTGATTGGTTATTTTGAGGACAGGAGTGAAGGTCCAGGTATAGGATTCCACAAATTTAACCTGAGAAAGAGGGTGGGGTGAACTCTGTCTGCTAAGAGCCCTATAGTTACATTGGGCAAAATCATTAAGCATAGTATGAGGACAAGTGAGGACTTGTAGTCTAAGAACCTTAGTTTTAAAGTGAGTTTCTTGTAGGTTTTTGTTCTATTGGTCATCTCTCTAGGCATGGAACCCACTCTTACTACTTTAACATATCTGGCTCCTTAATGAGGAAAGCAACATTGGACTGGAGAAGGATAATTCGACATATTGTAAGTCAGAACTCATTCCTACCCTCTAATCCTCACCTCTACCCTGACAACTTCTTTTCCTCCTCCATTTGTCAGGGGAACTTGTTGAGAACAGGGAATGTCTTTTGCCTCTCTCTGTATCCCCAGGGTTTAGTGCAATGCCTCAGCACATTTTGTTATTTAGTTATTTCAGTTGTGTCTGACTCTTTATGGTGCCATTTGGGGTTCTTGGCAAAAATCCTGGAGTAGTTTGCCATTTCCTTTTCCAGGTCATTTTACAGACAAGGAAACTGAGGCAAACAGGGTTAAATGACTTGCTTAGGGTCACACAGCTGTATCAAAGTATCGAAGGTCAGATTTGAATTCAGGAAGATGAGTCCTCTTAACTCCAGACCCAGCACTCCATCCACTATGCCACTAGCTGCCCTGGCTGGCAACATAGTGTTCAAAAATGCTTGTTATCTGACAGCTGAGCAAATGGGGATTCTTGATGAAGAGCTACCATTTTTAGCCTTAAGGAATTGTTTAAACACCTCAGAGTCTTCAATATCAATAAGCTTTTATGTCAAGAAATTCTCAGAATTCAACATTGCAGTCAACTTTATGAACTCACATATTAAGCCTGGAAAGAGGACAGGCAGATTTCAGCTCAATCTGAGAAAGGTCTTTGTAACAAATAGAGCTGTACCCAGACAGAATGGTATGTTTCAGGAGGTGCTGAGTTCCTCATCAGTGAAGGGATTCAAACAAAGGCTAGATGACCACTTGTTAGAGATGCTATAAAAAGAATTCCTGCAGAAAAGATTAGACTAACTATTCCCTTAAGGTTTTTTCCAACAATAAGATTCTGATTCAATGATTTTATGACCCTTTTCTTATGTCATTAATAAAAATCCAATTAAATTAAATTCAATGAGCATATGTTAATTGCCTACTACGTCAAACTTTGTACTGGGTGTAGAGATAGGAGGACAAAGACAAAAGTCTCTGTTCTCAAGCAGCTTGCACCCCCCAAAAAGCAAATAGAAAACTATACATAGAGGAAATATTAAATGTTTTTAAAGTAGCAGAACCCTGACAATAATGGGAATCAAGAAAGTTCTCATGGGAGAGCTAGCCCCGGAGCTGAGGCTGCAAGAGGAACAGATGAGGGAGAGAATTACAGGTATAGAAGACAACCTATGCAAAGAGGTGGGAGGTGACACATGATGGGTGGGAAATAATCAATAGACCAGTTTGATTGGAATATAGAAAGCACGAGAGAAATACTATCAAATTAGTCTGAAAGGATAGATGGGAGCCCGTCTGCACTGGGCTTCAAATAATAAACAGAGGAATTTGCACTCTGTTGGAAGCCACTAACAATTCTTCAGTAGAAGGGGGTGATGTGCTTAGGTCTGTGCTGCTTTAAGAATCTCACATGAGCAGTTTTTTTTTAAAATCTCTCTTAGTTTTCTTTTTATTCCTCTAAGTTATGAAGAAATAGGAGGGCCTGTCAAGATACTCTTTCCTCTGAAGAGGAAGCCTCTAGACTCATATCTTGTTCTTTCTCTTCTAGGACAATCCACCCAAATTTTTATGCGTTTGTCCTTTTAGTTTGACTCTTTCCATGGGAAAAATCACTTTCTCTTACCATATCCTTTGTTCTGATCATTATAGTTATTGGCATAAAAGAAAAAAAAGTCTAGGTCCTGTAAATAGTCAAGACCTTGGGGGCATATAGCTTGTCAATCACTCGGTACTTGGATTCCCACTACTATGTAATTGTTACGTTCAAGAATCTTCTCTATGCTTATATGTCAATCAGTTGCTGCCTTGGGCCCTCACTGAATCATTCTGCTCTCTTTCCTTTCCCTTCCCTTATTGTTTCTTCTGTCCTTCATTTTCATTCAACATCAAACACACAGTTTAATTGTGTTATTAGATGGCAAAACAGAAGCATCAATTTCATGGAAGATGGACAGCAGGTACAAATCAATACTTGGATCCTGCATGTTCAGGAACAAAAACCTCTTTTATTCTGGAGTTATTTGTCCTTCTCTTTAGTCCCCCAGACACAGAATGGGAGTGAGAGCTATGCAAGAGCTCAGTGTCTCATAATACTCCTCTTTTCCTCCCCCATGAAATAGGAGTGGGACTCAAGCAGTTGACTCATGATAGGATCAAACCGTGTGGTGCAGTGGATAGAGTACCAGGCCTGGAGTCAGGAGGGCCTGAGTTCATATCTGGCCTCAGATACTTACTAGTTGTGTCACCCTAGACAAGTCATTTAACCCTGTCTGCCTCAGTTTCCTCATCTGTCAAATGAGCTGGAGAAGGAAATGGCAAACCACTCCAGTATCTTTGCCAGAAAAACTGCAAATGGGGTCATGAACAGTTTGCCATGACTGAATTGGCTGAACAATAACAATAACATAGAATATCTAACAATACTCTTGGGTTACAGCTGCATAGCCAAACAGGAACACTGGATGGTTTCTACAGCGTCTAGGGAACTCAGCATCAGGGAAGCAGCATGATCCTGGGGAAAGAGCCCTGTCTCTAGTAAGATCTAAGTTCAAATCTCACCACTGATACATACTGCCTTTGGGACCTAGGCAGGAGGGTGCTGAGGACTGGCTGATGAGAGCTGCTTGTTAAATTTTCAGTAGGAACATTTATACCTCAAAATTTGGCAAATGGTATCACACAGTTTGATTTGTTATTATGTTGATTGTCTAGACTTCTAAAAAGTGATATAATAAAGAGGAAAATTTTAAGTGTGCATGCATACTTTTTTCCCCCAGAGAGACAGTTGTTAAATTTTTAGTGGCATACCTTTGAATCTAGGACCACATAATGTCTCTGAGCCTCAGTTTCCTTACCAGTAAATTGAAAGGACTGAATTAGGTGTCTTCTGAGGCCCTTTCTAGGCCTATACTATGACCCAATCACTTCATCTCTCTCTGCAAACCTAGAGTTGAAAAAGAGGGCAAGATTCAGAGGACACACACAAGGTGCTTTCTGACTATCAAAAATCTGATGGGGAGAGCACCAGCATGGGAGGCACACCTAGGAGGAACATGCCTTCTCTGTCCCAGGCATCCCATTAAGTCCATAAATCTAATCCCATTATATAACATGGTTGTGTGATCAAATGTTTTATTTATCCCGTACCTTGCTCTGGCTAGAGAACTTAGTTTCATTCATTCTTGATTTGATCTCCATCATGCCCCCACTTGGGACAGCTAGGTGGTACCATAGTGTCTAGAGTATGGAGCTTAGAATCAGGAAAACTCATCTTTCTGTGTTAAAATCTGGCCTTAGACACTAGCTGTGTGACCCTGGGCAAGTCATTTAACCCTGTTTGCTTCAGTTTCCTCATCTGTCAAATGAGCTGGAGAAGGAAATGGCAAACCACTCCATTATCTCTGCCAAGAAATCCCCAAATGGTGTTATGAAGAGTTGGACATGACTAAAATGACTGAACAAAATACCCACTAAATGTAAGCCCTTCTGACCTCAGAAAACAATGTCTGCTAGATCTAGAATCAAGAAGATCTGAGTTCAAGTTTGGCCACAGACACTTACTAGCTGTTTTATCTTGGGCAAGTCACTTCACCTCTGTTTACCTCAGTTTTCTCATCTTAAAGATGAGATAGGATAATAACACCTGCCTCACAGGGTGGTTTTGAGGATCAAATAAGATGATATTTATAAAACATTTTGTAGATATTAAGGTACTTTGTAAGTGATAGCTATGATTATACCATTATTATTAATATGAGAGACTATATTTCATATAGTTGAATCCCAAGATCTAGGATCTCAGTACTTTTCTTTCAAACATGGATTCTATAATCATTGAGTTTAACCAGATTTTAATGAATTAGGGTAACTAGAAGTCTGCTATGTCACATTCCTAGCATGGCCCTCTCTTTTATCCCCACAGACTCCACAGACTCATAACTCTTTTCTGTCTGGGCATTAATCGCAAGCCCATGTAAATGCCATGTGAGTGTGAGTGTGTGTGAGTGTGTATGTGTATCATAGCAGTGACTTACAGTCACAGACTTCTGACTTCTTAGGATTAGTTAACTAGGGTTGGTGAACATGACCAAGGACATTAGTATTCCAAAAGGATGGTGAGTTTTTACCTTAACTTAGGTGTGTGTGTGTGTGTGTGTGTGTGTGTGTGTGTGTGTGTATGCGTGTGTGGCATTTCTTATTCTATTGGGCCACAGGTGCTCCTTCCCTTGATGAAACACACCTAACCATCAAGTTCCCTTTTCCATCTCCTGGGAGCCAGGAAGCTTTGAAGGAGGCTTAGGCTGCTACTATAGCCTTCATATCTCTGATTTGTGAGTTCACTTCCCTGTGAATTTTGTGATAAAATGGATCTGTCCTAATTAAATCAAAGACATACCTTAGCATACTACACTGACAGGTAGAAGGAGCATTTCTTGACTTGATTCGACATTTGCTATCAACTCTGAGTAACATTTGGGGCACTGAACATGAAGTTCTGGAAGACCCACTCTCGCTTTTCCTATAAAGTTTCTTTTATAAAAATATTTTTAATTTATGGAATAAAACAAGCATTTCCATAACAGTACAATAAAAAATGATTGCATGTGAAACTGCAAGTCTGCTATTCGTAAATTTCTATTCCTTTGAAATATACAACAAAATCATCATGTAAACGTCTGTTTTTCCTGATTTTTTCTCCCCCCCTTAAGATTTGGGGATAAGAATTCATTATTTGGTAAAAAATTGTTGGGAAAAATCAATAAAATTTCAAATTCCTTTAAAAATGACCTGAACACAAAGTAAATCTTTTCAACACTACTTTTTAAAATATACTTTGTTAAGTCAGTAACTATCTCCTTTACTTTCTTTGATTGCATCAACTATTGGGGAGGGGGCAGTAGGAAATTAGTTGATTAAAGCCCAGTACAATGCGATAAGAAGCTTCTCTTTCTTTCCCCTCTCCCTCCTTCCTACCCTCCATTAGTATTATACAGCTTGACTAGTAAGCCTAAATTAAATTAGGAATATACTTCATGTAATTGCCCTACTTTATATTCAGCTTCTGAGCTGCCTGTTCAAATACCGGCAAAGAAAAGTTTGGGGTCATTTCCTAGGCAAAACGTGTCAAAGTCTTTTGGAGGTGACCTGGGGTGGCTTCTATTGCTTTCAATGCAGAATCTTTTATGGGCTGTCTTTTCTCCAATTCACAGTGTTGATAAAACTCCATCTGACTTTCATTTGTGTGCTCTACCATGGATTAAATTCCTTTGTAGATGTTCTCCACTTCCCAGCATCATCTAGTATATGTAACATAGTAATAAGTCTAGAAATTGAGTTTGCTTTTTAAATGAAATTTTATTTTAAATTAACAAATATTTATTTTTTTCTTCCTCTCACACCTTCCTCCCTGGAAAAAAAGAAAACAAAAATAAATCAAAACCCTGATAGCATATAGGTTTAGTCAAACAAAACAAATTCCTATATTGACCATATCCAAAAATGGGTATCTCACTTTGCATTTTCAGTCTAGTACCTCCCTGTTAGAATGTATGTAGCATTCTTTATCATTGGTCCTCTGGATTTATAGTTGATCATAACACTCCTTGGAGTTCTTCCTAAGTCTTTCATAATTGTTCATTTTTACAGTGTCATTGTTATACTATAAATGGTTCCTGTGTTTACTCTGCATTAGTTCATCCAAATCTTTTCAGGTTTCTTTGAAATGGTCTCTTGTATAATTTCTTATAGTTTAATAGTATCCCATTATGTTAATACACCATCTTTTGCTCAGTTGTTTCCCAATTGATGGGTGCCCTTTTATCTTCCAATTCTTTGCCCCACAAAATTGCTATACATATTTTTGCACATATGGGTCCTTTTCCTTTTTCTTTGAGCTAAATTGACTTTGATTCCAATCATCTATGTTCTTTCCTTCATGGAACAGTTTCATTCATTAACATTTGTCAAATGGAATGTGCATTCCCAGAAATGACTTATACTTTGGCTTTGAATGAGGCATTCCCTGTTTACGTGCACCGCAAAATCAGTTAATATTTTCAAGTTGTTTTCTTTTTATTTTCTGTGAAAAAACAAAACAAAACAAAAACTATGGTGTTCCCTCTGGAACCTCAGTTTTCATAACCCCATTCAATGTCCCTTCAGCACACTGGACATTTCCCATCACTTTCAGGTCTGGGTTTGTAGGGCTCTTACTTCATTGGCTATTTTACTTCCATCCAGGCATTATAACTAAAATTTGGGCAACCTATAACTAGGCAACTCTGCTGCATGACTTAAGGTTTCCTATTCTCAAAAGTTAGGGCTCTCATAGGTGTACACAACTGACACAAAGAAGAGGATACTTTTCCACACTCAAATATCATTTTAATTCCTTGAAGGTAGAACTCGTACAAACTAAACATGATTAAAAAAATATTTTCAGTTCCAAATTCTCTCCCTTCCCTCCCATTCCCCACCTTGAGAAAACACGAAAAATAAAACCTACTATAAATATGTATAGATAGGCAAAACAAATTTCCTCATTAGCCACATTCCAAGAAATAAAAGAGAAAAAAGGAAAAGAAGAAAATATGCCTCACTTTACAATCTCAGTCTATCAGTTGTGTTTCTGGAGGCAAGATAGCATGTTTCACCATGAGTCCTTTGGAACTGTGGTTGGTCATTATGTTTATCAGAATTACTAAGTCTTTCAGACTTAATTTATGTTTGTCTAATTCTGTTCACCTTAATCTTCATCAGTTTATACAAGTCTTCCCAAGTTTTTTTTTTTCCCCCTGAAATCATCCCCTTCCATGTCCATAAATTAAGGAATGACTGAACAAGTTGTGGTATATGATTGTCAGGCAAGTTTCAGAAAAACCTGGAAAGACTTAGACAAACTGATATAAAGTGGAATGAGCAGAGCCAGAAGAACACTGTACATAGTAATGGCAATATTATACAGTGAACAACTGTGAATGATTTAGCTATTTGTCGCAAAGCAGTAATTCAAGACAATTCCAAAGGAATTGATGAAAAATGCTACCTACATCCAGAGAAAGATGTGATGGACTCTGAATGCAGATCCAAGCATACTTTTTCACTTCTTTTATTTTTTATGTTATTATCATTATTTTGGTCTGCGTCTTCTTTTATAACATAACAAATATGGAAATACGTTTTGCATGATTGTACGTGTAACTTTGAACTAAACTGCCAAACATTCAAACTATGCTTCAGAGAGCGCAACTCCGGTGGGCTGGCCACGTTGTTCGAATGCAAAATATATGCTTGCCAAAAAGACTATTTTATGGAGAACTTGCATGGGGCAGGAGATCACATGGTGGCCAGAAGAAGTGATACAAGGACACTCTTAAGAATTTTGGATTTGATTGTGTGACATGGGAGACACTGGCACAGGACCACTCAGCATGGCGTGCCCACATCAAAGAAAGTGCTGTGTTCTATGAGCAAAGTAGAATTGAAACAGCACAAAGGAAAGATAGAATGTGCAAATTTGGAGTATCCACCCCAAATATTCACAAGGACTATCTGTGCCCAATCTGTGGTAGAGCATTCTGAACTCGTATTGGTCGGATCTGCCACGGTCATTGACACCTGACTTTATCATGGTGATGTCATTTTGGTCCTCTGATAACAAAGGACAACAACCAACATGTATAACCTATTTCAAACTACTTACCATCTCAGAGACTGGGACAGATAGAATTTTAATCTCCAAAATTAAACAAAATTAAAAACAAGTGTTAAAAGTTATCTTTACATGTAATTGGGGAAAACAAAATATTATTTAAAAAGGAAAACATCTCATTTATTATCTTATAATTATAACATAAATATGTTATATAAATATATTATATAATATCATATAATATATAATATTTTAATAAAATATTATTCATCACTTGTTCAGTTATTCCCCAGTTGATGGGCAGCCCGTCAGTTTCTAATTCTTTGTTACTGCAAAAAAGTTGCCTCTTTTTTTGTTTTACATATGGGGTCTTTTCCTCTTTGCTAAGAACAAATATTAATAATAATTCACATACACATATATGTATATACATATAATATATATTTAAAAGTAAGAGTCAAATAATTAGAAGTAACTAGAAATTATTTCATTCTTCTCCAACTAATTTTACCTCATCCTATATTTAGGCTTTAATAGAACCTACTTCCAATTTCTTAAGTTCCTCTGGCACAGATCCTATACAGGCCACACTACTGGACATATACCTGGCTTAAGAGACTCTTGCCCCATCATGGAGCTACCTTGGCACAGATGTGACAGTCACTCCCTACCTCAAAACCTTTCTGGCGCTCCCTATTGCCTATAGGTTAAAAAAAAATTCCTTTTGCATTTCACTCTCTCCACAATAACTCCAACTTATTGTTCTAAATGGTTCTCTCTTATCTCCTCCCCCCCAGCCTCCCCTTTTCAATGTTCCCCCTCCCCCATTATTGACCTTTTCACATGCTCTGCATTCTATCTAAACTAGTTGGTTAGTTGTCAGATTAAGATGTCGCTTGCCTTTGCATTTGTGCAGACTGATTTTTGTGTCTGAAATGTAACACCTCTCTTCAGCCTCTTCAGGATTCACTCAGCTCAGGCAACTCTGAAAAGTCTTCCCTGAATTTGCTCTTTTTTACCATCTGAAAAGGCTTTCTCCTTTCTCAGATTTTCCTGATGAACTTTGGGTCTCTCTGTTGTCTAACTTTAGTCACATTTATCTGTGTCCATGCCATGTCTCTCTGTGCATTCCTTGAGGGCTAGGATCATATCTTTGTTTTCCACCATTTTTTTTTGTCTCTGACACCTAGTATAATAGTCTGCCCATTGTGGACTTTTAATAAAATTTGAGGTGGTTTTTGTATTGATGATCACTCAGGAAGCAATCACAAAGACCTGCTAGAGTTCGAAGAGACTTTGAGGCCATCTAGTTCCATTTCCTCATTTTAAAGATTAGGAAACTGGGGTACACAGAAGTGTCTCACTCCAGATCAAACACCATTACAGAGCCAGTGTTCTTTTCAGTGTACAACATTAATCCCAACTTTGCCAGTTATTGGTTATATCACTTTTCTTTGGGATTCTAGGTGGTGTAAGGGATAAAGCCCCAGGCCTGGAGTCAGGAAGATTTGAGTTCAAATCTGGCCTCAGACACTTACTAGCTGTATGACCCTGAGCAACTCACTTAACCTTGTTTGCCTCAGTTTCCTCATCTGTAAAATGAGTTGGAGAAGGAAATGGACAACCACTTTAATATCTTTGTCAAAAAAGCTCCAAAGGGGGCCATGAAGAGTCAGACGTGACTGAAATAACTGAACAGCAAATCTCCAACGCCCTAACATGATAGAACTGACCTAAATGATCTCTAAGACTCCTATGCCTCTCTGATATTTTATGACTCTATGGACTTAAGACTTTAGACCATCTTATTCTGTTGTACATTTGGAGAGATTGGTATTACTGTGAAAACCTATGGTCAAACTAGGCATTGTTCACCTGAAGAGATCAAAGATAACTGGTTATTTCTAGGTAGAACAATGAAAAGTCTGCCCTTGCTTGCTTGTATAATTCTGACAATCCATTTATTTATATTTTATCTTCCTGTTAATATTAAAGAGGATCTCACTGAATGTACCTAGCCTCAGTGGTCTTTTAAATATTCCAATTAATTATATGAACAGTTTTATAGATATATTAATCTACCCAATTTTAATGACAAATCCTCCCTGTATCTGCCTCCCATATTTTGATTTTTTCTTTAAGGTTGCAAAAAGCCTTGCTTTGTTTAGCTTACAGAAAGATTCTGCCTGACCAGAGCAGACTTGCAATCTATGGTGGATTTCTAAATTGCTAAATATAATCAATAAAGGAAATATGCCTCAGCTGTCCATTTAGCAAAGTATTGGTGGATAATTTCTTTGACAATATTTTTCACCTTGCCTACACTTTTAGAGCTAATGTGCAAGATGTCATCATTCATCTTGCCTAGCTTTCCCCCCATCAGATGGGGGATCCTTGCCATGTTTCCTCTGGCTCCATTGTTATCCTCATTTCCCTAATGGCAAAAAAAGAAAATAAAGGAAAAAAAATAGAAACAGCTATTTAAAGGCACGATCATTTACTATCCTGAGGTCTTTCATAACTAGGCTCCCTCATATCTGGTCAACATGGTAGCCAGGAGATGGCATGGTACAGTGGAAGGAAGGATAGATTTGTGGTCAGACCTAAGGCAGCCAGGTGGTGCAGTGACTAGAGTGCTGAGTTGGGAGTCAGAAAGTTCATCTTCCTGAATTCAAATCCCAACTCAGACACATCTAGCTGAGTGACTCTGGGCAAGTCATTTAACCTTGTTTGCCTCAGTTTCCTCATCTGTAAAATAAGTTGGAAAAGGAAATAGCAAACTACTCCAGTATCTATGCCAAGAAAACCCCAAATGGGGTCATGAAGAGTTAGATACAACTGATCAACAACAAAAGTCAGAAATACTGGGTTCAAATTTCAGGTGCCACCTGCAACTTGTTGTTCAACCTTCTTCCTTTCTATAGGACTTCATTTTTTCACACATGAAATGTAGGGACTTGACTAGATGATTTCTGAGGTCCAATTCTAATAGCTGGCTTCTAAGTAACTTCTATTATTAAAGCAGATTTTACAGTCTTGCTGATATAAAAGTTAAGACCAAATTCTCTTGATTCCCTTAGTGACTAGCATATATTCAGGATAAAACATGACTTTCAAAACGCATTTAAATAAATTCAGGCTTTTAAAACAGAAATATAAGGGTTTTTCCCTTATATTTCTTATATATTATTCCCATATTTTTCATCTTAATGGCTCCCAATGGCTGAAAATTGGCTGTATCCACACATAATCCAATAGAAGGATTTCTTTGGAATTCACAATTTTTTATGCACAGAATCATAAAAGAAGTAGAGTCAGAAGGGTCTTGGAGAGGATTGGATCCAATGCCTCTATATCCCTACCACGTAGGAGGGATCTAAGGGACTTATTGCCCAAGATCATACCATTAGATAATGACAGAAATAGAATTAGATCCCAGTCCGTTTCTCCATACATTATGCTACTCCTGCCTCATACTTCTAACGGATGCTTTACTTTCCACAGCACACAGTGTGGAAATGAATAATAATCACCGTTTTAACAACTTTGCAATTATGTCATTTGATTTTTACAACAATTCTGAGAGGCATGTGCTATTATTGTCCCCACCTTAGATGAGGAAACTGAGGCAAACAAAGTTTAAGTGACTTGTCTAGGGTCTCACAGCTTGTAAGTATCTGAGGCTGGATTGGAACTCAGGACTTCTACCTTCATGGCCAGTACTCTATCCACTGTTCCATCTCTCTACCTCTAAACAGATGTGATCATGGGTTATATTAATAGAGACCCACCTGTAGGATCAGAGAGATGACAATTCCATTGTACTCTGAACAGATCATATCTAAATCACTGTGTTCAGTTCTAAACACCACATTTTAGGAAGGACATTGACAAACTGTGCATATCTAGGGGAGGGCAATTAGGATGGTGAAAGGTCTTAAGACTGTGCTATAGCTTAGAACTTGGAACATTCAGCCTGAAGAAAGGAAGACAGAGGGAAAATGAGATAGCTGCTTCTTGCATATGAAGAGCTTCCATAATGGAAGAGGGGTGGCTCCACAGTCATTTAACTTACTTGATCCTCAGTTTCCACATCTATAAAGGATAATGGGATGAAGTTAAATAGATTGTGAAGTCTGTTCTAGATGCATGCATTGTTAGTATTCTGTCTCTCCTGAAATGTATGTATATATACGTATATATAAATGTACGTACATACATACATATACACACATATATAGTATATAAATATGAAATTATATTTATAAATTATATATATTATATGAAATTATATGGTATATACATTTCTATATATTTACCTGTGTGCATGCTATATTTGTCTCCCCTTTCCCCTAAAAATATATGCTCCATGAAGGCAGAACCTATTTAGCTTTTGTGTATGTTTCATTGGCATATCCCTTACATATGGCAGATGCTTGATCAATGTTGAATTGAGACTTATTAGAAAAGTGAATTTGTGACTCCCATTGGTCCTATGAATCCTTCCCTCCCCTATACTGGATTCCAGTGACAAAGAAGAGAGTATTTCTATAATTCCTTCCAGCTGTGCAGATATGTCATGGGTGCAAATTGAGAGTTGGACATGATAGCTGGATCTTTGGAAAATGGGACAATCCCAAGAATGAGAGGAGCAATGGACAGACATGAAGGATATTTGGCTCTGGGTTTTCCATGTTAGAGTTCTAGAGCCATATACGTAGAGATAAGGACTGGTCCTATGTTTTCACTAGTATAGGGAACTCCCAGGTGAAGAAAATTCTTGTTCAATACAGGTTGCCACCTTTCTGCCCCCTTAAAGTCTTAGAGAGTTGTCTAGAGTAGAGAAAATTTAAATGACCTGGCCAATGGTGCACAGTGTATACTTGAACTCAAGGCTTACTGGCAATATACATTAGCAAAGGAATGATTTATTTGGGTAGCTCTGGAAGAAAACAGGTGAGATTGGCTAATGCTTGCTCTTCTCTCAGGAAGAGCATCCTCCATTCTCGCTAACTCCCACTCACTAGAATCATATAAAAGCAGGGTTGTTGAAACATGTAATTTAATGATTGTATTATTATTATTTTATGCAGAGCCCAGAGGCGTTATCTTTTTTGCTTTCACTGGGTTTAAAATACAGTTTTTTTTCCCCCTCCCAGTAACTGGAATAACAAAAATAAAAAGATGAGGCAGGGAATGTGAGTCAGACAGGAAACAGAATTTCTCAGCCCCCAAGGCATACAGCCACAAAAGTTCATAAGGCATCACCTCATTGCCATCCCAGCACCTCCAAGACTTTTTCCTATCTTTTGCCACCTCCTAGGAATACTTACAACCAGGGGAGGTCTTGAGGCTGATCATTCCTCTTCCTCCAGTCCTATTAGGTTCAGGAGGAGTCCTGAGTCCTTAGCCCTTTACATTCCAGCTAGCAGTGGTACCATCTTTAATCTTCCTTGCCATTTTCTTCTCCAGCTCATTTTACAGATGAGGAAACCAAGGCAAACACGATTAAGTGACTTGCCCAGGGTCACATAGCTAGGATGTGTCTGAGGCTGGATTTGAACTCGGGAAGATGAGTCTTCCTGATTCTAAGCCCAGTGCTCTATCCACTGCACCAGTCAGCTGCCTGTAAGATGACTATATGTTAGTGTTTCGCTGATCCAATCATTCCCCTGATCTACTTCCCTATGCTCCTTTTTAGGACTGTGTTCTCTTTTCAGTACCTTCCATACTTGTTGACACTGACCTTTTGGACCTGAACTGCCCTCTGGTTTAGGCAAACTAATTATGTCTGAACTTCCCTGACCCTGGTTTTGGTACTGAACAATTCCTTACTTGTCCTCGACTCTCAGAAGCTCCCTAGAGACCGCTTGCAGCATTGCCCCTTCTGAACCACACAGGTCAAAATGTAGTGTGAACATCTCTGACTTGGAGCTGACAGACTCCAATTCATTCATTCATTCATTCAAAGTCATTATAGTTCCTAACACATAATAGTTAGCTATTATGTGTTAGAAACTGTAATGAGTGCAGGGGATACAAAAGAAAAAAAATGTTCTGTGCCCTCAAGAAGCTTATACATTCTATTGAAAGAAACAACATGTCAGTAAATGCAGAAAATGTCCCTTCAAAGTGCAAAACTACAAAATAATTGTGTGTGGGGGTGGGGTAGGGGTGGGGACCATCCACTATGTGGACCAAGAAAGAATTCATGTAAGAGATGGTGTTCAATCTGAGTTCTGGAAGAAGCAAGGGATTCTAAGAGAAAGGGATGATCAGAGTATATTTTGAGTGTGGGGAGAGCATGTAGAAAGGCATTCAGACAGAAGGGAGATGAAATATAATTTGCACGCCCAGTCAGCCAGTTTAGTTGGAGCTAGAGTGTGTAAAAGCAGATAATGCATGATAAATCTGGAAAGGCAGGTTGGAAAGAGATTGTCAAGGCTTTATTTATTTTTTCTTTTGAGGAGGGAGGAAAGGCATTGCTCAAGATCACACAGCTAGTAAGTGTCAAGTGTCTGAGGCTGGATTTGAACTGAAGTCCTCCTGACTCCAGGCTGGTGTTCTATCCACTGCACCACCTAGCTGAGGACATCAAGGCTTTAAATGAGAAACCAGAGGAGTTTGTACTTTGTCCTCAAAGAAATAGGGAGACACTGGAGAAATTCTTGAGAAGAGAGGTGGCATGATCTCTGTATGAACTCCTTATTCAGTTTCATTATTTATGGTGCCCCATTTCCAGGCTTCCTTGGCAGATTGCTTCTGGAGGCAGAAGGTGAAGAAATGAAAGAATCAGATTCTTCTAACCATAGTATAGATATACAAACTGGCCTCCCTAAAGTAGATGTCCACAAATAAGGTCTTCTGCCATGCACCATCCTCCTTGATCATATACAGCATGCATTTCACAATTTTTAAAAAATTCTTATTTTGTTGATATCTCTTGTTTTACATAAACACTTTTGAATTTATGTCCTACTCCCCTAACCTGGGAACCCTTTCTTGTCCCAAAGATGATAATAAAAATAGCCAACATTACATAGTGCTTTAAGGTTTACAAAGTTCTTTTCATATATTTTCTCATTTGATCCTTAAAACAACCCTCAGAGGTAGGAGTTATTATTATAATGCCCATTTTATAGATGAGGAACTGAGGCTCAGAAATTAAATGACTTGTTGTAATGGTAATTTAAGGTTAATAGTGGTTGGAGGGAAGAGTTAAGATCATCTCACCCATTCATAGGTCTCAATACCTTTTGTTAATTTCTGTTCAGGTACTGGGTCAGAGGGTCCTGCCCTCCAGCTCTGAAAAAATGTATAAATACTGTGTGGTGAGGTTTTACTTTGCAACTTTGTTTTTTTAGGAGAAGGTTTGTGTGCCAGGTGAGACTTTGGGAAGTTGCTAAGGAGCCCCTTGGCTTTGAAAACCCAGATGTTGGCGCTTCTCTCTCTAGTAACTATGTATGTATTGCTTATGGTCAGACAGTTAGAAGCCCTGTCTGTTGATTTTTATTTCTCTGTATTTTCTCTGAAGTTCAGGGTGCTGACTTTCTCCCCTGAACTAAGTGAATGATATATGTGTTTAATTAAAGTGATTGTTGACCCCTCAAAAGTTGCCTTTCCTTTTAGAAAAGCAGATCTAAGAACCTGTACAGCAGGCTCTCCTGTGTATGTCAGGGTCCTTGCCATTAGGGTCACATAGCTAGAAAGTATCTGAGGCAGGATTTGAATTCATGCCTTCCTGACTACAATTCAGGCTCTCAATCCATTGTGCCACAAGAAAGAAAGAGAAAAAAAGGAGGGGGGGAAAGCAGTACAGCAAAACTAAGGAGCACATTCATACAAGTCTAATGGCATATGCAAATATTCCATATATGTAGTCCCATAACCTCTGTGGAAAAGGGGAGGATGTGTATATTCTTAACTGTTTTTAGAGCTAAAACTGCTCATTATAATCACATAGCATCGTTCCATTTTTTGTTTTCTGATTATATTGCTGTATCAATGTATATATGGCCTTCTTTTTCCTGCCTTTCATTTTCATACAAATCTTTTCAAGTTTCTCTGGATTCTTCATATTAATCTCTGATGGAACAATACTATTTCATTACCTTCACACACCAAAATTCATTTATGCTTTTCTCAGTTAATGGATATCTGCTTTGTTTCCAGTTCTTTGCTGCCACAAAAAGTTCTATGAATATTTTAGTGTTCATGAGTTTTTTCTTTCTGTCTTTTATCTCCCTTGGGTAGATGACTAGCAGTGGGATTTCTGGGTCAAGGGGTATGGGTCTTTTAGTTGCTTTCTCAGCATAATTCCAAATTGTTTTCTAGGATGATTTGGACTAATTTAGTGCTTTATAATTTTTTTTAAAAAGAAAGGAAACTTGTACTCTTGGCTCCTCTCTTGGTGTTATATATCTAATCTTGGGAGAAATTTTTTTCCCCAGTGATACCTGACAGACCACACTGGGATGCCAGGTAATCGTGGTCACAGGGACAAACACTTATCATACCTAGCAAGTTGAATTTTCTACAAATGTGTAGGAGAAAGAGCAGTGGATTGAATTCCTTTTTGATTAGGGCAGTCACCTACTAGGGCAGGCTTACTGATTTTGGACTAGAATCAGGGAAAAATTATCTTGAACAAATGTGTCCAGGAGAGGTCTGTTTCAAATGTCAGTTTGGGCTACCCTGCTGACTCTTCCTCCCTGAAGATGGTTCGTGGCCATTTTCTTCTTTTTGAATAAGAGAAAAGGAGGTGAAAGGGAGAAATCCGACCCTTTAATGCTAGACAGACGGTGCCGACAATACACGTGTTGGCTCAGACTGCCTGGCTTGGCTTGCCTCCCCTTTCTGTTCGTGGCAGCATTAAGAAGATTGATTTCTGTTTGTGAGCCATAATGGGAAACTGTAATGGTTTGTGAGGGAGATATTTGGCCTGAGGACACCTTGTAAGTGTGCCAGTCACTTAGGGGGAAGGCACTTGACTTAGAGCCAGAGAAGGCCCCGATTCCTTTCTTTTTTATCTCCTCTTTTCTTCCTTTTCTCAGTCTCCATTTTTCTCTTTCTTTCTTACCCTTCTTTTCTCCTTGTCCTCCTCACTGGATAATAAGATCATAGGTCTAGAACTAATAGAAAACTCAAAAGACATTTAGTCCAATTGCTTAACTTTAGAGGTTGAGAAACTGAGGTCCAAAGAAGTTAAATGACTCGACCAAAGAAATAAGCAACAGAAACAGAATTTAAATACAAGTCCTCTGACTGCAAGGCCAGTGCTCTTTCCACTGTACCAGCCTGTTTTCTCATAACATTCCTTGTCCTCCTTTTTCCTACTCCTCACTCCTTCTCATCACTTCTTTTATTAATTTTCTCCTCCCCCTTTTTCTTCTCCTCTTCCTTCTCCTTCTCCTCCTCCTCCTTCTTCTTCCTCCTCCTCCATCTCTTCCTCCTCCATCTTTTCCTCTTCCTCCACCATTTCCTCCTCTTCCTCCTCCATTATCTCCTCCCCTTCCTCTTCCCCCTCCCCCTCCTCTTTCTTCTTCTCCTTCCTTTTCTTTATCATTGTCTTCTCCTTCTTCCTCATTGTCTATTTCTTTTTCAGTCCTTCATCATTGTCTCTCATTTTACAGGTGTTCATCTAAACATACTCCATTCAGAAAGGCTGGGGTGTCACCATTCCTTGCTGCTCCTGGAATGATAGGAGATGGCAAACACAGGGCTGTCCCTCACAATGTCCAACTAGCTATCTTCTCTGTGCAGTGGGAAGAGCACTGGGTTGAAATTCTAAGGACCAGGGTTTGAATTTTGACTTATCTGTGCGATCTTGGGCAAATGACTTGTCTTTCTTGGGCCTCTTTTCCTCCTCCAGTAAAAGAGAGTGTTAGAATAGATGATCTCCAATTTTCTTTCCATCTCTGAATCTATAACTCTAACAGTATCCTTAGACATTTCCAAAGTGTCCCATGTCCCCACAGTCCTGTTAGAATGGTGCGAGTTTTTCTTTGTAGAGTTTTACTGTTTCTGAAAGATGCCGGCCAGCAAGATGGATAACTTGGTTAACTGAAGGTTATATGCAACAGAAGCACAGAATGAGCTTTTCATTCCTGGACATCAGTCTCAGCAATAGTTGGCAGCCTGGCTCAAATGAGGAATAGGGTAGTTCATTCTCTGGAATCTATAGAAGAGTATTATAGTAAAAAAAAATCCATGCTTTTATCTAGGATGACTAAGCCTTTGTGGCCAATGAGTGGCTTTCAAGGGGCTACTTCCCCATTGCCCAGGATGCTTTTAAGTTAGTTCCTCCCCAAAGAATTATTTTCACTTTTTCATATGGCAGTCTTTAGACATTAAATTAACATGAGATATGAATGCTAGGAGGTGTGTGCATTTAGGGTAGATTAGGCAATGGTTGAAAGGAAAGAGTATTGAGGATTACTTCTAACTGCACATTGGTATTTGAATCCTTAAAATAACAATGATAAGCAGCAAGAAACCTTGACTTTCTGGCGATGTTAACTACTTCTCAATTCTTTGAAATCAACAGCCTTCCTGGTTGTCAGCCTTCTGTGTGTGGCAGTGCTTTTCTGAGGCCATGTTCTTTCCTTTGCTGGATGCCAAGATGCTTATCTCCTAACTACCTGGATCTTGGCCCATGACTTGCTGCCATGTTCTTTGATTTGCCATACACCTGTCCAGATGTCCTCCCCATGAATGCCTCTGGAACATTTAAAGATTATCTGTCTTGACCTGGCAAACTGCTGGGTCTTGGCTGACCTAATATGGTTTATCTACTTGTCCCCAGTGCTCTGGTGCTAACATCAAGTAACAGAAAATGTCAGAACGTGTCTAGATACAAGTGATGAGGCAGCAAATATCTGTTTGTCTATTAGAGATTAAGGACAGAACCCAAACCGTTATTGATATAGAGAACTCTCAGGCAATGAAGCTAATCAATCAATCAATCAGTCAGTCAGTCAGTCAGTCAGTCAGTAGCAGTAGTGATTGTACTAAGCAATGAAATACAAGGAAAGTCAAAAATATTGTCTCCACCCTCAAGAAACTCCCATTTTAACTGGGAAGAAACCATGCAACTAACTATGTGCATACAAGATACATACAAAATAAATGCAATTATCTCTTCCACACCATAGGGGTTTGGGACACAGTGTTCCCATAATCTGGAAAATCTATATAAAGCTTTTTGCTCCACCTGTCATACCAGAGAAAAAGTCTGAATTATTAAATTAATAATAATTTATGATAGAATATAATTATATAATAATAAAATAAATTACTAAATTATGAAAAGATAAAATTTATTGATATTATACAATACCATACCTATACTTTATGCATTTCTAAGTTTCTAAACATTTTCTAGCCTTCACATGTTGTGTGCAGCTTCTGCAAGACCTCCTAAAAATTCCCATTTAATTTATTATGCCAATCCATGATATATTGAAACCCAAAGGGGAAAGTCACAATGTGGAAGGGATAAAACTGTAGAAGTTAATCTGAAAGGGAATGGTCTTTGGTAGAAGGTGAAATTTGAGCAGCATCTTGAAGGAAGTTGAGGAAGGCAGGAGGCAGAAACAAGCAGGCATAGGAGACAACCAGTGAAAATGACAGAATCAGTAATGTCATGTATATTGTAGAGTCCTTAGAGGAGAATAAAGTACAAGACTGAAAAAGTAAGAAGCTTAGATTGTGAAGGGCTTTAAATGCCAAATGGGGCATTCCATACTTAATCCTGGAGATTTTAGGGAACCACTGAAATGTATTGATCAAAGATTATAGTCAGATCTGAACTTAAGGAACATCACTTTGGCGGGTGATTGGAGGATGGTTTGGAGTGGGGCAGGACTTGCAGCAGGGAAAGCTATTGTGGAAAGCATCACAAAGCTATTGTGATAGTTCAAGCATGAGGTGATGAGGACTTCTGCACCTGGGTGGCCATTGTGTGAATGGATAGAAGGAGATGCATGCAAGCGATGTTATAAAAGCTGTTGAAGGAATGAAAGAAGTAGAGAATGACACTGAGGTTGTTAGTCTGGGTGGATGGGAAAATGGTGGTGTCTTTGACAAGAATAAGAAAGTTAGAAGGGCTTAAAGGAAATAAACAATTTTCTTTTGTGTGTGTGTATGCTGTAGATCCAAAAAGGAGTTGCTAATGTGAGAAAGGAGTTCAGGAGAGAGTCTTGGGAGAGATATAGACCTGGAATCATCTCCTTGGAGATGATAATTTAACTAACTCAGGGGAGTTTATGAGAACCCCTAGTGAGAAAGTTAGAGGAAAAAGAGAACCTAAAACAGAGACTTGGAGGACACCCACAGTTAGTGAGTGTGACCTAGAGAGACATCTAGAAAGGAGATTGAGAAAGAATGGTCAGATAGATGGGAGGCTAACCAGAAAAAGAGAAGTCTCATGAAAACCTAGGGAAGAGAAAGTACCCAGGCGAGGAAATTCACTTTACTGGCCATGCTTGGCTATTAAATTCTAAGAGAGTTGCCTAGAACACTGAGGGGTTAGGTGACTTGTCCAGGGTCACGAAGCCAGTAGGAATCAGAGGCAGGAAATAAACCCAGGTCTTCCTGGGCATCTCTTTATTTGCTATACAATATTACTCCTCTTGTCTATTATCACAGTTAAATGTTTTAAAAGGAAATCTTAAAGTATTCACGCAATGAACAATGATTTTGAAATGTGCTTTATGTCTCAGAAATAATGTTAAAAATAACATGTCATAGAGTATGTAATTAAATCTCTCATTTATTCAGTGTGGCTACAACTTAAAAAGGAAGACGAGGAATAAGGAGAATAACGTATTTATGTGTATGGAGCATATGTGACCATCCGTAGGACTATTAATTATCTGCTCTTTGTTCCCACTAAGAATAGAACAGGTTTCAGCAACAGCTATAGAAATTTTGGTTAGAGTTGAACAAGAATTTCCCCAAAGAGTAGTAAAGCAGTGGAGCCAATGATCAAAAGGGGACATAATCTCTGTCTGCATCTCCACCGCTCTGTCACCTCTCAGTCCTCTGAACCCTCACAGGAGAGACTGGAGAGATTTTAAGATGGAATGGATACTCACATTTCAGGAACAGTTGGGTTTAATCTTCCTTAAAGAAAGGGGGACCTCCCCAACTTCCTTTTCAGCCCCAAGGCTCTGTGAGTCTTTGAGTAATAGCCTAGTCAATTTTCATTCTCATGTACCCTCAGGTGCGCCTTTTGATGTCCTATGTGCACAGGACCCTCCTGAGATATCATTTACTAATGCCAAAAAGCTGAGGGGACAGGTAGCTAAATAAATGATGATTTTCCACAGGAGGAAAAATGACCATGGAGAGACTGAGACAGGCACAAGCATCCAGCCTTGGATTTTCCATCCCATCTTATCCTCAATA
Source organism: Notamacropus eugenii (assembly GCF_028372415.1). Lineage (NCBI taxonomy): Eukaryota > Metazoa > Chordata > Mammalia > Diprotodontia > Macropodidae > Notamacropus > Notamacropus eugenii. Next base: position 333,488,700 of record NC_092876.1, on the reverse strand, counting down.
GCTTTTACAACCATAATCTTTCACTAGCGAAAGATTAATCTGTTATACAGTCAAATTAATGATCATTCCTTCTGTCTTTTGCTCCTCTTCAATTTCTTCTTATCGACTCATTCCTTTCCTACTTCCTATAAATATTCTCAGGCCTACCCCATCCTAAAAAATTATACTTCCTTATCCCCTATTACCCCCTCTGGCTGTTATTCTGTCTTCTCAGTCTCTATTAAAATTGTGAGTCACCTGAACAGAGGTGAGAAGAAAGCAATGCAGATGGACAGCTAGCACAACTGAGGAATAAGCTGCAAGATTTCAGAGGTATCAAGGTGGTGACATGGATAGAGCATTGGACCTGAACTCAGAAAGACTTCAGTTCAAAATCAGCCTGATACACGTATTTGTTCTTCAAGCTTGGCAAGTTACTTACCTTCTGTCTGCTACAATTTCTCCAACTGTAAAATGGGGATAATGATCATATACTACTAATAACAGTTATCAGGATAAAATGATATTTTATGATATATGTCATTGTGGGGCAGGTAGGTGACCCAGCGGATAGAGTGCCAGGCCTAGAGTCAGGAAAACTCATCTTTCTGAGTTCAAATCTGACCTCAGACATTTCCTATCTTCATGAACCTGGGCAAGTCACTTAACTCTGTTAGTCTCATTTCCTCATAGGTAAAATGAGTTGGAGAAGGAAATGATGCACCACTCCAGTGTCTTTGCAAGAAAATTCCAAGTAGGGTCACAAAGACTTGGACATGACTAAAACTATTGAACAACAAGAATATAAGTTCCAATTCAGAGGGCATTTGTGTTGAATGAATGAATAAATAAATGAATAAAAACATTTTTGGAGTACTCTTTTATTAGTAGAGAGACACTAATATATATTCCTCACCACCCACACTCTTCTAAACTCCTTGTAACCTGATTGTTCACCCACAGTTCTGTGCTAGAAACTTTTCCCTCCACGATGAATGAATAAACGAGAAAGCAATTATTAAGTACTTCCCATGAAAAAACCACTATGTTAAGTGCTGTGGATACAGAAAGGAAAAAAAAAAAGCCCCTGCTTTCAGGGAGCTCACATTGCAATGGAGAGATAACATCTAAAAGTCAGATGGAAGAGTCCCATCCTCTTAGAAGCAGACTGGAAAAGTACATGATAGTCTCTCCCTTGATATCGTTTCCACTTTGCTGAAAATTGTGTTTGTCCTTCATTGCCAAAGAAGACCATGCCATCAGAGAAATGATGACATGACTTGCTCTTGATTTTGTTTTGAGTGAGGTAAGGCTGTGCAAGTCATCAGCCTCACTTCTCCTCCAGAGCCATCTGAATCCAGTGACTAGATATTCATCAGGGTGACTGGAGATGACCCAGGATGAGGCAATTGGGATTAGGTGACTTGCCCAAGGTCACACAGCTAGTGAATGTCAAGTGTCTGAGGTGAGACTTGAACTCAGGTCCTATCTTTCTGGCACCCCAAATTTAACATAGATCAGACTGAATGAATCATTTCCTGCCCTGTCGCCCCCAACCCTCCTTTCACCTATACTTCTACCATCCTGGTCAGCTCGACTTGTATTACCTCCCTCTCAGAGGCAGCCAAGAAGCACAGGTGATAGAGCACTGGACCAGAAGTCAGTAGGTGCTGAGTTCAAATGTGATCTCAGACATTTACTAGCTGTGTGACCCTGTGCAAGTCACTCAACTTCTGTTTCAGTTACTGCAACTGTAGGTGGGAAGAATAATAGCAGCCTTCTTGCAAGGATCAAATGAGATAATTTAGGTAAAGTGCTTAGTGCAGCACCTGGCAGAGTAGTTGCTTAATTAAGTTGCTTCCTTTTCAACCCCTATTTCTGCAATATAATACCTTTTACATCCATATTCTCCTCTCCTTTCACAGTGATATCACCTCAGCCCTCATTATTTTTCACCTAGACTATTGTAATAGTCTCCTAATCACATTATCATAACATTTCTAAGGAACAAAAGTGCTCTTAGTTCAGGCCCTTATCACCTCTCATTTGGCCTATCACAGTGTCTTCCTAATTGGTCTACCTGATCCAAGTCTCTCCCTTTTCCAATCCATCCTTCACAAAACCTCCAGACCAATCTGCACAAATCTAAACATGTCACTCCCTGCTAAAAAAAAATTTTTTTATGGTGTTCTCTCCCCTGGCCATAGATAAAGTCCTGATTCCCTAGCCTGGCATACAGGTCTTTCCATACAAATCTGTTAGTAACTTACTATTTGAACCTCATTTCATACTCCTCTTCTTCATGCTCACTACATGTCCGTCAGATTGGATGAGTAGCTATTTTCTGGTCTTGTCCTGTCTACTCTCTGACCCCCATAAATTCTTACAAGTTACCATCCAGCATTGGTTTATTGAAGTCAAGTTATTATTAAGGGGCAAACTACCCATCTCCTTTCTTGACAGAATTGGCAGGCTAGGGGAATGATATGGATGTAGCATACCTGGATTTCAGGAGGCATATGACAACGACTCTCATTATATCCTTATACATAAGGCACAGACATACGGACAAACAGTAGTAAGTTAGTTGAATTTAGAGCTGTTTGGCTCTCTGAACCCAATGAAGACTGATGAGTGGATCATTGTCTTTAGTAGTGAGAGGTCTTTAAAAGAATTCTGTAGTGCTGTGTCCTACTTTGGTCAGTATATTTATCAGGCACTAACATGACCTAGTTGACAAATTTTCAGATAATACTTAAGCTGGGAAGTGGTGGGGTTTGCATGAGAGCTGATAAATAGAATTGGGATCCCAAAAAGTTTTGACATACTAAAACAATAGTTCAAAATTAACAAATGAATTTTAATAGGAATAAATGTAAAGTCTTACATTACGGTTCAAAAATTCACTTGCGTAACAACAGGATGAGGGAGATTTGAAAAGTAAGCAATTAATATTTTTAAAAGTATAGGTAGGTGGTGTAGTAAAGAGAGTGCTGGACCTACAGACAGGAAGACTCCCTTTCCTGAGTTCAAATCCAGCCTCAGACACTTACTAACTATGTGACTCCAGGCAAGTCACTTCATCTCATTTGCCTTAGTTTTTTCATCTGGAAAATATACTGGAGAAGAAAATGGCAAACTATTCCAGTATCTTTGTCAAGGAAACCTCAAACGAAGTCATGAAGAGTTGGACACAACTAAGAAATGACTGAATACAAGAACAAATATTTTTTAAAATATGGATTTTGGTAGATTTCAAGCTTAGTGTAAGTCAGCATTATGATCTTGGAGCCAATAAATCTACATCAATTTCAGGCTATATTCAACTTAATTCAACATAATTTAGCATAAATTTATTATGTACTTACTATCTGCAAGGTATTATGTCCTGGAGGATACAAAGATGAACATGACAGAAACCATGCTCTTGAAAAGCTTTACAAACTAATCAGAGGGAAGGACATTTGTATAAATAACTATGTTTCAAGGGAGTGTGAGCAAATTTAAAGAAAGAGAAAGTGTAAAAGAAAAGGGAGAGGTTAGGCAAATGGCTTATGAGAAATCTGAAGATGGAGAAATAATTTTCACGGGGTGGGGAGGAGTCTGGGAAACTTTATGGTACCCTAGTTAGACCTATATTGAAGAGAAAGATTTCCACAAATGGAAATAAGGATGGCTATTCAGTCAGACTTTCAACAAGAAATGGGATCAAAGGACAAAGGGCAAGCAGCCCTGTGTCCAAAGCTGGTCGTGTGTGTGTGTGTGTGTGTGTGTGTGTGTGTGTGTGTGTGTGTGTGTGTGTACAGGGAGGAAGTATGTTAGTATCTGGGGGAGAATAAAGCTTCTCACAGTTCATGGGCCCCTGTAAATAACCAGAGACAGCATTTCTGTAGTGCTTTAAGTTTTTAAAACACTTGATATACGTTATCTCATTATATTCTCCAACAACTTTGTGAGATAGGGTCTGTTCATTATTCCCATTTTGTTGGTGAGGAAACTGAGGCTAAAAAAAGTTATGTGACTTGCCCAGGGGCACACAGCTAATAAGTATTTGAGGCAAGATTTGAACTCAGGTCTACTGACTTGAGATCCAGACATCAGGAAACAGTTTCAGAGCCATGGATTATTATGAAGTGGTTGGAAATCAGCTAATGAAGGGTAGAAGACTCACATTTGAGCTTAGAAAGTGTTCTGACTTGGTGGAAGAGAGAGAGAGAGCTGGACCTAGGAAGTGTATCTGGGAGGGAGAGCTAAAGAGAGGGTTGATGGAAGGCTGGATATTGGAAAGACTAAGTTCTGAGAGAATTCCACATCTGTACAAGTAGGACAAACTGACTCAAAGTCTGTTGGGCATTTGTTGAGCTGGGGAGCCCTGGCTGTGTTTGTTCTCTGAAGTGTGGATTCAGTCAAAGGGCTACACTTGAGGACCCACAAGTGGCCTCGAGTCCACAGTGCATTGTAGACAGCAATGAAGTCAATTGTGATTATTTTGTTTTTATGATACCTCTGAATCACTGAGGTTCCTGAACTTCTCCTTCTAGTTCTCATTCAGAAAGGGATAACTGGGAGTAGAAGGAGAGTCACTGAATGAACAAGGGCACACATGGCTATAAGAAAGGAAGGGGAAGGGAATAAGCATTTATTAAATGCATAATATGTGGTAAGCCCTTTGCAAATATCTCATTTGGCTTTTGTTATTCCCATTTTACAGCTTACAAAACTGAGGCAGGCAGAGATTAAGTGACTTGTCCAGGGTTGCACAGCTAAGTATCTGAAACTGGATTGAAGCAAGGTCTTCCTGACTCCAGTCCCAGCACCCTATCCACTCAACCACTTTGCTACTTGTAAAAGATAATTTCATGTCATATTACGAATATAAGGGACAGCTGGAATAAAGACAGAAAAAAAAGAAATAAGATGAGAGTAGAGAATGTACATTAATAGGTGAAAGGGAGAACTTTGAGTTGAGGTTAGAAAAGGGATATTGGAGCCAGATTATAGGAGACATAGAATGCCACGATCAGGATTTCATCCTTTTGGCAGGTAATGAATGTTTTTTTTTATAGTAGAAGGGTCTAGGAGTTGCATTAAAAAGATTTCTTTGGGAAACCATTTAATGAAGACTTCCTAGTAAATACATGGGCTTTCAGGGAAATTATTAAGTCAGTACAAACTTAAGAATCCAGAAAAATTCTCTAGATGGAATAAATAGTACTTAACAGTAACCTTAAAATGCAGATGTATCCAGTAGCCCTGCAAATAGGATAGAATGAATTTTTTTTCTTCTCCCTGGCCCAGATGGGGTCTTGACAAGAGGCAGTGGAGTCCTCTTAGTTTCAAAAGAGACAGGAAAAAAGGAAAGAGGTAAGCACTGCTTCCATTTCTCCTTTACCTGCTAAAGATACAATCACGAGTTATGATAAATAGAGGAACAGAACACCCATGGACAAACCTTTCTCAATACTCTGTTCTAGACAGGTCCCATCTAATTGTCTTCCTTTAGACTAGAGTTGGGTCCTCATCTTCCCTCAGGGTTTTAGGGTGAGCTACACCTGAGCTCTGTGCCAAATCTGATAAGCAGCAGAAGTGTTTACCTTTTTATTACTTTTAAATTTCTTAAAAGGTTTGGACTTAATGTCTAAAAAGAGAGAGAGAGAGAGAGAGAGAGAGAGAGAGAGAGAGAGAGAGAGAGAGAGAGAGAGAGAGAGAGAGAGAAACAGGTGAGAATAAAAGGGGGGAAGATGAATAAAACACAAAAGAGGATACAATACAAAACCGAATCTTCATTTCTTTCTATGTGGTTATTCTTTTCCCCATTTCACATTTGGGAAAATAGAGAAAATAAGGCACCGAAGTTAATGAAGTCATGATGGGCAAACATATATGTAGAGAGGAGAAAGTTAAGGACAGGACCTTGGGAAATACCCCTGTTTAAAGGAATGGAAGGAAAGAGGATGACGAGCAGCAAGAGAGAGGAGGAAAGGTGTGAGTATGTGGTGTTACAAAAGCTGAGGCAGAAGAATGTCACAAGGAGGGGTTGGTCCATAGCATCAGGTTCTAAAGAGAAACCAAGTTGGATAAAGACAGATAAGGGGGTCATTAGTAACCTGGTTCTGTAGAAAATCAGGGGTATGTCATATTGCAAGGGGTAAAGACTGAGTGGTTATCAAGTGGCAGCAGCCAATGTTGATGATTCTAGAAGTTTGGCAAGAGAAGTATTGGATGATTGATTGATGGGGCAGTAGGGTCAAGGGAAAGGAGTCTTTTGTTTGTTTATTTCTTTTGTTTTTGTTTGTTTTATTTTGTTTCATTTATCATATTTTGGTTTTGTTTGTTTATTAGGTTCAAGAAGACCCACACCTTTTTGTAGACTGCGAAGAATTCATTTCTTTAAAAAAGTAATATGATGAAGCTGAGAGAGAGATGATGATGATGGAGCAAAGTAACAGAGGGTATGAGAAGGAGGGGAATAGTAAGCATATATGTATGGGTTGGCTTTGGTGAGAAAGAGGCCACCTCATCCTTTGCAAGTGGAAGGAACATGGAGAGAGTGATTGAAGACATTGACAATTTAATAAACATTTAATAAACAGGGGGCTTGATTGTTAGTGACTTGTTGAACGGTCAGTCTTCTCAATGAAATAGGAAGAAGACCTTCCGTTGAAATTGAGGGAGCAGGGATGGAACCGGGAGAAAAGAGACAGTTTCGAATATCTACTCTGGGGAATGTGCTTGAGAAGCAAAAGAGAAGAATAAAGGGATGGTTTTGCAGTAGTGAGGATCAAGTTGTTATGGAACATAATTTTGTAACAGGCCCAGTCTTCTCTTGCTTGAAACTTACCCCACAAAGGCTCCTAAGGGAGGGAACATGCATTTATTAATCAGCTATGATGTGCTAGACATTGTGCTAGATGTGTTTAAAACAAACAGAAAAACTCAACATTATCTTTGATCCCCATAACAATCCTGTAATGTAGTGCTATAATCATTTCCATTTAACAGATAAGAAAACTGAGGCAGATAAAAGTTAAATGACTTTTCCAGAGTCACATAGCTAGGCAGTCCTTGAGGCTGGGTTTGAATTCAAGTTTTCCTGACTTTAGACCCAATGTACTGCTCTACTGGCTGCCTCAACTAGCTCCTCATCTCTCTCTGGTTGTTGTGTTTGTTCTTCATTTTCAAAAAGTATTATGACATCAGGGAAATGATGACATGACTTGCAGTTGACTTTGATTTGAGTGAGGGAGGGCTGTGCAGGTCACCAGCCTCACTTTCTTCTCCAGAGCCATCTTGGTCCAGTGGCCAGGTATTCATCATGAGGACTGGAGATGACCCAGGATGCTATGGAAGATGTTGCCCTTTTAGACTAAGACCTTTCTAGGTATTCACTTAGAGTGAGGTAATGCCCATTCAGTGAACAGGCCTTTTTAAGAAGGTGAGTCAAGGGATGGCCCCTTGATTAGAAAAAAAGGAAAAAAAATCAAGCTTCTGAATGCTCAGTTCACACACTCCTAGCACAGTAGAACTCTATCCCACTCCCTATGCTCCCAAAGCCCTCATTCTCAGAGCTCCTGTTAGTCTCAGTTTCTCCCAGGGCCAGAAGAAAAATACTTATGGGGGAAGAAAATACAAATGAGGACATTATAGCGTGATTTCATATTTTCTTTCCTTCAGTGATTAGTTCTTTGAGACTAGAAATGGAGAAGATAGATAATAGTAGGTACTCAGCATTGAAGGTTAGTGAGGAAGAAAAGCAGGTCAGATTGACAAGGTTTTCAAGCACAGATCGGAGGCCATCCCTGAAGAGGCTGATCAAATGGTCCAGACTTGGGAAGCAGGAAAGTGAGGGCAGGAAAGGCAGAATGGGAGAATAGGGAAGAATTAAGAGATGGAGGTCATGATGAAAGCAAAGAGCAGGAGAGTGTGGTCAGAGACAAGTAATTCAGAGACCAGCATTTTGGAAGTGGAACAATTTTGAACGATGTTGAGGTTTGTGGTGAGACGGCCTTGGCAGCTGCAGTAGCGTAGAATTGGAGGCCAGAAAAGCTGAACTGTCCAAGGAGCTGTAAGGACATAGATATTGAAGTCTCCAGTGATGATGATGGGAGAAAGAGGGCAACAAATTTGTGGAGAAAAGTACGGAAGATCAATTGATGGCAGTGACAAGAAATGTGAGGGGGTGGTGAAATTGGATGAAGTTCAAAGGAGAGGTGCATTAATAGGAGCAACATATTCTGTTCTTGGTAAAAAAAATTTGGTAAATTTTTGATAAGATTAAATTGGTAATGTGTATTTTTCACCCAATTTACTATTTTAGTGTGAATAGTTACAACAATGCCTTTAGAAAAATTAAAGATCTTAATGATGAGGCTTTGTAGTGAGATGAACCAATCAATGTTGCTTAATTGCCTATTATGTGCCAAGCACTGTGATATATGCTGGGGTTGCAAAAAAGGGGGGGTAAAAGACAGTCTTAGCCCTTGAAAAGCTTACAAAACAATGAGGGAGGCAACACAAAAACAAAAAAAAATGCCTTTTCCCCAAGGCTCTTATGGGGATTCACACAGTAACACAATGTCATCTTCAAAATAGAATCATTTGGAGAATTTTACTATCACTAGAGAATCCTTCTCCTTACTCTGGCCTATACCCAATGCATGATCTTGTTCATGCCACTTGACCCTGGGCAACACTCAACAAGTTGAAGAGTGATTTCCAATCTTCATTGGAAGAGGGTGCTTCCTCACCAATACCAATGGAATCGTAAGTCTAATTTAAGAATCTGTCCCCTTCCCCCTAAAAACAGGTGATAATAGTACAAAATATGTGAAGATATGAACTAGTTATAATCTTCACTGGTGAAGGGAATATTCTATCATAGAGTTCACAGATCTGTTCAAGTATCTAAAAATATTCCTGCTATAATGACTGGAAAAGTCCTACATAGATATATAGTTTTGTATCTGGGACTATCTGACTATCTATCTGACTCTCTGACTGTCTTTCAGCTAGTTTTCCAGACTGTTAGAATCTGCCTAAGAAAAGGAGTCTGAGAGGCAGCCAATTGGCTGAGGTTAATTCTATGCAGTTTTTTCCCCCAAGGACTAAGCACATCACTATGAACTTAATAAGCTCTCAATAAATATTGAGGTGGAGAAAGAATATAAGTTAGATGAAAAAAGGAGAAAAAAACCCTAGTCAGAAGAGCTTGGCTTCTCAGCAAAATGATTCTGTGATGAGCAGAGTGATGATTTTTTGACAGAGGACTTATCCATAGATTTGTATGCTGGATTCAAACCAATTTAGGCTAGAAGAGCTGACCGGTGGGAGCTATGTTTAACACACACTAGCATATTTCATTTCTGATTGGCAGTCCATTGCTCAGAAGCCTGGGATGCCTGCAGAAAGTTTCATACTTTTTATGCATGGCTGAACTTTGAGATGAGAAGTTACTTGATTATCCAATGGTCTGCAGCTTATTGAGATTTCTCTCTCTTCCCAAGCCTCCCTAGGTTCATAGATTAATAGGATTTAGAGTTGAAAGACATGTAGAAGATCATCTAGTCAAAATTTCCTAATTTTACAGATGAGGAAACTGAGTCCCTCTGGGATATCATTTCAATGTCCTTCAGTAGAGAATGCACAGGAATCAGAAGAGGAAGGGAAATACGTTAGTTGCTCCTTTACCCTCTTTTAAAAACTTATTAAGCCCTGACTGTGGAGTTAGATGGTCTAGGTTCAAATTCTCCCTCTGTCCCTTATTATCTATGTGATCTTGGGAAAGAAATCTTATCTTTTTGTGCCTTAGTTTCCACATTTTTAAAATGAAGAAATTGGAGTAGATAGCCTTAAAGATCCTTGCAACTCTAAATCTATGATTCTATTATCTTTTTGAACAGCATTTTCATGCATGGGATCATAGATGTAGAGTTGGAGGGGACTTTAATAGTCATCTAATATTGTGGTGTCAAACACCCCATGGGATGCAGAATATGGATTTGAAATCATATTGACTTAGAAAACTACAAATTAACATTATCTATGTTGCAATGCACTTTTATTTATTTTGCCAAACATTTCTCAATTACATTTTAATCTGATTCTGGTCCTTTTGGGGAGTTATGCAGTTTGCAGCAAGAGTCTGATACCTCAGAGTCTAAAACTGTGGTAAAACTCTTCTGTAATCTCTTTCATGTTATTTACATGATGCTATTTCGGTACAATTTTCCACTGGTTAATATGCTGGAAACTATTTGCACCCAATATGTGTCTCCATTGATGTTTGGGTGAGCCACAATGTTGATTCCTCAGAAATGGTGACATTTCATAAATTGTAGCCATATGGCATCATTGGAAGAAGAGCGGTGCTTAAAAAGATGGCTTTTTGTTTCAGGGAGAAGCTTGGATCACTGAAAGCACTGTACAATTTACTGAATGTGGTCTAGCTCATCGTCTTTCTCCTGTTCTATTTTGGCCCAAGCTCATTGTGCATTTGCATTGCCTGTTCAAGATTATATGTATAAAGTGATCAAAAGAGATGGGCTGGTCACATAGAGAGAGTGAGGAGTAACAGTCTGTGCCTTGTACAGACCCAGGTGATATCAAAAGAACTGCCCCTGTAGAGTATTCAAGAGAGAAGATGAGCAAAACTTAGACAAGATGGGAAGGTATGGTTTAAGAGAAGTCCCCAAATATATGAGATCAATGATCCAACAAAATGTATCAATTTGTCTGTCATTATTGCTCTTGGGTTCATCCTTTGTTTTTGAAGAGGACCATGACATCCGAGAAATGATGACATGACTTACACTTGACTTTGTTTTGAGTGAGAGAGGGCTGTGCAAGGTCACCAGCTTCACTTTCTCCTTCTGAGCCATCTGGATCCAGTGACCATATATTCATCAGGATGACTGGAGATGGCCCAGGATGCAATGGGAGACCTTGGCCTTTTAGGCAAAGGACTTTTCAGGTATTCACTTAAAGTGAGATAATTCTCATTCAGTGAATAGGCCTCTTTAAAAAGTAGTCAGAGGAATGGCTCCTTTAATAGAAAAGAAAAAATAAATAGATAAATCATGCTGGGAGGGGCAGGAGCCTCAGGGTTTGGAAGAGAAACTGTTACTATTGACATTCACTCTAAGCCTGGAGGGTCCAAAACCAGCCATGGAGTAGGATGGGCAGGGACCCTTTGTTGTTCAATCCATGGACTCCAGAGTGCATGGGGTCTAAGGTTTTAGGGGAGACAAGAAAGGAGAAAGGGAAGGGAAGGGAAGGGAAGGGAAGGGAAAAGGAAAGGGAAAGAATCTAGCCAATGTAGTAGAAAGCTATTGAAGGGGGTAGAGAGGGCAGGGATTGAGGTAGCAGTAGGGAAAATTGCCACCTGAAATGTGGTTTTCAGTTCCCTTTAAAGCTCAACCTACCCAAATTACTCTTTCTATGAATACTAGATATATCATCAAGAACTATATGAGCACAGAACCTCAAAGTTTCAAAGAATCTCAGAAGTCATCTACTCTTAGGTCTCTTAAGTAAACCAATCCTTTCTACAACATTCCACAAAAGAGTCATCCAACCTTTCCTTAAAGGCCTCTAGTGGTGGGGGACTCACCTTCCTAGACAACCCTTTGGTGGGCTCTGGTTACAATTATGATATTTTTAGTTCTGAACTGTGATTTCAATCAATCAATCAAAAATTTATTAGGCTCTTATTATGTGTCATCAGTAAAGCTAAGCACTGGGGATACAAAGAAAAGTAGGAAAAATCAGTTCCTCTCTTCAAGGAGCTTTCATTCTAATGGAGAAGACAACAGGTAAATAACTAGGTATAATTCAAGATTTATGCAGAGTGGGTGGAAGGCAATTTCAGAAGAGAAGGACTAACAGTTGCTGGTGGGGTGGGAAGGACAAAAACTAGGAAAGATTTATTGTGGCATTTGAAGGAAGTCAAGGAAATTAGGAGTAAGAGTTGAGAAGGATGGTCACTATTGAAGAAAGTCCTATCAACTCAGATTTGGTTTTGGTCTTCAATTTACAGTCTTGGTTGTCTGAGGGCATTAAAAGCTCAGGTGACTTGCCCAAGGTTACGCAGCCAGTATGTGTCAGAGGTGAGACTTAAACCTAGACCTCCCTGACTCCTAAGTCTATGATTATCATCACTATGCCAGACCGCCTTCCAAGGAAATTCAATTGGCATTGTTGAAAAATTTCTTTTCGGTCATTGCCTCAATGTTTATTCTAAAGATTCCAATTTATCCTTTCGTCTTTTCCAGTCATGTCTACTCTTTGTGACCCCTTTTTGGGATTTTCTTGGCAAAGGATACTGGAGTGGTATGCCATTTCCTTCTTCAGCTCATTTTACAGGTGAAGAAATGGAGGCAAACAGGGTTAAGTGACTTGCTCAGAGTCACACATCTAGGAAGTATATGAGGCCAGATCTGAATTTAGGTCTTCCTGATTCCAAGTCCCAGGCCTCTGTGCTACCTAACTGCCCCAAAGCCCCAAATACAGCTCTGCTACATCAAGAACATTCATGAAATCTCATGTAAAAATAGGAAAAAAAAAAAGACAGGGCTGACACTGGAAGAGGATGTGTGATCCGTGTAAGATGAAGCATACAATGGAAATTCATAGATTTCGAGCTAGAACGGACCTTAAAGGCCTTCTTGTCCAACTTTCTCCTTTTACAAATGAGGAAACTGAGGTCTAGAGATAGAGACTTGCCCAAGGCTATAGGTATCAGAGTTGTATTTCAATTCAAGTTTCCTTACTCCAAAGTAGCTCCTGTTTCACAGCTTCACCACCTCCTAAGCAGGGGGGGAACGAGGGAATATTGAAAGTAAAGACAGATCTAATGACGTGAAACAAAAATCATTAAACCTTAGGAAGAATGGTGACCCAAATAGCACCTATTGCTGTCTCAGCAATGGGTCTGGCGTAGAACTGCTGGTCATCAGGCGCATTGCTGCGGGGACACCACTAGGAGGAGCGCGTTTCCCTCCTGATGGATTTCCATTGCATCCTCCACCATCCTTCCATGCAAAAGTTTTTCTTAAACTAACAATGCTAGTGTAAGGAGGTGCTCATCTCTGATTGGACGAGGGAATTTTGCAGGTTTGGTTCCTTGATTGGACAGGAGGTGTCGGGGGTGGGGAGAGAGCCGATGGTTGGGGGAGTGGGATCCCTCTCCCTCTTCCCCCTCCCGCAGTCTCAGTGGCTGAGTCCGATCTCTCCCTTCTCTTTACTGTAGCTCGAAATGTTACACTAAAATACAGACTCATTCTCTCTCTCAGCTCGCTCTCACACACACGCACGCAAGCACACACCCACCCATCCACACACGCACGCACACACACATACACGCATATAAACACATGCACACACACACACCCACCCGCGCCAGGACTCGCCTCCACACGCACGCACGCACACACACACATCTTCACACACACACACATTCACACACACCCAAACGCCCACATATTCACACGGAATACCGGGGACCGCTGTCCGGAGCGGAGTGCTAACGGATACAAAACACAAAAGCAACAAGACAGAAAATAAATAGTGCCAACCGGGGAAGTAGTTAATTTCAACCACTCTTGCTTCTGAACCAGTTTTGGGGGGACACCTACGATGGCACTGGATTCTTTAATGCTTTTCCTCTTGGCATCTGCAGTTGCAGCAATGGAAGGTAAAATATTTCCCCCACCCCTCAAAGAAAAAAGGCAAAAAGAAAAAAAAAACAGCAAGTTTTGTAACTGGATTTATTTTACGGTGGCATATAAATTGCATGTCCTTTCCCTCTCCTTTTGGTAAAGGGAGCCGGCTTAGGTGGGGGCTCCCAGGATTTTGATTTCCCTGTGAAATAGAAGGGACTGGGCTACTCGAGTGGATTGATATGATTTCGATCTTTGAATGGAAGAAAGAAACGCTATTTTGATTATTTATTTTGATTTTTTTTTAACCAGGCAGATGGAGAGTGGTCTGCCTCAGGCGGCTCCCCCACAGCCTCCCTTCCCTCCACCCCCCAAACCCCTTAGTCTTCTTCTCCCTTTCTCCACTCCCTCATTCCCCTACACACCGTCGCTTAACTCTGCTCCATTCTGGGAGAAGACACTGAGCTGCATTGCAGTACTCGCTTTACATTCCACAAACTACGATCTTGGAGAAGGGGAAGAGTGGTTTCTGGGGAGAACGGGATGCTTTTGAGTAGAGATGTGAACAAGAGATGCGCTGTAATTCAGCTCTCGGAGATTCGCAACCGCGATGTATCTCTTTCTCTCCCTTGTTCTTTATCTCCTTTTTTCCACCTCCTTCCCCTACCCCTGTCTGTCTTCCTTGCCTCTTTCCTTTTTTCCTTCTTCCCTTCCTTTGCATCTCTCCCCCTTCCCAAATCCCATTTATGTTTCATTTAGCCTTTTTCTTTCTTGTCTCCGATTTGTTGTATCTCCTCTCCTGCTAAAGCTAGAGAGATAGCTTAGCTTCCTTTAGCGAAGCTAGGAGGCTACGAGAAGCAAGAGAGAGGCTTTCCTTTCCTGACTTTCTGTCGTGGATGGGAAGTGAATGTGTGATGCCCCTCTGCCTGTGGATTTAGGTAGCAGCAGGTAGCCCAGAGTGGGACTGGCAGAAACAGATTCCTGGGAGCTGAGAGTTGTACAAACTGCCTGTTGGGTCGAGGAGGGATGTCTCGCCCTTCGCTCAGTGGTTCGCCAAGGCAGCAGGCATGTTAGATTGTCTGGGGCTTACAGTGGTGGGGGAGCTCCTCAGGGAGAAAATCTGTATTTAGAGGAATGTGAATTTTAGGAGCTTCTTGTCTTCTGCACGCTTAAAGGAAACTAGCAGTAGCTCCTTTTTCTCGTGTTAGTGTAATGTAAGATGAGCAAACAGCTCGGTAAGGCATTTCAAATGGGGGAAGAGGAGGCATTTTGAGACCTGTCTAAACATACACAGCTATTTCCTTCTGCCCAGAAAAAGAAAGTCATCTCAGCTGAGGGGACTTTTGTCAGCATCTCGTTTGGCACAGGCAATAACCTCTGGACTATTTTTTTTTTAAAGTGAAGAGAGCTGCTTGAAGTGTATTTAACTTGGATATTGAGATTGAACAAAAAAATTCTTGCCTGTGTTTCCTACGTGTGTCTGAATCCTCTGGGAAACCTCTGCTCTCCTCTCCCCTTCCCAATATTCTTTCCAGATGAAATATGCTTTGGACTTCTGTAGGTTGTCTAAAGAGCCTAGCTGATTATATGTCCAACATTCTGGATGGACTGAATTCGGTTCTGGGGAAGGAGAAGTTCTTCCATTCACAGAGAAAGGCGATTCAGTTTAGTAGAAGGGAGAGAAGCAACAGCCTCCTCAAGAACTTTCGAAAGCTCTTTTTAACTATAAAAATGGGTCCACTTATCTAGTGTTTCTGAATCCAATCCAGCTCACAGATTCACTCCCATTCATTTGTCTGGGCTCGGATTTATAAGTTCCCGGTCCAGCTCCTGGTAACATGAAATAGGTTTTCATTTGACTGGTGAAAAATAAATGATGAGGCTGCTAGGCTAAGCCTTGGGTTGAAAGGAAGCCTTGCAATCTGTGTCTATTTCTTGTGAAATTGTGACACAAGCACCTGAGTTGAAAGTAACAAGAAAGGTACCAGGTCTTTTGAGCCAACTACACCCACTTCTCTTCCCTCCCCTCCCTTGTAAAGCCCTGATTCTTCTACTTAATAGTGATACTTTGGGTGATGTAGTAACAACTAAGAATCTTTTTTCCTTTTGATGAGAACTACAGCAACATCCTTTCAAATCTCTGCTTTCATTGTTGGTGGGGGAGCAGATTAGTGGAGAGAAAGCCTTTGCTTTTTTTTCAGAACGCGATTTTTTTTTTGTTGTTCTCTTTCTTCATCTCCCCAGCTGGTGGTCTTTGTAGGGGTTCTTTATTAAAATTTGCTGGATGCAAGGGAGACATATGCTGCCTGCGGTAAGCAGAGGGAGAAGTGGCTGGAAGCTCAGAGAATGGAAACCTACTTGGGGGGGGGTGTATCTATTGTAATTTAAAAAAAAAAAAGGGGAATGGTAAAGGGGTCCTTAACGGTGTCCTAAGATAGGGTCAGGAAACCAAAATGATATATGTATTTCTAATTTTGAGACGGGAGATTTGGCTTTTCCTCCAGCTTCAGATGTCAATCACTTATAATTATCCTTATTGGTGGTCTGTCTTTATATCTGTTTCTGAATGCTGCCGGTGTCTTGGTGGGGAGGGGTGGGTTGGCTGTATAACATAACTAGAGAAGTTCTTTTCAGAAAAAAAAACGCCCTTTTGGCTTCATCATAGTTTTGTTCTTTGCATGTGTTGGAGTGTTGATCTTTGGAGGGGGGACAAATTTGACATTTTATCATTAATAAAGGAAATGAACTTGAGTATTTGAGCCTCTGATGCTTACTGGGAGATATTATTTTGCAAGAGAAATTATTTTGGAAAACTCATCTCTAGCGGTTTTCATTGAAATCCTCTTTTCTCTTGGTGTAGATACATTTTTTTTTTCTCATTGCTTTTTCCTTGTTCATGTTCCAAAAGCCCAGGTGCCTGGAATTCAGAAACTGGAGTCTTTAAGTATAAGTCACTTGGCTTAGGTTTAGCCTGATCCCCTGGCAAGAATCTTGCCTCCACTTCCTGATACTCCACCTCCTACCCTCTCAGGCCTGCCACCTAAAACTTTGCCAATTGCCCAGAGCTTATCTAATAGGTAGTAGCTTGTACTCTGTCGTAGAAACCTTACCATCAAGAGTTAAATGAAACAACACATTCAGCAGAATATTAAAACAGCTCCATCTCTAGCATGGCAGATAGTAAAAACCATTCAGTTATTTCCCTGCTGCCCGGCAGGTTTGCTTTCCCACCCTATCTACACATACGCAGCTTCACCAATCTAACTGGATTGAAGTCTCCTGCCAGAGTCATTTGGTTGTGTTGAGAGTGGCATAATTATCAGAAAAGGGAATCAATAAGAATTCCAAACAACAGCTCCTTTCCATGTAGCACTGATGTGTGAGGGATGTAGCCACTGTTTTTCAGCCACTATTTCTCTGTCTCTCTTTATGGTTAGGTTTTGTCCTGGGAATTCTGTAGGTAAGGTTGGTGATAACCCCTGGGCAAACAGCTCAAATGACTGGCCTAATGCCTCAATACCCACAGAGGAAAGCGGATCCTAAGCAAGAGCCAGTCACAAAGGATAATTACCAGTCTAGGGACTTAGCGGGGGCAAAAGGAAGCCTGAGGAAGAGCCTGTTCCACCAGAGCTGTGAGCGCCTGGGAGGAAGCAGGCAGAGGGAGGGAAAGGTCGTCTGAGCCTCCCTTCTCCTCCCCATTTCCACCCCCAGTAGGCTAGAGCAGAGACAGAGTTCAGCTATTCTGATGGAGTGGACTGCTTTGGCATTCAGGGTCCAAGGGGAGGGAATTATCAGGGTTGGTTGGGAAGGAAGTATTTGAATGTTAATCTGATATTCCCACTTTCTCCCTCTCTCACCTTCCCATTTCCATATATCCTTGCCATTTCAGGGAAGAGAGGGAAGGCAAGGCCTATTTCAGCATGAATGAAATTTCATTTCATTTTAGTCTATTGTCAAAGATTCCTTTTGTTGATTAGAGAGCAGGCAAGGGGATAAGGCTGCTAGCTCCTCTCTCTCTCTCTCTCTCTCTCTCTCTCTCTCTCTCGCTCTCTCTCCCCCTCCTCCTCCCAGATCTGGCCCTTGGAGGATGCTATGCTCCTTACTTCAGTGTTTCCACTTGAAGGGGTACCAGTACCCTTCTCACAACTCAGTCAGACAATCCTACATGTGTAAGCCCATCCCAGTCTTTGAGTCATTTGCTAAGCAAGTACTTGATCCTAAAGGAAAAGGTATTTGAAAGATCCTTTGGGATCTAGTGGGTGACCTGCTAGCATAAAGGGGCATTCAGTCACTGAGAAGAAGGGGATTATCGTGGGCCTCTCAGAATTCAGATGCCTGTCTTTCTGGATGAGTGCCCTGGATCAGGACATCTCTGCCTGGGTGGTTTCTCTGCAACATTTACAGCTCTGGTTTGCAGGGGCTTCCTTCTATAATTGGGCAGCACCAGAGGAGTGAGTTCATGCCCTGCCCTCTACCCACCCCCCCACTGGCAGCAATAAAGCCAGAGAAGCCTTTTCCACATCTTTCCTATCCCTTCCTCTTCCACCTTTGCCCCCCTGTCCCCACATGAAAACTGTCTACTTTTAGGTAACTCACCAAAGACCTTCATATTTTACCTAGGCAGACTGCTGACCGCCAGGGTAGGACCCCTGTCACTCAGCGTGCTGAGGGGCAGATTTCTGAGGCAGATATCAAGATTCATGCTGGTTCTGACAAGACTCAGGCAACATAGGCACAAAGATGAATCCTTAATATGATGATCCCTCTGGCCCTTCATACTCCACTGAGCACAACAAATAGATGCTGGGTTGCCACCTTTGTTTGGGGGAGCAAAGATATAACTGCCTGGTTTGAGGAGCCCTAGTGAGCCACCCCAGGACTCACTGAGGTAGAGCTGTATGTTAAGAATAGGAAAGGGAGACCTATAGTCATCAGGGCTCATCTCTGCTAATAGATAGGACATTGTATTTGGAGTCAGGAACACTTAGATTCACCTCTCACCTCAGATACTATTATCCAGGTGACCCTGGGCAAGCCACTTAACTTTTATGTGCCTCAGTTTCCCCAATTGAAAAATAAGAAAGTTAGACTTAAAGGCCTCTAAAATACTTTCTAGCTGTATAGCTACAATCCTGTAAACTCCTCTTGCGGGACAATGGACCTCAGACTAACTTTGTGTAGAAGAATATGGGTGCCCAAGTCATTCTGATACCAGAATAGAAGATAAGGGCAAAGGTCTTTCTTTGTTTTTTTCCAATATATAAAGGTAAGGTTGTCTAAGATTATCTAAGAGGGAATTTTAGGCTTTCCCATGTTGGTTTTTTTTTTTTTTTTTTTTGGTGGCAGTGGTTGGTCTTTAAAAGAGCATACCTATGAATTCCTCTGTGTCAAGTCCAATGCCATCTGTGCGTCCATTCTGGGATCTCCTGGCCCATACTCCTGATGTCAGGCAGTAATGCTGTCAACCTTGGATTCTGATCCAAGACTGTCTGCACTCCAAATGTATGTACAGCAACTGAGCTTCAATTTGCTAAATCTATCTTTGTCATTATCCAGGCACCTTGGGCTTAATAAATATTAAATGCCATGATGATCATTGCATAATGGATATAAGGACTTGGGACTCTGACTTAGCAAGATCATTTTTTCAACCATTTCAGCCAAAAAATTCAATAAAAATGAATAGGGTCCAAAAGGGAGACGTGGTATCAGGGAAGGTGACATACCCTTGCAGACCTTTTGCTTTGATGTGGGAAATTTTCTAGTGATTGTTTTCTGTCTCTGATATAATCACAGAAAGGAAAAGGAGCCACAGCTGACCAGTCCTGGACTTTCTTCCATTAGCATCCATAAGGAGTTTAATAGACATTGGCTGGTGATGAAGTGACGAACAGTATAGTTAAGAATAAAGAAGATTGAATGGACTGAGATTCAGGAGACTGGTTAGCTAGTCTTAGCCATGTTGCTTCCTAGATTTGTAGCTTTCGGAAAATGACCCAATCTACCTGTGTCTCCCTTTCCCTACATAGATAGCCTCATGCTGACTGCTCCTAATCTCGTCATGAGATTGATATAGGAATAGAGGAGATACTATATGTGAAGTTGCTTGAAGCATTTTAGAAAAGATGTCACAGAAATGAAAAGGAGAATTATATTATTAAATGTAATCTTGGTAACATTGGTCCATTGGAAACATTTTTCTAGTTTGAGCCCAGTGGGATGGCAGTTTTGAATGGGAAGGAGGAAAATATCGTTTGAGAACCTAAGATATTTTGAGTATGTCCCCAAGAAGGAGTAGCTGGACTCAGTCTGGGCGGGTCTTAGTTATCGATGGACATGTTATCCATTACTGCAATATGGAGAGAGTGATGGTCTTAGACTCAAGAATACTTGGGTTCAAGCCCCAACTTGGTGCCTCTGTGACTCTGGGCAACTCATTTAACCTTTCGGTGCTCTAGGCTAGTGATGTTAAACTCAGATCCAAAAGGGGGTCAGTAATCCATACATTAGGATCCCTGGTGGCTGTATATTGACTTAGAAAACCATATAACAACATTACATGTGTTTTATTGTATTTATGTTTTGTTAAATATTTCCCAGTTTCATTTTATGGGCATCTAGGTGGCACAGTGGATTGAGTGCCAGATCTGGAGTCAAGAAGATTCATTTTTCTGAGTTCAAATCTGACTTCAGACACTTAGTAGCTGTGTGACCCTGGGTAAGTCACTTCCCCCTGTTTGCTTCAGTTTTCTCATCTGTAAAATGTTCTGGAGAAGGAAATGTCCAACCACTCTAGTACTTTTGCCACGAAAACCCCAAATGGGGTCATGGGGAGTCAGACATACCTGAAAACAACTGAACATCATTATCAACAACACCTACCACAACAAAATTACATTTTGAACTGTACTGAGGAGTGTTGAAGGCTCCATATGGCTGGAGTGTTTGATCCCTCTGCACCAGGCACCTCTTTGAGACTATAACTTGCAGAGAAGGTGTTAACCTACATTAGTAGAAGGAGTTTCCTCTTCTGGGAGTTTCCTATATTAATAAAAGCATAGGTCCAGTCCTTTTCCTGTATCTTTGTGGGAATCTCTCTGTCTCTGTCTCTTTCTGTCTCTATCTATTGCTCTGTCTCTGTTTCTCTCTTACTATAGCTAAAAAATTCCAGAACTTTAGGCAACTTCAGTTGTGTAAGAGGGATTTAAGGTATGACTACCCCTGGGTATGACTGAGGTAAATTGGAGACATTTGTCATGGGAATTGAGTTGAGGATGTTTAGGAAATGGGAGGCCATTGTATTCCAATGGGAGCAAAGAATGGGGCGAAAAAGAAGACAATGAGCTGGATGCTGTTGCTGTTGTTCAGTTCTTTTCAGTCCAATTCTTCAGGACCCCATTTGGAGTTTTCTTGGCAGATACTAGAATGGTTTGCCATTTCCTTTGCCAGCTTATTTTACAGAAGAAAAACTTGAGGCAAACAGAGTGAAATGACTTGCCCAAGGTTACATAGCTAGGAAGTGTTGGAGGTAAGGTTTGAACTTATCATAACTCCATACTTGGTGCTTTATCTACTGGGTCACTCAGCTGCCTCTAATGAGTCAGGTCCTAAACTAATTAGGGAGGAGTGATAGCCACTAAGAGTTGGATAGGATGGAGTAAAGAAGGATGAAGTTGAAAGGGTAACGCTGGTTGCTGAGTGATGGTGGCGGGGGGTGGGGGGAGTGATTCTACTGTGAGCATCAAGGAGCATAGCATCTTCCTCCTGAGACCTTGTGTATCAGAGATTGTGAGAGACTGTACCAAGAGAGATATGCCACCTTTAAGAGAAAGCTACCTTTCAATGAATACCAGAAGGTAGAAGCAATGTCAAAAGAAGAGCTCTAGGAAGAAATAAAATTTATTAACAATAAAGGAAGATTCTAGAGGGTTAAGTGGAAAGAGAGAACAAAGGCTGATGGGAGCTATAGAGGATAAGGCTGAGTTAACTGAGGGCACAGTAGAGGCAGCCACCTCCCTCTGTTTTACTGCTGATCATCTTTTCTAATACTAGATGAGTCCACATGCCAGGCGGTGGTACCCTGGGGGCAATGTATCCAGTGGGAAGATAGACTCAAGGAGAGAGGCGTGAATGTCATGAGACCCTAGAAAATTTCAACCTGGAGTGGCATGAAGGGTTGAAAGTATGCCCACCATAGTCATGCATAGAGTTTAAGCTAGGTATGCCAGGGTGCAGTGGCCCTCCCTAGGGTGATCATTACCATTGGCCTTTTCCTTTCTTTTGAGCCAACTCTCCCTCAGGGGAAGGGCCAATGATAATGCTTGATGCTCTTTGCATGCCTATGGTGCCCCCTCAGTTGTTAGAACCTGAGACAGAGGACCATGTTGTAGGCCAGGGGTGGGGAACTTGCAGCCTCAGGGTCACATGTGGTCCTCTTGGTCCTCAAGTGCAGCCCTTTGACTGAAACCAAACTTCACAGAACAAATCCGCTTAAGAAGATGATTTGTTCTATAAAACTTGGACAGAGTCAAAAGGCCACACACAAGGACCTCAATGGCCACATGTGGCCTTGAGGCCTCAGGTCCACCACTCCTGTGCTAGACAGAGATAGCAAGAGAATTGAAACACAAAGATAGCCCAAATGTAGAATTTTGACCAAAACCTTCCACCTTTTCCCATCCACTGACCTTTCTCCCCTGCAAAGATGGAGTAGAATCTTCTCTCCTAATATCTGCCTCTGTCAGTGCCTTCGTAGAAGTTGAGCAGAGAAATGGCGCAAGGGAAGACCAAGGAATGGAGAGACAAAGGGAAGAAGTGGAGAGACTGTACAATATGCCAAGTGTATAAGCTGAATCATCAGGAGGTGGCTGTACCTGCTGCTGGCTTTTGGGTGGTTATTTTACAGAATTATTTCCTCCTATCACCTGACGAGTCCATTAGTTTATTTTGTGTCAGAAAGTTTTGAGTAAATTCTCATTTTGATTTCCATAGTCTTGAATGCGTGCATCCTTGCACCTGAATCCCAAGATTGACTTTTCCTTAGATGGCTTCATTTTTGTGTCCCTGTTCTGTATAAGCCACTTAAGTGACCTGAATATTTCAATCAGATTTTCTTCTCCCCCAAATGTGGTGAAGAAACAGCAGCATTAGAATGACTGGCTGTGTGAGGAAATTACTACAATAATACAGTAATATCCTGGGAGAGATTTCTTATTTAAAAGAAAAATTCTTCATGAAAAATTTCTAGGCTATACTCTGTCAGCTGGCTCAATCCAAATGAACACTAAAAGAGAGGCCTTCTTGTCTGATTTTTGTAAAATTTATTTGAAGGGGTCTCGGGCAATCTGGGCCATTTGCTTCATGGAGAAAGATTAGATCTTTGGTTTTTTTTGTCAATGAAATCTTAGAGGACCTAGTTTGGCCTGGACTGCATTAATATGATGGGTGCTTAATAAATGCATGTTGATTGGTTGATAGACATCTTAAATGACTTCTTTAAGCTAAGGGGAGAGATAGAGACAGAGAGACAGACAGATACAGAGAGAGAGACAGAGACATAGAAAGAAAGAGAGGGAGGGAGAGAGAGACACACACAGAGAAGAGGAGAGGGAAAGGGAGAGGGAGAGGGAGGGAGGGAGGGAGAGAGAGAGAGAGAGAGAGAGAGACAGAGACAGAGACAGAGAGACAGAGAGAGACAGACAGACAGAGAGACAGAGAGACAGAGAAGGAGAAGAGAGAGAAGTTAAGTAGAATGGGAAGTTCAAAGGACCAGAGATCATAGAATCTTCTCTGAGGATGTTTGCTTAGAGTCAACTACTATCTGTGCTAGTTTTGATACAGCTGTCTCCGGAGGTAGAGGGTTATACTAGAAGTATGGTATAACTTCGTGAGCTTATAGAATTTGTATTGAGAAACATCTCCAATTTTATTGCACATAAGCAATGCTGTGCATTATGTATTCCAAACACCCCAGCATAGACATCAAAAAGAATCACTTCACACTTTGGTAATTATAAAACAGGCACTTCTCTTATAAAGACAGTCCCTCTTTTGAGGACCCTTCCTACAATGTAGGGGCTTCTTGGGCAACAGCCATACTTGTGCATGTAAAAGTAGAACAGTAGAAATGTGCATGAGTTCCTCTTGATTACCTGCAGAACTGCTATAAACTTCTAGGTAGAATAAGAAACTTGCTAAGTTTAGGCCTAATGGACAAGCTAAATGTCCAAGGTTCATGAAGTATTATTGTTTAGTCATGCCTGACTCTCCATGACTCCTTTTGGGGTTTTCTTGGCAAAGATACTGGAAAAATTTGCCATTTCTTTCTCCAGCTCATTTTACAGATGAAAAAACTGAGACATAGGAGATTAAGTGACTTGCCTATGGTCATACAGTCAGTAAGTATCTGAGGCCAGATTTGAACTCAGGAAGATGAGTCTTCCTGATTCCAAGCCCAGTGCCCCATCCACTGCACCACCTAGCTGCCCCTATTTGTCTCATGGTGATACTGATAGTCATGGGATGACTGGTTGGATGACCAGGAACTTAAGGAGGATGGAAGCCAGAATATCTTCCAGAGCATTTAGGTTTATAAATACCTAAAAGAGATTTGAATTTGAGGTTAGAAAACTTGGGTTTGGTATTAGCTTAGCCACCTACAGGACCTTGGGCAAACCACTTTACTTCTTAGCTATAAAATGGCCATAATTCTGTTCAATTCAGCAACCAATCAACAAGCATTTCTTAAGTATCTACTATATGCCACTCACTAAAGATACAGAAACAAAGGTGTAACATTCAGCCACTTAAATAACGTACAGTCTACAGGGAGGGATACCATATTTACAAAGATAAAGGTATACAGGAGCATAATGAATGCTTATTGACTGACTGGCAGTCAGAGGAGCAGGAAAGGTGACACAGCAGAGGTGTGACCTCAGTTAAGACTTAAAGAAAGCTGAATATTTTGGAGGAGGTGAGGAAGAGAGCACATTCTGGGCACGGGGGACATCCTGTGAAAAGGCAGGAAGGAGGAGAGTGCAATGCTAAGGGCACAGCCGATAGGTCAGTGTGGCTGCCACAGAGAGCTCATCAAGAGAAGAGATGTGAAGGAAATCTGGAAAGGTAGACTGGCCCTCGACTGGGAAGGACTTTAAATACCTAGCAAAGACTTTGTATTTTAACCCGGAGGCAAGAGGGAATTGCTGTAGCTTCTTAAGCAGGGGGAAGTGCCATTTGCAGACCTGGATCTTAGGAAGATTATCTTGGCAGCTGTGTGGAGGATGAATTAGAGGTAGTAGGGTGGGGGATAGGAAGCAGAGAGACCAGGAAAAAGGTCAAGGCAATCAATAGTCCAGGTGAGGGGTGAGAAGGAACTGAACTTGGGTGACAGGGAAAATATTAAACCTGAAAACTCCCTGAAAATGTGTTGTGTTGTTAGGATGGTAGAGGTGATGATCATACATAGGATATGCACTAAGCAAAAATTTGCTTGCTTTCTGAGTGATGCCAGGCCCCCCAAGCTTGGAAATTATTCATTCCTAAAATCTGACTTTTTCCATGCTTTCAATACACACACACATATTTATATATATACACACATGTATACACACTTATTCATATATGCACACATGTATCCATCCATACATTATATATATGTGTGTGCATGCATGTATATATGTATATATTTTTTCAATTAAGAATATTTACTTTTCTCCCTCTCTCCCCTTCACCTTCCCCCATAACACACACACACTCACACCACACACACACATACACACACACACAAAGAAAACCCATAAAAGAAGTGGGCATACTCTAGCAAACAGATTCCCCCATTGACCTGATCTGACAACATATGCCTCTTTCTGCGTCTTGTGACCATCACCTCTCTCTCAAGAGGTGGGTAGCATGGATCATCAATAGTCGCTTAGGATGATGGTGGGTCATTATACAGATCAGATCTCTTAAATCTTTCAGAATTTTCTTTAAAACAATATGAATTTTTATTCTTTTTTCTCATCTCTGTCTCTCTCTGTCTTCTTTTGTCTTTCTCCTTTTCCATCCCTTTCTCTCTGTGTCTCTGTCTCTCTCTGCCTGTTTCTTTTCTATATCTTGGTCTCTTTGTCTCTGTCTTTCTTGCCCCTGTCATAAAGAAACCCTTTGAAAAGTCATCCATTATTTTCTTGGTTCTGCTTTTGAGATTAGTTATTTATGATTAGATAACCCAAGCACTTTATTCCTCTTGCTTTTCCTCTCTTATAACCTTGGGAACTCATTCTTCCAAAAACCTGAACCCAGAAATCAACTGTAAAGACATATTCAAGGTGCTGGGTACAATCAAAATGAGAATTTTGCCCCAAAGTGGAATTTTGCCCAGCAGAAAGTAAGCTTCTCAAGGGCAGGGATGATGCTATTTTTCTTCCTCCTGGTAACACTAGAGTCTTACCAATACCTTGCTGTAGTGAGTACTGAGACTGTAGTACATGCTGCCCCTGAGGCAGGTAACATAGAAGATCATCATGTAGGATTTTTAAAAGACAGAAAAAGGTTTTGGTATGAATAGGCTTACTTGATGTTTGGAGGTTTCAGATATTGCTCTGTTCTCTGTTTATGTCTCTGTCTCACTTAAAGAGAAAGGTGAGAAAAGAACTTAGCACCTTTCTCATCTTCCTCCAAAGCTGATGGGATTGTTTCTTTCAGCTGAATCGAAACCCTTAGCTCAGGCAGACCACCTTTCATTGCTACTTTGAGAAAGAAAGTGATTTCCATTTTCAATTGCTATCAGCTCCCCATGATTCATTGTCATGGGAGGCAGGACCAGCTTGGAGAAATGAAATTTTCCAATAATTCCCCATTTTTAATCTTGCCAGTAGCTTGGGCTTGGTCCCCTCCACTATTTTCCCGGTTCCTGGTCCAACCCCCTTTGCTATCACTGGCAATAAGTTTCCACCATGACAGATTTGAATTTGATCTCCTCTCACCTCCTTTCCTTTTTCCTTGTTGGAGGTGATAAAAAGGTAGCAAAACTGTCAAAAGGTAATCAACAAGAAGGAGAAGCAAGAAAAGAGCTTAGATAATCCAACAAGCCTGGAAAAGGATAATAATAAAGAATAACGCATATATATTTTGCATATTCTGACTCATTTGGTCCGCAGACAACCCAGTGAGTCAAGCAGATTGTTATTCCCATTCTACAGATGAGAAAACCAGGGCTAGAAAGATTGAATAATTTGCCCAAGAACTATACCTAGTGTATATTTAAATGCAACTCTTCTGAGGATGCATCCAGTGCTTTTGATGCTCCATTTTGCTGGAACAGCAGTTTCTAAGTTTGAGGACTGGGTTCATTTACACAATTTTTATTCATTCAGCAAACATTTATTAATGTGGACCACACACGGGTTATTTTAGCTACATGCTGAGAAAGTCTACATAACTCACAAATTCACATTCATGCAGCCCCTCTATATAATCCCACCCTACTTTCTATACCTTCTCTGTCTTTCTCCATTTTCTAATCATATGCTTTATCTTATTTATACAGTGTCTCCCACTTCCATATGAGGAAAGGCAGGGTGGCCAGGTGGGTAATAACTTACATATTTACTAGCTGTGTGATTTGGGAAAGTCACTTAACCAGTGTAAGGACTATTTCCTTAACTATAAAATGTCTACTTGACACTGTCTACCTGACAGTGTCTACCTGACATTGATGTTGCAAAGATCAATTGATATAATGTACATACAATGCTTTGCAAACCTTAAATAACCCTATAAATAATCATTGTTATTACATGTTATTCATATAACAACATAAAACATCAATTATTATTGTTGTGAGCTTCTGTCAAAGTCAGCTCTCAGTGAGGAATTTCCTCTCTCAATGTGGTTCAGCAACTTCTCTGTAATTTCTAATTGTAGAGAGTTATTTGGGACAGGGCGCTGACAGGGTGAGTGAATTGCCAGGAGTCTTGGATGCATATTGGCTGTGTGACCCTGGACAACTCACTCATCCTTTCTGTGCCCCCTCATGTGTCTCTAAGCCTGCATCAGGTCTCCATCTGCATCACTGGAGGGAACATCTTCTCTGGAAATCTCCTAAACCCATGAAATCGTGGGTCTAGACCCAAACCAAACCAAAAAAGAAATCAAACTGAACCCAACAACTCCACCAAATACAGGACCACTCCCCATAATTCCCATTTATGTTGCGCATTTTCCCCACAGCAGCCTTGTGAGGTCAGTAGTGGAGGTGTTAATTTTACAGATGAGGAAAGTAAAACCCAGAAGGCTTCCTTGACCTGCTCCAGGTCACACAGTAAGTATCAGAAGCAGGAAGCTGTTGGGTTTCTCTCTCCCACTCCACACCCCCTCAGATGTCCATCCAAGCTTACAGCTGACTTTCCATCCTCACATCCTCCTCCGAGCTCAGATGCTGACCTCAGGGCCAGCATTAGGGTACCTGAACCTGGGCCCAGTGGTCTTTGCGCTCCTCCAGGCCACCTGTTGGCTGCTATCAGTTCTCTTTGGCTGCCTTCCATAGCTAGCAGTGTAGTTTGGACACAAGTCTCCTGTGCGGTGGTGGTCTATCTATGCATATTCATGCCCTGGAAGGGCCTCTGAGGTTTTTCTTAGGTCTGGCTAACATTTGTGGTGTTTGAAAGAGTCAAATTACCTGTGTCCACTCGAGGATGTTTCTCTCCAACACCCAGCCCCTGCCTCCATCATCCTCTCTGCTCTGGCTGGTACTGCCCCTGCGTGGATTGGTCTCCCTAAGATCCTATTGTCAGCAGCGGAGCTCAGAGGAGGATGTGAGGATTTAAAGTCAGCTGTGAGCTTGGAAGGACGTCTGACGGGGTGTAGAGTGGGGGAGAAAAACCCAACAGCTTCCTGACTTCACTGGAAAAGACCCCCCAGGGAAGTGTTTTTGGACATGGGAAGAAATGAGAGGAATGTGGAATCACTGCAAGTTCCTTCAACAAGGGACTTCTCTGTGAGCAGCAGCCTAGCCTCAGTTAATTGCACTTTTGCTTTTCTCTTAGTATTTTACTAGCACATCAAGGCAGACCCTTTGAACTTCTCAGCCTTCCCACAGCTGCTGAGGGTGCTGGTTGGGGTTTGTTTGTTTCTGCTCTGGCTGGACTTCCCTGAAGCTTGTTTCAAATTCACCCTGCTGCGACTGCTGCTAATTCTGTGCTTTAGACCCTCCCTGCCTGTGGCTGTTAGCTTCTCGTGAGATGGGGCCATGGACGGTATGTTGAAGAAGAAAAAACCCAAAACCAACATAAACTTTCCTTGTCTTTCCTTTTAGCTACTATGCTAGACTGGTGAGGAATATGGCGGAGGGAATCTTAGGATCATAGACAGATCTGGAAAGGACTTTGGGAGGACATCTTAGTCAAATACACTTTCACTTTTACAGAGGGGAAGGAACTGAGGTCCAGAGATGTGCCTTACCCAAAGTCATAGGGGTATATAGCAGAACTGAGCCACAGGTTCTAATACTAGAGAAATCAATATAAATTGTACCCCTGTACTAGAGAAATCAATAGAAATAAAATATTAGATCATCAATAAACAGATACTTATGAATCACCTACTGCACACAATGCACTTTAAGAGGTGCTCTTTCTGAAACAAGGTCACAGGAGATCTCCCATGCTCCCTATTTTGGTGCATAGCAAATGGACACAGTTATTGTTCACATCTTACTGACACATACTTAGGGTGGGGAATTACCAAAGAGTGGAGAAGACACAACTAGAGCATCACTCTATTGCTTCCTAGACTGCCATGTGTGCTAAGACTCCAAATTCCCACTCAGGCCATTCCTGAATATTTTCAGCTGAGGTCCCTTCAGCCTTCATTCCTTCCTATACTGACTTTCCTTTTTGTTCTCTTACCTTTGGGGAAGCTACTTCATGAAGGAAAAGGGACTTGAGATTCCCTCAAAAGTATGGGGAAAATCTGGCCAGGTTCTTCACTGTGTGTGTGTGTGTGTGTGTGTGTGTGTGTGTGTGTGTGTGATGGATTCCTTTGGTAGAAAAAGGTAAAGTCTATGGATTTCTTCTTAGGATACAATAAAGCTTTATATATCCGTATATGTAATATATATTCTATGTCTATCTATCTATCTATCTATCTACTCATCTATCTATCTATCTATCTATCTATCTATCTATCTATCTATCTATCTATCTATCTATCTATCTATCTATCTATCTATCTGAGGGAGGGCTGTGCAAGGCCACCAGCCTCACTTTCTCCTACAGAGCCATCTGGGTCAGGTGGCTAGATATTCATTAGGACACCTGGAGATGGCCCAGGACACAAAGAGACCCTGGCCCTTTTAGCCTATATATAAAATTGAGGGAAATACTAAATTTTAATTAAAGGTTAGTGAAGCTAAGGATGAATTTTATTTTCATCTGTGTGCATGGACTCCTGAAACCTATTCAGGCACCCATTGAGGATCTGCAGACCCAAGGTTAAGAATTTCCTAAATGAAGGTAGGGAATACATGATGTCAACAAAGATGAGGAGACAAGGTGAAAATTGATGATAAAAGCAATCTGACTACAGAGGAAGTATTTCTATAGGAAAGCAGGTGGAGGGAAAGTCAGTTAGCCAATTAGCATTTATAAAATGTTCACTGTATGTCAGGCTCTATGCTAAATTTTGGGGAAAGAATAAAAAAAAAAGACAGCTCCTATCCTCAAGGATCCTTCTAATGGAAAAAAAAATGACACATAAAAAGGGAGCTGGGGCTGTGGGGTAGGGGGTACCCAAGCAGAGGGCACAATGATTGATGGTGGATGGGTCTTCTGGGCTCTTCTTCGAAATGGTAGTAGCACTTTATTTGTAACTCTATAGCAAACTTATAAATGTAGTGTGTTTTGAAGTTATTTGAGTTTTGTTTCATCAAACTCCTAAACTTCATATTTTCCCCAGTTTGTCACAGAGTATTCTGTCTGTTATAAATGCTTAAAAATGTATGTTGCTTGGATGGTAGGTATGAGCTAAGTTTTAAAATTCACAAAGTTCTTCCCCCATCAAGGGGAATGTGGGAGACTGAGATTTTCCTCCTTCCCACCTCTCAAGAGATTCCCTTTTAGGGGCTTGGCTAGATCTGCTTTCTCCTCTCTTCTTTCAACATGGGAATGCCCAAGTTCTGAACTGTTTTATCCAGAATCCACAGGGTATGACTGAATATCCTCAACCCATCTCAACACACCTCCTGTGTAATGTTATCACATCTCCCTCTACAGCTAGGAAGTATTCTACTCCTTTGAATTTAATAAAATGCCTTTGATTGATTCAATAGATATGACCAGTTCTTGTTCACACCTGGTACATATCTCTGATCTATCGATTCAGTCCAGAAGTCTGTGCCCTATGCAATTATTGAGGAGGGTGTATGGGTGTATTCCATACACTTATCATACTAAGATAAGAAGTTTAGAAGTAATTTTCTAGACAATGGGATGTTGTTGAAGATTCTCCAACAGAGTAATGAAATGATGAACACTTGTTATTCTAGAAATAATAAAGAGAATGAATTGGGGAGGAAAAGAAATTGAAGAAAGGGTAAGGAAAGTTTGGTGGCTACTGTAATAATCCACATATGAGATTATGGTACAAGCATTAGTTGTGGGAAAGTGGAGATGGATTGAAGGGACTAGACTAGATAAAAGAAGGCAGATTTTAGTGACTGATTAGATTCAGAGAGCTATAGAGAGGAAAAAGTGAAGGATGACTCTGAGGTATTGATTCCAACTGATTGAAAGAATGGGGATGCTGTTAATAAAAATTGTGAAATCAGGAGGGGAGCTGGTTTGGGTGAAGGGGTTGCTGATTAGTTTAGATTCTACCATGTTGATTTTGAAATGAGGGCAGGATATCCAAGTGGAAATGTCCAGCAGGTAGGTAAAGATACACCACTGGAGCTCAGCAGAAAGGTCAGAGTCAATTATGACCTACTAGTAACTGAAGCAGGGGAGTGATGAGATCATGGAAAAATAGAGTTTTCAGCTGGAAGGGATCTTTTTCTGACACAGAGAGTAAAGAATTGGGGGATCGGGATTGAACCTTGATGAAAGTCCATATTTAGGGGGTAAGAACATATAAAGAGAAATCAATGAAAGTGACAAATGCATGGCCAGAGAGGTAAGAGTGAACCAAGGTGGTGTCTCATTGTCAAATTCAAGGGTGGAAAATGTTTCGAGAAGCAGAGGCCAGGAGTGTTTAGTGTGGCAGAGAAGTCTAATGTGTAGGACAAACAAAAGGTTTTTTGGGACACTGGAAGAAACAGTTTCAGTAAAGTAGTTGGAGCAGAAGAGTCATTACAGAGTGTTTAGGGGTCATTTAATTAGATTGCAGCAGTGGGATTCTATATGGACAACTCGCTGAGATTCAGGCACTGAATATCTGGTGTATGAATTGCCCAGGTTCCTTGCTGCTCTCCTCCCTCTTGATTTCCCCCTTTTCTCTGCTGTTTTTTTGCATCCTAATACTGGGTAAAGAGCAGGAGTGACAGAGACTCAAAGCTGGGCAAAGGACTGTTTGTCTTCCTCCCAGTTACAAGGTGTCATGGAGAAGGAGGCTGAAGTGCTTGGCTTAAAATGAGGTTTTGAAATTATCTGTGCCTTGTTGCCTGTGGTTGTAATCCCAGCAGGATTTTATCTATGCTGTTACTAAGGGTAACTGAGATTTGATTGTACCCAGCATCCAGAGTGGCAGGGTAGAACAATCTCTTCTAAGCTAGTTGGAAAAATTCTGATTTAGTGCCATTAGGTAGTGGCTGGTCTATGGTGAAATGCAGAAAGCACGTGGAGAGGGGAAAGGGGAAGGAGGTGGCTCTCCTATTAATATTTTACTATTATAAAGCCCATTCAGCAGTTTGCCAGATCCATCCTCAAAAGAGAACCATAAGGCCAGTCATGTTGTCAGGGCAGGTATTATCTTCATATAGATGAAGAAACTAAGGTTCAAAAATATTGAGTGATTTTTTCCAAGTTGTCCTGTCTTGAGCCTGATCTAGGTTCATTCACCAGAATGAATGCATATAGCTCATTCAAAAGTTCATGAAGAGAGATTTGCTTAGGTATAGTCAGAAAAGTATATTCCACAATGGTGTGCCCTGAGCTGATTCAACTAAGCCAAACTCCCTGCCTCAGAGTTGCCCATAGTGGTCCAACACTCAAGCATCAGAAAGCACCTAGAGCTTTTCAGGCTATTTTGTTTTGAGCTTAGGTGCTTAGGAAATGATGTCAACAACCTGTGCTATTAGTCTTCAGAGTCAGTCAGGACACGAGAATGATTTTAATACATTTTGAGAAAAAAAAAGCTAGCCTAGTTTGCAGAGGGTGGTGGGAGGTAGTAATATGTTGCTTGACTTGTAGTACGTAAGGGGTGAAGAGCTGGGACTGGAACCTGGCTCTTATAACTTCTCCTTGTTGTTCATTCATTTCAGTGATGTCCACCTCTCCATAACCCCATTTGGGGTTTTCTTGGCAGAAACTGGAGTGGTTTGCCATTTCCTTCTATAGCTCATGTTACAGATGAGGAAACTGAGGCAAACAGGGTTAAGTGGCTTGCTAGGAAGTGTCTGAGGTTGGATTTGAACTCAGGAGGAGGAATCTTCCTGACTTCAGGGCTGGTGCTCTATCTAGCCGCCTCGTTTCCCTTTCTTATAACTTAGTCCAATGCTCTTCCCTTTCTCTGATGAAAAACTTCAGCCTTTAAATCCTGGACCTAGGATCCTAGGAAAATGAGCATCTCTTTATTCTTCCTTTTTTTAATCCTCTGATTTCTCTGATTTATCATTCCATTAGGTCAGAATTAAATATGGTCAGCAATCATGTAAAGATATATGGATGATGCACATGTATTTATAATGGTATACATTTTGAGTTGTTTCAGCTGAGTTTGCATTGAAACACACATGCCTGGTTCTCCCTCATGACCAATGGCATGCAGTTGCATGACAGCTGGTTCTGGTTAAGAGTAAACTCCTAGACTATGGAAAAGAGCAAAGCTCACTGGGCCCTTCAGGGTGGGATGTTTGCTGTCATTGTATACATTTGGGTTTGCAAGATCAGCCTCCCACTGATCATTTATTTATTCATGAATTTCCTTATTTGTTTATTTTATATTTGACTCTCTCTATCCCATGTCTTTCATAGCAAATCAAGTTACTGAATCTTATCTATTTTACTGCTCAGACAATTATCTCTCACACCTGTTTCTTTCTTCCTCTGTTCCCACCATTGTCAATCCAGGACAGGCTTTTATTACCACCCACCTTGACCATTTTAATAGCTACTTTGGCTTTATTTTTTTTCCTTTAGGATTTGAGAGAATTGAATATGGTTGTTTGCAGGCAGATGGGAGACTATGAAGATACATGAGAAAGAGGAGATGAGAATTGGAGCAGGTGATAGTATCAAGGGCATCCTCAAAGGGATTTGTCTTAGTAAACAATGAGGCTCCCTCTATTTCTGAGACTGAAGGGAGGGACCAAAAAGTGCATGATAGTGCTGGGAATTTTTTAGGAATAGAAAAGGTGAATTTACCAAGCTCCCATTAGGTTGATTTGATTTTTTTTTTTTAGTGAAGTAGGAGGCTAAGTCATCTGCTGTCAGTGTAAAACAGTGGAATGGCTAGGGAACTTATGGAAAAAGAAAAGAATTCAGAACAACCACTTGTTGGGAATAAGAAAGGGAATAAAAAAGGAAGGAATAAAATAATTTCTAAAAGCAGTAAGAGCCCAAATGAAGTTATATACTGTAAATATATGTTCAATGACATCTTAATGATGTTTTTTGTAGTTGTGTTCAGTAGTAGGAAAAGGGAAAAAAGATGGTGAGGGTCATCCAGTATTGTAAATTAGTAGGCTGGGAATAATGGAAAGTCAGGGACATGAAGGATTCTATGAAATTCTAGGGAATCATTAAAGAGGCAGACCACTGAGGTCAAGGACAGTTATGGAAACAAGTATAGCCAGGAAGGATTGAGAGACCAGCTGTCAAAATGAGTCAGCCAGTTGATCAACAAGCATTGATTAAGTGCTTAGGATTTGTCATGCGTTGTGCTAGGGATACAAAGGAGGGCAAAACCATCATTCCTATCTTCAAGGTAGGTGGCACAGTAAAATAGAGCACTAGGTTTGAAGTCAGGAAGATTCATCTTTCTGAGTTCAAATCTGGCCTCAGACACTTACTAGCTGTGTGACCCTGAGCAAGTCACTTAACCCTGTCTACCTCAGGTTCCTTACTTATAAAATGAAAAGTAAATGACAAACCACTCCAGTATCTTTGCCAATAAGATGCCAAATGGGGTCAAGAAGAGTTAGATATGATTGAAAAATGACTGAACAACAACATCCTCAGGGGATTCTCATTCTAATGGGGGAGATGAAATGAAAATAACTGCACATACAAGAGTTGTATAATATAAATTAGGGATAATCTCAGAGGGGAGGCACTAGGGTAAGTGTAGAATGGGAACACAAGAAAATCATCTTGCAGAGGGTGGGATTTAACTTGAGTCTTAAAGAAATCCAGAAAAGCCAGATGATAGAAATGATGATGGATTATTCCAGAAATGGCAACAGTGAGGATGAAGGCCAAGTGTAGTATACTCAGAAAGTGGGAGAGAAATAGACTAATCAGAGATTGTAGTTTGAAATTGGTCTTTCTAGGAAGCATGGTATAGTGGGAAGACACTGACTTTGGGTTCCACTCTTGGTTTTGTCACTTGCTTTTTGTGTGACTCTGGGCAAGTTGCTGAACATTTCTAGACCTCAGTTTCTTTTCTTTAAAATAGAAGAAGGGGAGGGGGTCAGTTGACATGGCATTAACCTCAAAGTTCCCTTCCACTTCAAACTCTATGATCCAACACTTTTGAAAGCAAGAATATATAAAGGATGATCATGCTAATGCCTGACTTACAAGAAAAAGGAGGTCCTTCCATGTGGAAAAGGTTAAAAAATTGTATTGGCAGAATATTAGAGGGGTTATCAGAATGAGTGTTAAAATTCCTGAGGGATTTAATTGGCATCTGTGGCCCCTCACAGTTTAGTACCATTCTAGCTTTCTTGTCTAACCTTTTGCTTCTCCCTTCCATATCATCTACTCTGAAGTCAAATTGGGCTACTCTTTGTTCTCAGTATTTATGCCCACTTTCCTGCCTTTGTACCCTAGTAGATGTTATTCTCTATAACTGGAATTCCCTGCCCCCTTTCCAGCCCTCCACCCTGCAGCTCTGTTGAATTCCTACCTATGTTTTAAAATCCAACCCAAAAATTACCTATGCAATGGAAGCTTCTATGGATAATGGAAGTGGCAACCCAATTAGTAATGCCCTCCCTCCTTTGAACTTTCTTGAATATTTCTCTTATATCTTGTATACACTTAGATCATTTGTTATAATTACACATACACTTACATAATTATATATACACTTACATTATTTGTTATAATTATTTGTGCATATGCCACATACCCCCAATAGAGTATAAGTTCCATGAGATCTTACTATACTTTATATCTTATCTAGTACCTTACCATAGTTTTCTACATGCAAATAGATACTTAATAAATGTTTATGGAATTAAATTCCTCTTAGATCAGAAATTAGGGCAAACTGCTACCACATGGGTAGTAGGATGGTGGCTATGATTGCCATATCCAAAAACCTGATTTATCTTGGTTAACCAAGAGAAAAAAGATTCACATTCTCTTCTGCTTATGTATGCTTTTAAATTAAAATTATAGGAAGTTCTTGATATTTTTCATGGATATGTACCTAAGGGTTTGCTGAAATGTGAATGTTGAGCAAAGAAGCAAAAAGGGAAAGAGATCTCTGTCAGTAGCATGCCAGAAGACTCCAGATCTGAAGGCAAACATCAGTCAGGGTTTCTGGAGAGGTAGTCTTTATACCCTGCAAAACAACGAATGACAAGGTGATAACCAGATTTTACTATACGCCCAAGAAAACATGAACAGTGTGCCTTTACTAAAGAGCATTAGCATAAATATTTACATGAGATACTATTTAGAGCAAGATTTAAAGAAATGCAAACTTCTAGGTACAATTTAACACCTTGCTTGCTAACATCTATTGTTAATCACTTCTCGTTCCCCTCAGGTTTGAGTAGGGTACCTATTTATAACTTATTCTGGGGCATTCTAGTTACTTAAGCCACACTAGGACACAGTTTGTAAAAACCCTTATGGACAGCTTTGTTCCAGCCTTTGCTGTTCTCTCCAGTGAAAGACCTCAAACTCTCTGCTCAGCATTTATCAGAAGAAAGGCTCGATTTTCCTTGCCAATTTCCTTGCTCTCAGCCTCTTCATCTCTCTTCATGGCTAAACAGGAAGAGGATTTTTTTTTAACCCAGGAGCATGACGCTTCTGGTCCTCATGGAAACACCACAATTTTCTTTCTCTTTTTTTTTTCCACTCAGAAGAGAGTAATTTTCCCTTCAGTCCACCTGACTAACTTGTTCCAAGCTTCCCCCTTCCTTTCTGATATCTAACTGCTAGGTATTTACTGATTAATTTACATCCTGAATGGTCCCCTAGCAACTATCACACTCACAGGATTAGGTACTAAACTGCTCTTTGATACAGATTGCTTCTGCAACATCTGCTTTACCAAACCAATTTATTCCTGAACTTAACTTTTAAAAGCACATTTAAACAGAACACAAGGTTTTAAAAGACACATATAAAGTGATTTCACCATATAGATATAGAACACAATCTTACCCTAGATATACATACAACTTAACTGCCCTGAATGATTAGTAGTTACTCAAAATTGTCCTCTTTGATATTCCATCAGTTATAGAATCATAGATTTTTAAAGCTGGAAGGAGTTTAAAGATGTCATTCAAACCATTCTTCCTTCATATAAGATATTATCTTAATTTTTATAGATAAGACAAACAAAACTCCACAGAGATTAAATGACTTGCCAATGGGCACAGATCTACAAAGTGGCTAAGGATTCCACTAGAACTCCTTTCCAGTCTTTTGCTACAGAATTTTTATGACATCTAGTTGGGATAGGGTGTGACACCCTAGATTTAGAGACAGGAGGATTTGAGTATGCCTCATGCCTCAATCTCTTACTAGCTGCATAGCCCTGGACAAGTAAGCGATCCCTTTCACCCTCATCTGAAAATAGGGATAATAATAATACTTACCTTACAGGGTTTTTGTGAAGGTCAAATGAGATAATATGTGAAATACTTTGTAAACCTTAAAGCAAAGTGAAATAATGAAGAGCAAAATGAGCAGAACTGAAAGAACATTATACACAGTAACAACAATATTGTTTTAAGAACAACTTTGAGTAAATAAGTAATTTTGACTATTATAAGTACCCAAATTAGCTACAAAGCCCATGTGAAGATGCTATCTTCATCCAAAGAAAGAACTGATAGATATATAGAATGATTCTCTCTCTCTCTCTCTCTCTCTCTCTTTGTATATATATATATATATATATATATATATATATATATATATATATATATATATACATACATATATATTTGTGTCTAGTGGTAGCCATCTCTAGGGTATAGGAGAGAGGGAAAAAAAGGAAAAAGAGAAATTTATATGATAACTTTATTATATATTTAAAAGGAATACCAAGTAGTACACAATAGATTTGCAGTTTCATGTGCAATTATCTTTCCTATTATATTATGTTATGGAAATGCTTGTTTTATTCCATAAATTCAAAATAAAATAAATTAAACAAAAACCTTTAAGTGCTATATATTCATTTTAGGTATCATTATCCCTTTTATTATTTTCCTTATGCCATACTGCTTCTGGATAATCACCAACCATGGTCACTTTTTGAAGTAAAGTTAAGGAGATGTATGATTACAAACTCTACCTCATTTACCGAGAGCCTCAGGGAAATGTCACATTTTAAATAACCAGGGCTCGGGGAACAACTTCTCCACTAAAAATAGCTAGTGGGTCTTGAACTTTGGCTGTTTCCATTGTTTCTATTTGAGCTCCAAATCCTTGGGTAGCACTTGAAGAATCAAAGAAAGGAAAAGAAAGAGTGTGTTTGTGTTTATACAGAGAATGAGAGAAAAAGGTGCCTGAGTGCAGGGGACCTCTTTTGCCTTTCACAGTGTTCCATGCTGAAGAGGTGTTTCTTGAGAGACAGAAGGAAATCTAAAGTGCAAAGACGTATTGTTATGGAAGGGTGTTGGTGGCAGGGTTGTGTGTCATGTGGATGGGTACTTCCATTACTACAATACCCTTTGAGACTCCCACTTCACATTATTATTAAATATCTTGAAAAGACTAAAAGGATGGTTATATTATTGTCACAGTGCATAACCTACCTGACTGCTATGATGGCTTGCTCAGTAAAGGGGCCACGCTTGAGAAAGCAGAGAATTCATATGGAGATATTAATTTCTTCTCATTTTGAAGTTGTCATCATTGTTTAGGTCTGGTTGAATACCAAGAATGTCTTCTGCATGGTTTTGGACTTGTGAGTTCAAAATATGAAAAGATGACAAGACACACAGAAGAACAAAGC
Source organism: Notamacropus eugenii (assembly GCF_028372415.1). NCBI lineage: Eukaryota > Metazoa > Chordata > Mammalia > Diprotodontia > Macropodidae > Notamacropus > Notamacropus eugenii. The sequence continues at coordinate 333,449,485 of NC_092876.1, read as the reverse complement.
AAGGAATGCACTCAGAGTAGAAGATGCAGTAGGAAGCATGAATTACAGTTTGTTCTTAGGTTAAAGAGTGATCTATAATGTGCTGATACTGTAAAGAGCATCGCTTTTGATATTAATATAATAACAAGGCTGGGAAGGACCCCTGAAAGTAATAGAATCCATTCCTGTGCAAAAAAAGAACCCTCACTGTTCAAAAATTCAATTCAAGCAATTTTTGACAAACTCTATACTAGGCACTGGAAATCCAGAGGGGGAAAGAAATTAAATAGTCCTTGCCCTCAAAGCAGCTCTCTCTCTCTCTCTCTCTCTCTCTCTCTCTCTCTCTCTCTCTCTCTCTCTCTCTCTCTCTCTCTCTCTCTCTCTCTCCTCTCCCTATCTCTCTCTGTCTCACACACATACTTGTACATACATATACATATATTTCACAGATAACTAAAATAAAAGTAACACTAGGGAGAGAGCACTGAAAAATAAGAGCTTTATTGAGTTTGTAAGCAAAAAGGAGTGACCTTGGGGCAAATGCATTTGAATGGGATGGGAAACAGGCAGCAGTGGGGTACAAGGCAGCATAGAGGAATCAGACTATGGTTTCAGTTGTGCCAGAATGAGGATGATCTATTCCCTAGAAGAGATTATGTCCCTTGTGTCTATGAGGGTAAAGGTTGGTGGGAGCTGAGAATTAGAAGGGAGTCAATGCAATGAAAATGAGATATTGGGGGTGGGTGCAACATGATTCAAGGCAATAGAGATCTACAAGGCACGACACTGGGAGGAAACACTGCCCTTCCCTTGTCTCAGAAGATGTAAATGCTCTGATGTAGAACCTTTTTGTTGATTCATTCAATTTGTCCAACTCTTCGTGACCCCATGAACCACAGCCCCCTTTTATCCTCCACTATTTCCCAAAGTTTATCCAAGCTTATGCTCATTGCCTCTCTAACACTATTCTTCCATCTCCAACTCTGCTGTTCCCTTTTCCTTTTGCCTTCAATGATTCCCAACATCGGGGGCTTTTCCAATAAGTCCTGTCTTCTCATTATGTGGCCACAGTATTCCAGTTTCCGTTTCAGTATTTGACCTTTCAGTGAGGAGTACGAATTAAATTCTTTAAGTATTGACTGATTTCACCTCCTTGCTGTCCAAGGGATTCTCAAAAGTCTTTTCCAACATCACAGTTTGAAAGCATTGATTCTGTGGAGCTCAGCTTTTCGTATAGTCCAACTTTCACAGTTATTAGACATTACTCCTTTGCCCCAGGTTGTAATGAATCTGGGGATCAGGAAGAGTTTTGTGTAGGAGGTGGCACCTGAGTTATGCTTTGAAAAAAGCTAGGGATTCTAAAAGGTGAAAGAGTTGTATTCTAAGCATGGAATGCAGTCTGTACAAAGTCACAGAAGTAAGAGCTAGAAGGGGGCACACTGAATTTGGGGAACAGGAAAGGGGCCTGTGTGATTTCATTTTAAAGGTCTTCAGGGGAAGAAATTCCTTAGTCTCTTTTAGGAGAAAACCCTGGATAAGGAGTCAGAAGATCTAGTTTCAATTCCTGAATCTGTCAATTCCTAGTTATGCTACCTTAAGATTTTCTGTGCCTCAGTTTCCCCATTTGTAAAATGGGGTTAATACTTCCACTACACAACCTAACAAGGTTGTTGTGAGACTTAAATGAGATAATTTTTGTAAAGTGCTTTGCATTGTAAAATGCTCTGTTTTGCTGTTACACTTAACTGTCACGGTCAGTAAGTTCTTTCCGGTGTCTATCCCAGATCAATATTGCTGCAACCTGAAGCCCATTTCTTTTTTCTTCCTTTCCTCCCTCCCTCCTTTCCTTCCTTCCCTCCCTCTCCTCTTTCCTTCCTTCTTTCCTTCCTTTTTTCCTTCTTCCTTCCTTCCTTTCTTCCTCCCTTCCTACCTTCCTTCCTTCCTTCCTTTCTTCCTTCCTTCCTTCCTTCCTTCCTTCCTTCCTTCCTTCCTTCCTTCCTGCCTTCCTGCCTTCCTGCCTTCCTGCCTTCCTGCCTTCCTTCCTTTCATATGAAAGATCCTATGAGGTTATTTAGTGCGATCTTCTCATTTTTTCAGATGAGGCAACTGAGGCCCAGAGAATTTAAGTTAATCGTTCAAGCTCACTCAGGTAATAGTAAGTGGCAGAACTGAGTGAGAGGTGTTGTTGTTTTCATATTGTGAAGTCAGAAGTTAAATTAATTCCATTTTCTAAGTGATCTATGGGCAGATTTTCATACTGTCATTAAAAACCACATCTCTAGGTACATTCTAACAATCAGCCTGGTGATCACTGACTGACTATGCCAGTGACAGTGTGCTGAAGTGGATAGGTTAGTTTCGATGCAGTAACACCTTGGTTCAAGTCTTACCTAAGACACATAGTAGTTGTATGACCCTATATTTAAACTTTCAGTGCCCTAGGTAACTCTCTAAGCATATAAAGCATACAGAAGTTGCAGATCCATATTGGTAGAGAGCATTTCCATACTGGAAGTTCCACACACAAATAAAATCGTGGGCTGAACAGCTTACGTCTCCCGTAAGCTAACTAGGTCATCATTATCTGCTCTCCTTTCTCTGCCTAAGAATTCCCCTTTGTGTGAACTCCTTTTCCTACCCATTCTCCATACCTCATCTTTATGTTCTTGCTTCAGTTAGCCCAGCTTGGCCCATAGACATAAAGCAACTTCTCCCCTTTGATTGCTTTTATTTTATTTTTTTATTTCTATATATTATATTATATATTCTATGGTATATTTTTGTATATTTTATTCATCTCCACTTTCATGTCACCTTTCAAGACTCACAAAATATTAGAGCTAGAATATAAGGCCTTGGAGATTATCTAGTCCCAAATTACTATTTTATAGATTAGGAAAATGAGGGTCATCCAGGTGAAATGGTTTGTTCGAAGTCATACTTAGTGTGATGGAGGCAGCACTCAAGTCCAGGAGTTCTGATACTAAATACAGAGTTCTTTCTGTTGTACTCCACTGGCTTTCAAGGCTGCCTCTGCCAGAATGCCTCCTAGGATGCCTTAGATCATTCTCTAGCCTACTAGTGAAATCCATGGTATTCTTTCTGTCTTCAATACACTATTATAATTTATCATTATACATTAATATATGGCTGTGAGTCATGAAAACTGCTGTCTTGGAAGAATTAAAAATGAGTGCGAGCCAGAGGGCAATGGAGAGAGAGGTGTGTGGTGGGTGTGTGGAGACTGTCACACGTTACAAAACAAAGCCGTGTCTTAGAGGTAGATGTTCTCTCTTCCCTTCTGACGCTAAGGCTTTCTGGTTTCATTCAACACTTAACTCGAGTGCTACCTTTCTGTCTGAAGCTTTTCCTGATCCTCTCACCAGCTAGTGGCCTCCCTTCCAAAACTGCCTTGTATTCATTTCGCATCTCTGTCTCTACATATTTATGTGTGCATGCATGTATGTATGTATACATGGATGTATCTACTTTATGCATGTATTGATGTATGTATCTATGTATTATGCACTAACCTTTCTGTGTATTGATCAACCTATGTATCTATCTCTCTATGTATAGTATATCAATATGTATGTATGTACGTGTGTATGTATATACATACACATATGTGTGTACACATATACATATACAAACACATATATGTATGTATATACAACAGCTAGGTGGATAGAGCCCTGGGCCTGGAGTCAGGAAGACCTGAATTCAAATTCAATCTTCAGAAACTTACTAGCTGTGTGACCCTGGTCAAGTCACTTAACCCTGTTCTCCTCAGTTTCCTCATGTGTAAAATGAGCTGGAGAGGGAAATGATAAATTTATTGTCTTTGACAAGAAAACCCCCAATGAGGGTACAAAGAATCCAAGATGACTGAACAACAAAGCACATATGCACATTCTCTATTTAATTGTACATGTGCATATTGTCTCAACTATTAGACTAGGGGCTTTTTGAGGGCTAGAACTTTTGTCTTTATATCCTTAGCCCCTAGCACAGTGACTGTCATATTTGTCGTTCAGTCAATTTTTAGTTATGTCCGACTTTTTGCGACCCCATTTGGGATTTTCTTGGCAAAAAATATTAGAGTGATTTGCCATTATCTTCTCCAGCTCATTTTATAGATGAAGAAACTGAGTTAAGTGACTTGTCCAGGGTCATATAGCTAATAAGTATCTGAGGCCAGATTTGAACTTGGGAAGATGGATTTTCCTGACTCCTGGCCCATCCCTCTATTCACTGTGTCGCCTAGCTGCCTTTCATACAGTAGGTGCCTAATAAATATTTGTTGCCAAAGTGAGAACCAGAGAAAGAATGTTAGAGAAATAAATGGTAGAAAAAAGGAGATGACCTTGTCCTATGGCAAGATTGAGAAATAGGAAATCCAGGGGTGAGGAACCTGCAGCCTCGAGGCTACACATGGTCTTCTAGGTCCTTGCGTGTGGCCTTTTGACTGAATCTGAGTTTTACAAAACAAGTCCTTTTATTAAGGGGATCTATTTTATGAAGTCTGGATTCAGGGAAAGGGCCACACTTAAGGACCTAGAGGACCACATGTGGTCCTGAGGTTGTAGGTTCTCCTGGTGCTCAACACACCTTTGGTATGTTCAAAGTATCAAGGAAAATAAGGAAACAACTCCCCCTGCCTAATCTCCACATGATGGGTAGAACCTCTGTGTTAAACTTGTGGGATGATACTGACAGCAGTCACACATGATGGGCAGTAATAGAGAGGTTGTAATGTGCATCATTGCAGAGATTAACTCCAATGATGAGATCACTAGAATATTTGAGTATATTGATCACATGTATATCTGAAGAGACAACATGGCGTGGTAGCAAGACTTTTTGGACTTAGTGTCAGGATCTTGGATTTTGTTCCTTCCCCAGACACCTACTACATGTATGACAATTGGCAAGTCACTTTATCTATCAGAGTCTCAGTTTCCTCATCTGTAACATGGGCTTAATATAACTTTTCCTATTTATCTCATAAGGCTCTTGTTAGAAAAAGTGTTTTCAAATCTTAAAACATAGATACATATGCATTATTATTGCTTACTGTATTGCTTATTTGAATGCCCTTTCAGGACAGACACCAAGTCTGATAGTGAATCCTTCGAGGACCTGTGATTTCCATCATGGTGGGCACTCCCTACATTGATGTATATCCCAAACCACATGTTCTTAATAGATTGTTCTTAATGAGTTGATGTGTCCATTAAAACCCATCATCTTGAGATCAATGGGCTTCTCTGAACCTAGAGAACCTCTGAACCTAGAGGTCCTTAGATATTGGCCTGTGCCTTGGCCAATGTCCCCAAACTTTCCACCTTGGTGGGACCTGCCAGAGCTTGAGCTCATTTGGCATAGACCCGGAGAGCCCGATGTCCCCTTCTTAGGACAGTGATTCATAGAGGAGGACCGTAGTGGAAACTATCTTTAGGACTTTTCCTAAAGACAGCACATCACTGCATACTGATGGTGCTCAATAGGTACTTCTCATCTGAGTGTACAAATGACTCATCAGGACCATCCTACTGGCACTAGACTATGCTGTACCTCAATCATCTCAAGAAATTTGGTTTTCCTTTTTTACTCTTATAAATGAACACATTTCCCAGCCACATGTTTGTGTAGGGATGGCCTCCTTTGTCCCTTAGAGAAGTTATCCCAGTGACATTTAAGAAGGGAACATATTGTTCCCCAGAGACAAGTAACCTTTCCATAGAGTCTAACCCATTCTAACTGTCTTTCCTATCATTGATTGGAAAGGTATTCACCCTATTCAGTGAATTTCCCAGCCAGTTCTATCAGTGACACTTTGCGAATTTGTCTTTATTATGTAACCAGAGCAATAATTTGTACTGAAATTTAGACACAATTTGGCAGAACAAGCATTTCATAGCTAAATATAAATTATATAGTCAAACTCCTTTGACTGGCATTCTGGGTCATTCACAATCTACATCATGGGGAAGAAGGTTTCTTGTTAATATATGGAGGATCCCAGATCCCCTCCAACTACTCCAATGAGTGCTCCACTCTACTAGGTCATAAAGGGGAATCACCTCTAGACTACCCAACCCAAACCAGAAATTTACGGAAGAATCTGTAGAGTCCTGCAGAGATGCTAGGTTAGGCAAGCCAATGGGACTGGGGGAGAGCCAAGCATAAAGGACAAAGCAGAAAGCTGTTCCTGGAGCCTTCCAAGGTCCCAGCATTCCCTGTCTAAACTCTGCTACACCTTGGTTCAGTATGTCCCACTTTACCCCAGGCTGAAGAAGAGTGTGTTTGGAGTGTTCTGGGAATGTCCTGGATTGCCCAAATAAAGGATTTAAGATTTGTGGGCTATCTGTCCAAGTCTGATGTGTTCAACTTAGCACTGCTGGAAATGGAGCCTGAGACCTGGCTAGTCCCCAAAGAGCCTCAACAGCCCTAGGTAAACATAGAGAGCAGTCTCAGGCTATCCTGTGGGAATTCTAGAGGGGCACCAGTGCCCCAGACAAGCTGCAGGAGACAGGCACTATGCAAAATTCAGTAGGAGCACTCCGTAAAGTATGTGATACTAGGTAGCAGGGAGAAAGTTGGAACTTTGAGCAAGGGGTAGTCCTGGAAACTCGTGACAAGAGGGAGTGCCCAGGCACAGTTCCAAGGGTCTTTTAAAGGAGAAACTTAGTCTGGTACACTATGTTTAAGATCTTTGTCGACTGAGTGGTGGAATATAACGTAAGTGTAGGTCACCTACCATTTTAAACTATTTGGGAAGTAAAACAAATGCTCTAGTAAAATATCTGATTTCTGTCTCAGCCCCTTTCCCCTACCTCTGTTGTTCTTCCAATGAACAAACCAAGGGAAACTGACTACCATGAGGAAATACTTTGTCTTGATAGATGCCCAGAATGTAAACCTGAAGAAAATAGTGATTCCACAGCAAATCGAGGTAAAACTACAGAGAAAAAAATGTCTTGGTCACAAGGACTGAAGGAGTATTTAGAAGAAATGAAATAGGTGATATTGAATGGCAAAGAAAAATGATGACTTAGAATAGACTATGGAAAACCTTAAGCAAGAACTGAATGTTCTAAAAATTAGGACATAGACAGAAAACATAGATTTAACGATACAACAAGAAATATCAAAGCAAACATCCCCGTCCAAAAAAGGGAAGAATATCTAAGAAGTACATCAAAAACAACTCTCTAAAAACAGGTAAAAGAGAGAAAAATCTAAAAATTATTGGACTTTCTGAACATTAAAATCAGAAAAAACTCTGTATGCTACATTTCAGGAAATTGTAATGAACATTGTCCAGAACTCTTAGAACCAGAGAGTAGAGTAAAAATAGAAAGAACTCACTGATTAATTCCAAAAAGAAATCACCAAATAAAAATTCCCAAGAATATGATAGCCCATATCCAGAGCTAGCTGGTGAGAGAAAAATACTCCAATCAGCTGAAAATAATGGGTTTAAATCCCAAGGAAACCCCATACTGATTGCACAAGAATTAAGAGCTGCCACTAGACAAGAGGTAGCTCATAGGTAACTCCTAGTTTAAGAATTCTTGAATTCATGAGCTGAAGGCATTTAATCTAGAGAGAAGATTCTCTTATATATTCTGTTCCTTGGAAAAGGAAGAACAAGTCTACATGGTTCTTTCTCAGCAACCTATTTAGAGCAAAAATGTATTTAAACCTATTTAAAGTAAAACCAAACGTAGAGGAGCATCCAACAGAAATTATGAGACCAAGGCATTTAGAGCATGCCAAAGATAACAGAGGCCCTGACATCTATAGTGTAAGAAGTATGAGCTGTTCCTCCTCAGACATCCGTTGGCCATACAGATTCCCTACAGGGGTGTTGTTGTTCAGTCATGTCTGACTCCTCGTGACCCCATCTAGGATTTTCTTGGCAAAGATGTTAGAGTGATTTGCCATTTATCTTCTCTAGCTTATTTTACAGATGAGGAACTGAGCCAAACAAGGTCAAGTGACTTGCCCAAGGTTACATAACTAGTAAATGTCTAAGATTGGATTTGAACTCATGACTCCAGGCCCAGTGCTCTATCCATTGGGCTACCTACCTGCCCCATCCTACAGAGGTACCTTCTTATGACCTCCATGTGCTTCTGCTCTCCCCACTGATCCTGGATATATTTGTAGGAGAGTGAGGCTAAGGTTTATAGAGAAGTCACTTTGTTAGTACATTTTTTTACTATAACATTTCAGTAAATAATATTGCTAGTATGTTTCAATTGTTTTGCAAACCTTAAGGCACCATATAAATGCTAGCTACTGAATGCCTTTGATTCAAGCTAATTCTGTCCTTTATCTGGCTATTGAAGATAAATGCATGTGTAGGGGCTTGTAAAGTATAATTTTAAAAGTACAGTTCCTGATTAACTTGAACCTGAGTTAGCTGTCTTCTAGAAAAACCTGTTCTGTGAGAGCTGGGGTATATGTGTGTGTGTGTGTGTGTGTGTGTATGTATGTATGTGTGTGAATGTGTACATGTATGTGTCCAGATATTACATAAGCATATACCAAAATATGTACAAGAGATCTGGAAGTAGCAACTAGGTAGATCTGGAAGGTGATATAGAAGGGAGAGGTACTTAAACTGAGTTTCAAAGAAAACTGAGAATTCTGAGAGGTAGAGATGTAGAGGAATATCCGAGGGATGGGCAGGAAATGGGAAATAGAATGATATGTGTAAGGAGCAAACTACAATACATCCAGTTTGACTAGACTGTTTAGTGTGAGAAGGGGCATCATATACAATGAGGTTGGAAGAGTAGTTTGGAGTTGGGTTGTGAAGGACTCAGAGGATAAGAGCATTTGTTACTTGGTCTTTCCTAAAGGAATGGATCCTCTTCATAGGAGCTCACTATCAAGTTGATTGTAGAAAAAGGGCAGCTTTTTATTATTTTTTAATAGTACCAAAGTTGCAATTTCTCCTCAGTTAATTAATTACTAGAAGATCCCTGGGTGTCCCATAAGTTCCCTTTGACTAATGGTCAGTGCTTTATAATGCTTTCGGATTGTTTGGCAAACTCCTTTATACTCTGTTATCAGGTTGTTGAGGTAACTCTCACACCATCAGGTTGTTTAGGAAAATGCCCCAGTTTATTTAGAGACTTAACCTGATTATATAGGTGAAACTTGTCTCACCAATAGAATATAAACTCCTTGGCGTCAGGAATACCTTCATTTTTTTCTTTCTGCCTCTGACAAGTAACATAATGATTTAACTCATAGTAGGCACTTAATAGATATATGTTGATTGATTGGTGGATCATCCTAGAAATGAGGGAACGTATGGAACTTCAGGAGGCCGCATCTAATTTGCCCTTCCATTGTAAGGCTGGCTGATAGGTACTCACCCCAGAGCATTGGTATCTGCCCCACCTTGTTAGGCATCTACACACCACACTTGATAAATAATTTCATTCACTATTACTTGGATTCTCTTTCAGGGAATTCTTTGTAGTAGACGTTTCCTCATAACAGTCTCAATGAATCCGTCCTGAGCTGCGTCTCTATCCCCTTCTTGCTTTCCTCCCCCAACTTCAGAGGGTCCTTCACAAGAAAAGCTCACAATGTCTGTGTCTTTGAAAAGTTTACCTTCCACATGTGGCTGGAAGCTGACTTTGATCTTTGTACACTGTTTCCTGCTGTGTTTTAAAGCTTTAATTGTGTTCTTTGGAGGGTTATTGGTTTTATTTTATTTTTTTTTCCCCTTCTTTGCTTTGGAGAGTCTGTGGCAGGTGGAACTTTAAGGGCCTGGCTCATTTCACACCATCCACCTGGGGTTGTTGACAGTGAGAATAAAAATATCTATTATAATAACAATGCAAACACCATCTCTGCTCACAGGAACTCAGGTTTCTGCGGCGCATCTCAGAGGATGCAAAATGCTTTCCTCCCGAAACCCCTGCAAGATAAGCAGGGCGGATTTGGTTTTCTCCATTGTGCAGATGAGGATGTTAAGACTCAGACTGCCTAAGTTCATGTAAGTGGCCATCATTTGGCTGCTGTTGTTTTCCTCTATTGGAACACAAGCTTTATGAGGGCAACGGCTACCTTGTATCTGTGTTCTCAGATCATGGCCCAGTACTTGGTGCGTGCTGCTGTTCCTCAGTTGTTTGCAGTTGTATCTGATTCTTTGTGACTCCATTTGGGGTTTTCTTGGCACAGATTCTGGAGCAGTTTGCCATTTCCTTCTCCAGCTCCTTTTATAGATGAGGAAACTGAGGCAAACAGGGTAAAGTAACTTGTCCAGGGTCACACGGCTAGTAAGTGTCTGAGGCCTGATTTGAGCTCATGAAGACGAGTCTTCCTGATTCCTTGCCAGTCAGGCAAATCTTCCTGATACCCTATATACTGTGCCACCTAGCTGTCTGGCACATAGTAAGTGATTAATAAATGCTCTATTATCTCTGCTCTCTTTCTCTCTCTCTCTGTCTCTCTCTCTCCTCTCTCTCTCTCCTCTCTCTCCCTCTCTCTCTTCCTCTCTCTCTCTCTCTCTCTCTCTCTCTCTCTCTCTCTCTCTCTCTCTCTCTCCTCACATTTATTATACTCTTCACATGTCTCCATGTTCCTTCCGAGCTTTTTCTACACCAGCTTTTCTCTCTTGAATAGTAAATCTTATGAGGACGGGAACCACATCTGTGTAATTGTAGGAGAAGAGAAATGCTGTAGCAGACAGAGTAAGTTTGAGAGTCCAGGCCTTGGGTTCTTGTCCCACGTCTGTCACTGATTAACTGTGCATCATTTTACTTTATAAAGACTCAGTTTTGTCACCTGCTGAATGGGAAGGTTGCACAAGATCTTCTCCAGAGTCCCTGTTGCATGTACACTCTCTGTGTGCAGTGCATAGAGAAAGCATTGAATGAATGCTTTTGGGCACTGGGGATGGCTTACTTAGGGGTGGGTATTTTGAAAGTGGGGATCACTAAAAGATCTCGTATCCCTAACATACCAGTGGAATTCCAGGTTAGATCAATGGCTGCGACCCCACAGACTGGCCTTTGCCTGGCTAAGTACAGTGTTTCTGTCCAAAGAATATTGCTTCCTGTTGGTGTCCTTCATGGCCATCAGTGTGACCCTCACTGTCAAGGACTTTAATGGGCATCCCTTGAGCTCACCTCAGAGGGGACCCCGGAGAAGCTCCTCATGCCCACTTCCCACCCACCAGCTCTCTGTCAGCTCCTTCCTTCCCAAGGTTTTTGGTATTCCACTACCTTTCCCTCTCCTCATTCACCTGAGCAAAGCCAAGAGCAGAGTGGCGGTGGAGCCTGTTTTCACACGTGCCCTAGGTGGCTATTTTAAGATCAGCTGTCACCTGTCATCTCTAGGGACTGCAATCCTGAGTCCGGATGGCCTAGTTATGTAATGCTCTATCACAGTTGGCTGTGATGTGCTTGGTGTAAATTCACAACAGCATTGTGACTGCTGTCAACAGGGCACCTGAATGACCCGTAGCCTGCTGCCTCCTTGCCTGCACCCCTAAAAGTTGTTTGCACACAAAGGCTTCTCTGTTCAGCATTCTTTCCTTGCTAGATTTCTGAGGCTGTTTTACATCTCTCAGCCATTCAGAGCTTGGTCTGGTATAACAGTAACAATACTGAATTTAAGAGAGACATGACCTGGGTGAAAATCCTGACTGTAACATTGGTTGGCAATACACCATGAGCAAATCACATCATTCCTGGGTTTGTCCATCTGTAAAATGGACACATAAAACTTGAACTGCCCACTTTTGAGAGGTGTAGTGAAGAAAGCACTTTCTAAAGCTTAAAGCATCTTATAAATGCAAGTAATTATTATTTTGGGGGGAACAAGGCAGGCCCTTTCCAGGAATGCAAAAGGCACTTTAGAAAGAGTCTTCATTCCCTTAGACCAGCTGTACTTAACCAGTTAACAACAGATTTATTCAGCAAATATTTATTGGGTTCTATTTGCATGCTAAGAAGCAATGTGCCATGATGGAGAGCTGATCTGCACATATGTAGCCTTTATCAAATTTCTTATTGTCTTAGGGAGGAGGGAGAGGAAGGAGTTGGGGAGGGAAAAAATTTGGAACTCAAAATTTTATTTAAAAAATGAATGTTAAAATTTTTCTTCACACATAATTGGAACACCATTAAAGAGATAATCTCAGATCAAGAAGACCTGGTTTCAAGTCTTCCATCAGACAAATGCTGGTTGAGTGACCTTGGATAAGTCATTTCATTCCAAGTATATACCCAGGAAACTCTCTAAGACCAGAAGTTCTCAAACTTTCTCTGTAATTTTTTTATGTTGCCCCCTAGGAGAAAAAAAAATACCCCAAAGTTCCATTTATTAAATAATTAGGTCAACGCAACTTAATAAGTATTTCTGTCCTAACAACTTAGCAGCTGTTTGAAAAAAATGCACATCAGCTGAAAGGAAAAAAAATAATATTTTTTAATTTCTTCTTAAGTAACCATAATTACTTACTACTGGGATGTAGTCCCCTATTGGGCACTGCACAGCTTCTCAAATCCAAGAATCAAATTGGACACCATGACACTCATTTCCTGTTTGACATTAATTTTTGCTTTTTGCCAGGCAATTGCCAAAAACCCAGTTTTACAAGGATAGAACTTCACAAGTGAGAAAGTTTGAGAAGTTAACGGTGTAGCTGAAAGAATACATAAGCAAAACATATAGCGAGAAATGTAGTTCAATCTAGTGTGGAAACTGTGAACTACTTTAAGCTTGTAATGGCAGATGTTGAATATTTTAAGTCTTGGATATTACTGTGTTTCCCTCGAAAATTTAAAACATCTTGAGGTACTCCTGTGAGTTCTTTCTGATGCCCAAGTGCGGTATGGGAACTATAGTTCTAACTCTATGGGTTACAGAGTAGATGTGTTGGTAGAGATCAGCCCTCCCTCACTCAAATCAAAGACAACTGCAAATCATGTCATCATCTGATGTCATGGTCCTCTTTGAGAATGAAGGATAAACACAACAACCTTGTAGAGATAGACATTGTTAGAGGGAATATCCATACTGGAAGTTCCCTACACTAACAAAATCATAGGTCCAGAAAAAAATCAAAATGAATCAAACACTAGGTTCTGTGAAGGATGTGAGGACCCTGAGGTCCAGCAGTAACTTTTATCTACATGCCTCTCCCTTTTGGTCTAGAATTTGGGAGTTAGAATGCAGTCCTGGTCTTAGTAAGGAGGCTGGTGGTGGGTATGTTAGGTGCTGCATGATAGAGAGGGGAGGTGTGACTGGTGACTGGCTTCTCTAGTTCTGTGGGCATTTCTAGAATGGCTGAGAGGGTCATATTCCAAAGTCATTGAACTTGAAATGAGCCAGCACTCACCAGCATCCTACTTCTTTCAAGGTTTCAAGAGTTGGTGTCTCCTGTTCACAACTCCTCCTACACTCTCATTGTGAAGTCTCAGACATGTAGATGGCAGAGCGGGTCGTAGTATTGGTTTTGGAGCTGGGAAGGCCTGAGTTTAAATCCAAACTTAGACATTTACTAGTGGCTGATCTTGGACAATTTACTTAACTTCTCAGTTTCCTCATCTGTAAAGTGGGGATAAGAGCCCTTACACCTCAGGATAAAATGAAATTATTTTTTGTACAGCACTTAGAACAAGGCCTAGCACACAGTAGACATTTAACAAATGCTTAGTTCCTTTCTCCCTCCTTCCCTTCCTTCCTTCCTCCCTCCCTCCTTTCCTTCCTCCCTTCCTCCTTTCCTTCCTTCCTTTCTTTTTTCCTTTATCACCCCATACCCAAATGTACACACAAATGAGTGACTTAACCCATCTGCAAAGCATCCTAAATCTGATAGTCTGAAAAGACTAAATAAGAAATCAGGCTGGTTCTGTACAAAACCGGATTTAGGTAAGTGAGATTTTGAAGTAAGCTTAGACGCATCTCTTTGCAAACTTCCATACTGCCTCCATTATGGGTACGGTACTGGGCCTTCTGTTCTCAGTTCTTGATAGCTCTGTGCTGGCAGGTAAAGCATTGTGGTTCTATGAGCCAGTGTGGGAAGGACAGTGGTTCAATTATGTAAATATTGTAGTATATTGGTAGGTTTAAGTTGGTTGCCTGTGGTTCTTGAAATGTTTTCAAGTGGCTTTGAATGCATGGATATTCCATTTATTAGCTTTGCTTATGACTCAACCTTTTTGGATCTCAAAGGTTCATGGATTTAGACTTGTAAAAGACCTTAAAAGCCCTCTCTAGTGACACAGCCTCTTTTTGCAGGTGAAGAAACTGAGGATTGGGGAGATGAAGAGGTTTGCCTGTAGCTAATAAGTAGCAGAACTAGGATTTGAACTCAGGTCTTCTGACTGTTTTCACTGTACTGTGATCCCTCGATTTCCTTATCTGTACAATAGATTTTTGGGTTAAGGTCTCCAAAGTTCTTTAGTTCTTATGTGCCAAGATTTTGTGATTCCATACATAGCTTTCTAGACACATGCAGAACAGCTTACTTCCCTCACAAGATTTAGGCCCTTGAATTTTAGTGGTGTGCCTCCTGATACAATAATAGGATAATTTCACATTCAAAGATGTAGTGCTTTACACTTTAGCAAAGTAATTCTATGGAATCTTAGAATTGGGACGGATGTCAATGGTTACATAGTACACACTACACATGAGCAAAAATGTTACTTATGACATGGCCCCCAAATAGTCATTCAACCTTTGTTTGAAGAACTGTAAGGAGAAAGCTTACCCAAATGGCAGCTAGGTGGCCCAAGAACATCTGAGTTCAAATCCTAATTCAGACACCATGAGCTAAATGGCCCTGGGAAAGGCATTTACCTTTTTTCAGCTTGTTTTCTCAGCTACAAAATAAGGATAAGAATAGTGTTTGCCTTATAGGAACTAATATAATTTGTGGAAAGGGAGACCACCTACCACATCACCTTCAGCAATAGTTGCTGGTCAACTATCATCATTGAGGATGGAGTGGGGTGGGGTTAACTGCTGGAGTCCTGGGGATGGCAGTTCCTCCTACACTACTGGTCCTATTTACAGCCCAGTCTTCTCAGTCAGTGTCTGAGAAGGCAGCTCCTATGGGCAAGGGGACAGCCATCTCTACTAGCTGCCACTCAAAGGGCAGGCAAGCTAACCTAGCTAAAGCAGTAAATCATCCTAAGGCAGAGAGAGGTGACAAAATATATCAGCCAGATCACACCACACCCACCTTGACAACCATCCTTCCTGATGGAGACAACCCAGAACTCTGAACCTGAGGGTCTTTGAAATAGCAATGCTTCCAGCCCAGTGTCAAATGGTTCAAATCAGAAACTGAGATGACTTTTACCAGTGGGAATGACATTAAAAAAGAGTCATTAGCATTGTTCTCTAAGGATCATGGGACCTGTCCATCTGACTTATAACCTATACCTTCTATGTGTGTTGTTTCCCCTATTAGAATATGAGATCCCTGAGAGCTGGGACTGTCTTACATTTGCATCTCCAGTACAGTGCTTTGCCCATAGTTATAGTAAGCACTTAATAGATGCTTTATTCATTAATTCATATAACATATGAATCATTTGTGTACCCTATACTGCTATATAAGTGCTTGCTAATTCTTGTTACCTCCTGAGTAGTAAATCCCACTTTTGGACAACTCCAATTGTTGGAAATTTTCCTATACATGAAGCCAAAATTTATATATTTTTGCTTCTTTCATCCATTGTTCCTAGTTGTGCCTTGTTCCTCTCTATCCCCCTGGTCAAACAAAATGAGACAGTTCATAACAGCTCTGGGAGGTAGGTAGGTAATATAGTTATGGTCACCTCCATTTTCAGAAGTGGAAACCCAGAGAGTTGCTTATGGTCACACAGCTAGTAAGCATCCATAACAGAACTCAAAATCAGGCCTTCATGAAGTGGTACTCATGAAACCTTAAACCCTGTGGGAACGGGAACTGCAATTTAGATGATTTCAACCAGATTTTAACTGAAGAATTAGGAAAAACAAAAAACAAAAACAGAACACTTCCAGTGAGGTTGGACATGTCTTCTGTTAAGTGATGAATCCTTTGCCAAATAGTTCTAATGAGATTAATAGGGGCTCTGTGTGTCCACTCACTAAGCCCATACAGCAGGCTCTTCATTCTTCAGACAGGTGGCTGCCCCAGATGGTCTGATCTGCTCCGGATCACTCCGAGGTGCCTCCTTACTGTGAGTCATCCTTGGAATTTCTGCCTTCGTTAATTTTCAATGAAAGCACATAAAAAGAAATGGACAGAAAACAAAAAGAGGAACAAGCAGACAAAGAGCATTGACTGGGGTGTTTTCCTAATTCTAGCTTCCAAGTCGGGGGGGGGGGGCTACATCCTCCTATTCCTCCCATGTTTAGCCTTGTTTAACTTAAATTGAAAACGAAATGCTTGAGTTCATTGGCAAATGGGTGAAAAGGTCATACCACATTCACTAAGTGTTCAGGAAGGAAACTTTGGTGGCTGAACCCCAACAATGAGCAGTCAATCAATACAAGGTTATTAAGCACCTGTTTTATTCTAGGTCCTGGAGCTACAAGCCCAAATAATGAAACAATCCAAGCAGAATACATGAAGTATATATGAGGCAGCGAGGTAGCCCAGTAGATAGAGTGCTGGGCCTGGTATTGGGATGACCTGAATTCAAAGTTGACCTCAGACAATTCCTAGCTGTGTGATCTTGGGCAAGTCACATAACCTCTCTCTCTGCCTTTGTTTCTTCAAGTGTAAAAATGGGGATAATAATAGCAACTTGCCTCTCAGAGTTATTGTGAAGATCAAATGAGATAGTATTTATAAAGCATTTAGCATGGTGCCTGGCACGTTGCAGGCATTTCAAAGTCTTGCTTCCTTCCTTTAGAAAGGAATATATAAATGTCAGCTGTAAATCCATCATCATCATCATCAGTAGTATAAATACATTTATTTTAAATATTATAAACATGCTACACTGAATTGCAGATGATAACAATTGAGATTTATCAGAGATATTGAGATGGAAATAATTTAAAGGTCCCCCAGTTCAATCTCCTCATTTTATAGTTGAGAAAACTGAGGTACAGATAAGTTAAGTTCTTTGTCCAAGGTCACACAGATAGTAAGCTGGGATTCCAATTTACTCTAGCTCTCTCCCCACTGTACCAGACCAATGATCTCAAACTGAAAAACAGGACCAAGTAGGGGAATGGTTACTAGACTCTAAACTCTCTCAGGCATTCTTAGCTACTACATCCTAGAAGCTACTTTGCAGGCAATGAGTTGTTGATTCATATTTGCTGAACTGAATGAAAATCTAAATGATAAACAAAAGTTGATTTGGCAATGAGGTAAATTTTTGCTATGGTGGCTGACATCCGTTTGGTGAAGCTCATGGCGCTTCTGAAAGCTGCCTCCATAATCTTTCTATTGAGTTGTGGTCCACACAGAAAGGAAAGGGCCAGACAGCTAAACTGGCCTTCACAAAGAAAATGAAGAGGTAGGCAGTCGCCTAGCTCAAGGACTCTCTGTGAGTTCTCTCCTCATCTGCCCTAGCCTAAGAGTAACTCTATGCATAGATTCATTCATTTGCTAAAGCTTACTTAGCATCTATTTTTTACATTGTGCTAGGTCTGGGATATCAAGAAAAAATGGATTAGTCCCTGCCCTCAAGGAGCTTATAGTCTACTGGAAGAATTTATTCTCCAGTTTATATTTATATTTGTTTATATGCTTTTCTTCCTCCTCTTCCCCAGCAGGCTACAGTTCATGCCTGTATCTCTGTTTATTTCCTTTTCCTCACTATCAATATACCTAATAATGGAATGGAAAAGAGAAAGATAGGAAAAGGGAAGAACTGATGGAGAGGGGAAATAGGTAAGACATTTAAAAAAATGGAATTCAATACCACATGAGAGGCAATGTCAGGCAAGTAGGTGCCACAGTGGATAGAGTATCAGCCCTGGAGTCAGAAGGACCTGATTTCAAATCCAGCCTCAGACACTTACTAGTTGTGGGACCCTGGACAAGTCACTTAACCCTGATGCCTGGAAAAAAAAAAGAAAGAAAAGAAAAAAAAAAGCAGTGTGGAGTAGTGGGTAGAGAGATAAATTCTGAGCCAGGAAGATTTGGATTTAAGTCCCACTTCTGACACATATTGTCTCTCCTGACAAGCTGGACAAATCACTTATAGTCTCTGAGCCCACAGGTAACTGTAAAGCTATGAGTTCAAGTACCTTTGCTGGTGTGCATTAGCATTAGTAGAGAGAGTTTTCTGATTGAGGCTTTTCTTTACCAGTGAAATTACAGGTACCATCCAAAATCAGATGCAACCTTTTAGCTCACTAATCCTTGCTTTTCTTTAAAAGATAATAAATAAATGTAGAAAATATGAACTGGTATAAATAATTCAATTTCTCTCCTTCTCCCTTCTGTTCCCCTGATTTCAAGTGTGGCTATTGTTAGAGAAATCTTTACCAAAGAATCGAGAGAAAATAAATATTCAAGTGTATGGTTTGAAACTGGCAATGACAGATGGCTCTAGGAATAAAAATCTTGCCCTGGCTCATGGGCCAGTGTGCCTAAATTCTGGCGGGAGAAAGAGCCAACCCATAGCCTCATATTTTATGCATGCGGAAGGCTTTCCCTTTTCACTGAAGAGTCTGAAAAGAAAGAACCAGGGAGCGCAGTGACTTAGAGTGGCCATTTTTCACAGAGTGGGATGTAGGGGACAATCTCTTTGATTACCAAAGGCCTCCACTTGGTTTAAACCACACTCTCAAAATGCTTAGCTGCAGGGTTTGAAAGACTCATTATCATCCCCACTAGGGTCCTGTTGATTCAAGGATAATTGCTTTTGCTTAAAAGATATTAAATCACTATAGAAGGTGTGAACTGGTGTAAATTACTCACCTTCTCCCTTACTGGAGAAAAGAAAACAGGAATTCAGTGAAAAGCTTAAAAAAGAAAAAAAAAGAATATTGTAATCGAATTCTGAAGACTCATGGGAAGTCAGTTCTGAATGTTAGCAGAAAGGTCAGGGGAGTTGAGCTCAGTTGGAGTGGGAATTTATCCTGTAGGGTAAGCTTTTGAATGGTTGAGTTATTCATGTCATTGGATGATACTGGAAGGAAAGAGTAAAGGTGTAGAGAGTTGGTCAAAGCTTATGTACTGAATGTGTGACAAGATAAAACCAGGACAAATCTTGGGAAATGTTCTCTGCTGTTTTGGACAGTCAGCACCATTTCTGTAGACCCTACAGGCAGTGGGGTAGTATAGGCAACCCAGTTCAGATGCGTACTAACTTCTGAGAAGACCCTTTAGCCAATGGACAGCCATGGAAATTGTCAGTCTCTTCATCTGGGTCTGGGATGATATCTTTTTTATCTGTCAAGGCCAAATAATGCCCCAGAGCAGGGTTGAGCTGAATAGTTGGATTAGGCCATTAGGATTATTTTTGTGGTATAAATTTAAAAACCAAAGGCAGATCTTCCCTTCCCCCCAATTCCTTTCCCTTCCATTATCTGATACCTGGAATTCTATGATTAAGCTTCAGTCCTGTGGGACAACTGGATTCCCTATTAGGAAGTAAATGTCCTTGGGAGGAATAATTCATTAAGCTTTCACCAGTCATTTACACCTTACTATGACTTAATTTATCAGATACTTCTCCTGAGAGTAGTTTTTCCTAGGGATTGGGGGCACTGGTGAGGGTAGAGATGAGGAAAGAGATGAAAGGACTATAGAAAAGGAAGGATGAACTTTGATTTGTGTCTTGATATTGTAACTTAATAGTTTGAACATCCCAAAACACTAGTCACTTCACCTCTGTGAGACTGAATTTTCTCTTCTGTAACATGGGGTTGACACTACTTGTATCATTTGCCTCTTGTAGTCGTTGTAAGAAAAGCATTTTATAAGCTGTAACTATGACATGAATGCAAACCGTTATATCCAAGAGTGGCATTATCAATAATGTTAATAATACACTTAATATGTTTAATAATATTATATTTAACTATATTTTTTAAAACACCCCCTTAACTCATCAATGGGTTTGGGACCCGTTGATTACCCTCAACCTGATTTAGCCTGTCTTCTGATACAGTTTACCAGGGTGTGACTGCTGCACATACAGCTTTTTGGAGCCACAGGTGAGAATTGGGTGGAACAAGTGGTGGAAAGAGCCTTGAAAAGGGCTTGGCTGCCATCACACCAAAAGTACTGGACCTCCCTGAACACACCCGACACTCCATGTGAAGACTTCCCTTGGTGGAATGGGCAGATGAGAACAATTTGTCCCAACGGCCATGAAGGCAGCTGAAGCAGGTGATGTGGAGTTCTTAGAGCTTGGTTAGACACCGAAGACACCATCCTGAGCCATCACCAGCCATCTTGACCTGTCCTGCCACTGGATTATGATGACTGTGGAGGAGAGAGTGAGGCTGAGGACTTCATGCAACTCTGCCTCACTTAAATCCAATTTAGGTATGAATCAAAAGACATCACCCATTGAGCTCTGTTGGTCTGATCAGCCACAGTCGTATACATCGAAACTTCCACTTTATCATGGTGATGTCATTTTTGGTCCTCCTCGAGAACGGACAACAGCCAACCATATTTAAAAAAAAAAATGTTTCAACTATCCAATTTTGTCCAGAACTTGGCTCTGGCCTGAGGATATTACTGGCAGGGAAAATAGGAAAGAGAGTATATATAAGGCATTTTGGGAAGCAGAAAATAAAGTTCCAAAAGTATGAGAAGGACATTTGAAGGAGGAAGTGTGAGACAATGGAAAGAACATCGATTTTGGAGTTGGAGGTTATGGACTCAGTCTTGTCTCTTACAGGTATTACCTGTTTGACATTGGGCAAGCTACCTAACCTTGCTGGGTTACTTAGTTCTCTCTCTTATCTGTAAAATCAGATATTTGGATTAGATGCCTCAGCCCTAGGCAGAATCCTTTGGGGATCCCTCCATTTTCCCAGCTGCCTTTATTGTCCCTTAGTGGTGTTGGTGCCTGGGTATCTCTTGATCTAGGGTATGACATTAGACTGGGTATCCAGAGAGCCATTGTAGAATACCGTACATTGCATTGAAGAAATATTTTTTGAGAAGTCTTTTCATCTCTTGGTGCCTCAGTTTCCCTGCTTTATAAGAGGTTCTTTCTATTCAGCTTTCTCTTTCAAAAGAAATTGCTTCATACTGATGGATTTATGCTTAAAAATTCTCCCCGAGAGTCGCACAGAAAACTTTAAAAACAAATGATAAGAAACAGGTTATTTCTCTGACGTGAGAACTCTCTGTGATAATATAATAATTTCCCTGCCAACATACTGTGATGTCACAAATAGGAGGGGAGTTATTGAGAACTGGGGAATTAACTGCAGGAGCTGAGCCAGATTGTTTAAAAATGCACAGTAATGAAGGAAAGAGGGGCAAGGAAGAGAATGGAAAATGTGATTTCTTATCTGAGATTCTGAGGACATTTTGTAAAGATTTTTCCCTAAGCATCTGATGCTCCTTAAATTGAAACACATTGACATTTGGAACAAATACATTGAGTTTATGAGCCAGTGATCATTTCTGTTCATGAACTTAGGGAAGAATAAAAAAAATAGAATTGCCATGAGTTTTCTTTGAATATTTACAAAAAGTGTAAGATGCTTTTTCCTAAGCCTGTAGCTTCCTGATGAATACATAGAGAAGACACTCCATGTGGATGTGCCTGCCATATTACTACTTCCACTTTCAGGTTTAAACTCTTTGTAAGACAACCTAGTATGGTGAATGGGTCCCTGAAGGGGAGACAAGAAGACCTGAGTTAAAATCCCACCTCAGACTCTTACTAGCTTTGTGACCCTGGGCAAATCACTTAATCTCTCTCAGACTCAGTTTCTTTATTTGTAAAATTTGGGCCTTAGTTTCTTCATCTATTAAATGAAGGGACTGGACTAGTTGACTTCTGATGTTCTTCCCAACTCTTTCAACCTAGGGCTCTTTATTCCTATTGCAGGCAAATGAATAGTTCCATTGATTGTAAAGGTCTGCTGAGAAGGAATTTCCTAGTAAATTTTTTCTACATACTCAGGTTTCCTTCCGTGAAATTCTTCTTGATGTCTAATCCCAATCCCTTCTGAGATGGTGAAATCTTCACATTCTAACTTCACTGAAGATGGAGAAGAGTGTCTCATCTTCATATTACAATTTGTCATAAAGTTGACAGTTCCTATTAAGTCCCTCATCAGCCTTCTCCCCTTTAGGATAAATAGCCCCCAATCCCTTTTATTTTTCCTCTGTAGAACCAGTTTCAAATGTCTTAATCCATTTCATTTCTTTCTCCAGTATAAATGATTATAAAAGCCCTTTGGAAATATAAAGTTTGCCTAAATAATAAATCATCATTTTGGCAAACGATCCTGAGACATTTAAAGAGATAAAATTAATCACCCCCTTATAGATATATAACAGCTTTCCCTGGGGAGTGAAAAGTGTTTTATAGAGCTTACAAATTAATGCTCATCACATCCCTAGGAGGCAGGGGGTAGAGGTTATCTACCTTTTTCTTTTTTTTTAAAGTGGAGATAAAAGTGTAGAGGGTGACAGTGTCTTTTTCAATGCCACCTAGGAAGAATCCAAGACTGAGTGAGGTAGATCGGGGAAGTATTCAGCTAGCTGGGAAAGAATGGTATCTGAGAATGAGATGTAGATTTCTTGACCATAGATTAAGATATAGAAATGATGGGCTCTTGGTCAGGGATGGAGTACACCTAACAAGGGCAGTCAATCATATATTTGCCAGGAGATTTGTGATTGTGATCATGCAGATTTTACCCTGAAAGAGATGGGCAAAAAGGGGTAACTAGTTATGTGTAGACAGTGGATACTCTAGAAACAGAAGGTATGACAGAGAAAAAAGAAAACCAGTGGAGAGGATCGGTGATTCACTGGAGACCATACCTAAGAGCCAGAAGCAGAATCACAGGTCTAGAAGAGTCCTCAGAGGTCATCTAATCCAAATCTCTTATTTTGCAGGTGACAAGATAGAGGTCCACAGAGATTAAATGACCTGCCCAAGGTTACATAGGTAACATAATATCGGAGGTGGGATTTAGACACTGACTTTTCAGCCGGTGTGTTTTTTTTTTTATCCAACTGTTGTTGTAGTTGTTCAGTTGTGTCCAACTCTTTGTGACCCCATCCAGGGTTTTCTTGGCAAAGATACTGAAGTGGTTTGCCATTTCCTTCTCCAACTCATTTTACAGTTGAAGAAACTGAGGCCAACAGGGTGAGGTGTCTTACCCAGGGTCACATAGCTAGCAAGTGTCTGAGGCCAGATCTGAACTCAGGGAGATGAGCATTCCTGTTTCTCAGCCCCATGCTCCATTCACAATATCACCTAGCTGCTCTCACTGGGTTTGTACAGCCCTCTAAATATGAAATGCACAAAATATGAGTAATAAATAAGGTAAATTAGATATCTTATTGTAGGGTGATAATTCAATCTTTTAAGTATCACTGAAACTGGATGTGACTCATGACTGGAATATAGAATTTTGGCAGGATATATAATTGTATTTTATGTATGTAGGATATTATTTGTGAGGTCTCATGTGCAGGATGATAATAAGGAAATCATTTTTCAAAAAGAGATTATTTAGGACCCCACAAACACCAAACCAAATGAATATATCTGTATACAAAGCAGAAGAGAAAAAGGACTGTATACAAAGCTAAAAATTGCCTTCATCATATTCATCTTTAATATTTCTCCAGGGCCTTACGGTTTCTAAAGTTTCTTACATTGTCTCACTTGGACCTCATGCTCATTTGATTGTGAGGAGGGTAGTAGAGATATTTTTAACCTCATTTTGACAGATGAGGAAATCGAGGCTCAGAGAAATTCAGTGACTTGTCCAGGTTCACAAAGTAGTAAGTGGTAGAGGCAGGATATGAGCCCAGGTATTTCTGACTGAGGTAGCTGAGTGACCCAGTGAATAGAACACTTAACTCTGCCTCAGTTTCTTCATCTGTAAAATGTAAATGTGTAAAACACTTCACTATCTTTGCCAAGATTGATATATTGCTGTGCTGTGATCCACAGGGTCATGAAGTGTTGGATGTGAACCGTAGCATGCCAATGCTGTCTTTGGCGGTTTTCTTAGCAAAGATACTAGAGTGGTTTGCCATTTCCTTCTCCAGTGGATTAAGGCAAACAGAGGTTAAGTGAATTGCACAAGGTCTCCAGCTAGTTAGTGTCAGAGGCTGGATTTAAACTCACTTCTTCCTGACTTCCACTGACCCATCTAGATGTCCCCATTTGGCATAAAGAAAACAATAAGTACTTTTTTTATTTATTCTACTCAAGTAGATAGCCATTCATCCCTGTGTCTTCGCCCTTGGAGATTCTTGTCCATACCCTTTTGCAAATTCTCCATAAAGGATATACCCAACATGATAAAGGCCTTTTCCTGTAACGATGTTGTACAATGTAAAGATATATAACTTCAAAGGGAGAACACTGGTGTTAAAATGATGGACTTTTGAGGCAGCTTGTCTTTTGGATGACTGACATTCTTGCCTAATTTTGCAAATGTGGTCCCAACTGATTTCTTCATATTCAATCCTGGACGTGAATCATTGTTCATCTGTAACACCTGTCTTAAGATAGATATACTGAGGCTGGCTCAATGAATTACCTATCCAATTGCATGTCATTCTGGGCAATATGTCTTCTCCATTCATTCACTTTGTTTCTCCTGATGATCAAGATGATGTCTCTTGAGTGACTGTGGATTTCACTGAGGAGGTCTTACAGTGTTCTGGGGTCCTATGCAGTCAACACAGTGTCATCTATAAGAACATCTCTGCTGACAGGAGATGCCTCATCTAATTGGATTTTGACCAGGACATACTCTGTGATAGTATGAATGTTTGGTGAGCTTGTGTGCCCCATTTAAAGGCCTCCATTGTTGTTGATGCCCAGCAGATGGTTGAGCAAAAATATTTTTGTCTTGCTCTCATGGAAGTCTTATATGATCTGTGTATGTGTATGAGAGATATCTTCTTAGAGGGGGATTTTTACAATACGTTTTGCTCTACTATCATGTTACTATTAGCATCTACGTCATAGGGTTGTTATGAAGTATATAAGGTAAATAAGCCATAAAGCACATCACAAATCTTTAAAAAAGGCTAGCTAATGTCATCATCACCATCATCGGTAGCAGTAGTTGTAGTAGTAGCAGCAGCAGCAGCAGCAGCAGCAGCAGCAGTGGTAGTGAAAGACAGAGCAAGATCTTATCACCTCCATATTTCTGTGTAGAAACTATGAAGATGGAATTTGCTCTAAAAATTGCCTGTTAATATCTGCCTCTTGTCTTCTCACATTTAAACAGAGGAATACCCTCACTGCATACATGTAATAGTTTCACATAGATTTTATAGAAGTAAGAAAATAAGTATATGGGTCAGTAATGGCTGCTGTCTTCTTGGCTCTTTTTCTTTGGTAATTATACTATCCATGATCTTTTCCATTTTTTAAAAAATATCTTTTCCTTTTTACTATATCTTAGAAATTGATTCCCGCTGTCTTTAAAATTATGCCTCCATCTATATGAATTTCTTCTGTGTCAGGTCTAGCCACTGTTTGTGACTTCATCTTCTTAATATTCAACTTCTTCCCAGAGGACATCAGATATGGAGGTGATAAAATTTAGAAGTAAGGGTTCTATTATCATTGGAAGTGGTTCTATTTTCATTTAGAAGTTGTAGTTCCCTTATCATTATCCAGGTAGGTGGTTTAATAAATTGAATGCTGGGTCTGGAATCAAGAAGACCTGAGTTCAAATCCAACCTTAGATACTTACTAGCTACAAGATGATGGGCAAATCACTTAGCTTCTGTCTGCCTCAGTTTCCTCAGCTGCAAAATGAGGATAATAATTGCATTTACTTTACAGAGTTGTTATGAAGCTCCAAAGATATAATGCTAAAGTGCTTAGCACAGTGCATGGCACATAATGAATGCATCATAAATGCTAGCCATCACCTAAGAGAGGCTGAAAGATTTGTTCCCATTTCATTGCTCTTTGTAGTTCTTCTTCCTAGAAAGAAAGAACAAACATAGTCAAGAGGGATTTAAAAGCCAAGGTAAATAAGGAAGTATTAATGCAACACTTCATTTCCTTCAGTGGAGTCAAATCCTCAGCTCCAGATGACATCTCAGAGTAGTGAAAAAGCCTGGAAGATGGGTTTTCTTAGTAGATATCAATGACTCTTGAAAAAAGACTGTGGAAGAATGTTTCTGTAGTAGTAGAGATGGATAAATGTACCATTTTCAAAAAAAGGGAAGAGTATTCAAAGTTAGAGTATTCAAATGATCTGTTGGTAATCTTAGAATCTGGCAAAATTTTGGGATGTATCGTTTCTATTGATAATTTTGTTTTTACATCTTAATGTATCCCTTCTTCGTCCCCTTCCTGAAAAGTCGTGCCTTATAGCAAAGATAAACAAACAAATATGAATAAATAAATAAAGGGGGGAAAATAACTTAGTAAAACTGGCCAACATATTGAAAAATCTCTCGTGTATGTAGTGTTCCATACTCATAATCCTCTATGCCTGCAAAGTATGGGGAAAATGTTATCATTTTCATTGACTTTCTTGGAGTATATGCCTAACCAAGTCGAAAACTAGGAATGTAATGAAAGAGATGGTCCATGAGCATTTAGAAAGGGAAGGAGTGATTATTAAGACCCACCATGGAATCCACAAGAATAAGCTAGACCAGGATACGTTAGGACCCCACAGTAGATATACCATGCCTAGATTTTGACAAGGCATTTGACAAGTCTCTCATGACATCTTTGTGGGAAAAATGAAGAGATGTGACCTGGATGATCTTATGCTTTTATGTTTTCAGAACCACTTGAACGACCAGATCCAAAATCGTGATAAGGAAATCAATGCCAAGCTGGAAGGAGGCTTTAGTGCATTTCCTCAGGGATCTGCCCTTAGCCCTATTCCATTCAACATTTTTATTAATCACTTAAATAAAGGCCTAGATGGTGTGGCTGACACAAATATGGGAGAGAGAGCTAATTCAGACCAGGATTCAGAAACACTGACATTTATATTGGGCTTTAAGGTTTATGAAGCACTTTACACATTCATTATCTTCTTTGACCCTTATAACAACCCTGTGAAATAAGTGCTATAGCAGTTATCATTATAGCTATTTTACAACAGAGGAAACTGAGACTGAGAGGTTAAGTGACTTGTCCAGCATAGAACAATCCATCAAATCTAGTAACATGAAATTTAATGGGAATTAATGCAAAGTCCTGTAATTGGATTTAAATAAAAATCAAATGTACAAGTTTAGAATGAGGAAGGTATGATTAAACAATTAATGTGGCAAAATACTTACGGTTTGGGTGGACTGAAAGTAAATAGTTATTGCTTAGTTATTTCAGTTGTGTCTGACCATTTGGGGTTTTCTTGGCAAAGATACCAGAGTGGTTTGCTGTTTCCTTCTTCAGCTCATTTTACAGATGAGGAAATTGTAAGGGTTAAGTGACTTGCCCAGGGTCACATAGGTTGTAGGTATCTGAGGCCAGATTTGAACTCTGATTCCCAGCACAGTGCTGTATCCACTATACCACCCAGCTATACCTAGCTGTGAGTAAATAGATGAAGAAGCTAATTTTATCTTCCATGGCATTGATAGAAGCCCTGTGTTCACAACAAGGGAGGAACTAGCCGTATGGTTCTTCACTTAGATTAGACAGCACCTAGAATATTGTGTTTGTTTTAGGCTGCCATATTTTGAGAAACATGCTGACAAATCAAAACATATCTGGTGGAAGGTGACCTGGATAATGACAGAAATGGAGACTATTCTATGTAAGGATCAACTGAAGGAACTAGGTATGTTTATCCCTTTGGTGGAGATTATGATGAATGTCTTCTAGTATTTGTAGGGCTACCCATAGAAGAGTTTGAGATTTTTTCTGTTTAGGATCAAAGAGCAAAATGAGGACCAATGGAAAGAATCTATAGAGGTAGATGTTAGTTCAACATAAAGAAAATCTTCATAAAAGCAAAAGTTCAACAATGTAATGACCTGCCTCAAGGGTTAGTGATTTTCCCATCACTAGAAGTCTTCCAAGGAGAGTAAATGACCACTGGTCTTCCTGCCTCTAATCTGAGACCAACCTTTCTAAAACACTGTACTATGTCTCTTAATGAGCTGGAGAAAGAAATGGCAAACCACTCTAGGATCTTTACCAAGAAAACCCCTTTGTAGGGTCATGAAGAATCAGACATGACTGACAATGATTGAACACCATGCACTAATAAGATATCTTAAAAAACTATTCAATAAAAATAGAATGAAGTACAAATACCTTAGCCTGGCATTCCAGGCCTTTATATCTTTCCCTTTCCAATCTTCTGTTCTACTACCCCCTCAATGTGTGTGTGTGTGTGTGTGTGTGTGTGTGCATTTGTATACACATGTGAAAAATATAGATTTTCCACCAATTGGTCATCCCTTCTATCACCCTCCCCTTCTCTGATTCCCCTCCCCTCTATTTTCCTGCAGCGCAAGATTTCATGTACATCTTATTTCCCAGTTGCATGCAAAAGCATTTTTTAACACTCATTTTTAAAGCTGTGAGTTCCATATTCTCTCCTCCCTCCTTCCCAAACCCACCCTCATTGAGAAAGCAATCAATTTGTTATAGGTCATACATGTATAACCATGCAAAACACTTCCATAACATAACAGTCACGTTGTGAAAGACTAACCCCATTTCCCTCTATTCTGTCCTGCTCTCCATTTATTTCATTCTCTCCCTTGACCTGTTCCCCCCATGACAGTTTTTGCTTGTGATTACTCCTTCCCCCAGTCTGCTGTCCCTTCTATTGTCCTCCCTCTCCTATCCCCTTCCCCCTGCCTTCCTGTAGGGTAAGATAGATTTCTGTACCCAATTGTATATATATATATATATATATATATATATATATATATATATATATATATATATACACATATATATTATTTCCTCTCTAAGCCAGATGCAATGAGAGTAAGGCTCACTTATTCCTTCTCTCCTCCCCCCTCTTCTCCTCCATTATAAAAGCTCTTTCTTGCCTTTTTTATGTGAGATGACTTACTACATTCTACTTCTCCCTTTCTCCTTCTCCCAATACATTTGTCTTAATACTTAATTATATATTTTAGGTATCCTCCCTTCATATTCAGCTCACCCAGTGCCCTTTGTCTGTGTCTCTCCATATATATGTATATGTACACATATATTATATATACATTTATACACATATACACACAGTGTATATACATACACACATATACATATATGTATACACATATACATATATGCAAATATATCTACACATATATAACATACATACATAAATATATGTATATATGTATACACACACATATAGACACACACACATACATATTTCCTCTAACTACCCTAATACTGAGAAAGGTCTCATGAATCACAAATATTATCTTTCATGTAGGAATGTAAACAGTTCAACTTTAATGAGTCCCTTATGGCTTCTTTTCCCTGTTTATGTTTTCATGTTTCTCTTGATTCTTCTATTTGAAAGTCAAATTTTCTATTCAGCTCTGGTCTTTTCAACAAGAATGCTTGGAAGTCTTCTATTTCATTGGAATTCCATTTTTTCCCCTGAAGTGTTGTACTCATTTTTGCTGGGTAGGTGATTCTTAGTTTTAATTCTACCTCTTTTGACCTTTGGAATGTCATATGTCAAGCCCTCTGATACCTTAGTGTAGAAGCTGTGAAATCCTGTGCTATCCTGATTGTGTTTCCATAATACATGAATTGTTTGTATTATATTTGCTTGCAATATTATTGCTTGTAATATTTTCTCCCTGTCCTGGGAACTCCAGAATTTGTCTACAATGTTCCTAGGAGTTTTCCTTTGGAGATTTCTTTCAGGAAGTGATTGGCGGATTCTTTCCATTTCTATTTTATTCCCTGGTTCTAGAATATCAGGGCAGTTTTCCTTGATAATTTCTTGAAAGATGGTATATAGGGTCTTTTTTGGATCATGGTTTTCAAATAGACCAATAATTTTTAAATTATCTCTCCTGGATCTGTTTTCCAGGTCTGTTGTTTTTCCAATGAGATATTTCACAGTTTTCTATTTTTTTTATTCTTTTGGTTTTGTTATATAATTTCTTGATTTCTCATAAAGTAATTAGCTTCCATTTGCTCTGTTCTAATTTTGAAGAAATTATTTTCTTCAGTGAGCTTTTGGACTTCCTTTTTCATTTGACCAATTCTGCTTTTTAAGGCATTATGTCCTTGTTGGCTTTTTGAACCTCTTTTGCCGTTTGGGTTAGTCTATTTTTAAAGGTTTTATTTTCTTCAGCATTTTTTGAGTCTTCTTTAGCAAGTTATTGACTTGTTTTTAATGATTTTCTTGCATCGCACTCATTTCTCTTCCCAGTTTTTCCTATACTTCTCTTCCTTGATTTTCAGAATCCTTTTTGAGCTCTTCCACAGCCTGAGATAATTTCATATTTTTCTTAGAGGCTGTGGATGTTGTCTTACTCCAGTTGTATGCTTTGATCTTGCTTGTCCCCAAGGACATAAGAAGATACCTTTTCACCAACAAAGTAACCTTCTATAGTCTCATTCCCTCCCTAGCCCTGTTTGGTCATTTTCCCAGTCAATTACTTGACTTTTGAGCTCTTTGTTAAGTGGAGGATGTAATGCCCCAAGTTTTAGGGGTTTTGTGCAGTTGTTTTCAGAGATATCTCTAGGGACCTATAAATTCTCAGTTCCTCCAAAGTGACATGATCAAAGTAGAGGTGCTTACTTCTCTCCTGATCTGTAATCTGGTCTGTGAGCAACCACAAGCACTCTTTTCTGTCCTGGAACTTTGAATAGGATTCCCTCTCCGCAGCTGCCACCAGCTCCACCACACCAGTGCTCCTCCTTGCCCCATGACCACCACCCAGTACTGTGACCCAGATAAACCACTCTATTCCTCCACTCTCTGGATGCCAAGAGCTCCAGAAGCAGCCTCTTTGATGCCGCAGTGGATGCCACTGCCCTGGGGCTGAGGTTGGACCAAGTTCCTCTCTAACCCAGGTGAGAGAGAGCTTTCCAACTGACCTTTGAAGCTGTCTGTGGGTTGAGAAGTCTGGAAACTGCTGCAACTATTAGCGATTCAGCTCCCTGAGACCTGATCCAGTCCTGTATGTGCTGGCGTGGCCTACATTGGGCTGTGCTCTGCTTTGACCCTGGTGCAATAGACCCTTCCAATAGGACTTTCAGATTGTCTTGGGTTGGAAATCTGTTTCACTCTGTCATTTTGTGGCTTCTGCTGCTCTAGAATTCGTTTAGAATCATTTTTTATAGGTATTTTGAAAGGTTTGAGGGAAGAACTCAAGAAGGTCCCTGCTTCTACTCCTCCATCTTGGCTCCACACCACCCCCCAAACTTGACAAATTCTTAACTCCAATCCTTTGCCCAGTACTCCTGACTCCCCTACCCAGGGCTCGCTACTTAGACAGAATTTGGAAAAGAATGAGAAAAGCATTTTTTTCCTTTCACAAAGGTTTTATTGATTCCTTTTGTCTTCACATTATAGCTATTTCTCTCCTTACTGCCTCCAAACTGAGCCCTCTCTTGTGGCAGAGAAAGACAATTTGGTAAAAAATATCTGATACAGAGAATGTATGCGTCTGACACTTTATACAATATTCTGTCCTTGTATTTACCCACTGCTCTGCTGGGAGGAGTTATGTGAAAGACTTAATGGTTTATTTCATTATCTCTTCCCTGAGACCTTCACTGATTTTTCCATAATTCAGAGTTTAGCTTCCTTTTAGTGATCTTTTCACTTTATAAATGCATTTGAAGGTACTGAAAAGTACGTCTTGTAAGAAGGTGAAAACACTTGGGATTATTTATCCTTGAGAGTAGACAGCATACTCATATAGGCACTAAGTGATTAATGGATTTACATAACTGGTCTTGATTCTCACCACATGTCTATCACTGTACTCTCTGCTAGTCTGAGTGTAACTGGAGTATTGTTTTCCCTTTGGGACTCCACATGGAAAGAGGGCTACTGATAAACTGGAGTGTGGCTTAATGAAAATGGTACACATGATGAGGGGGCTTGAAACCATGTGAGGTGAAGAAGAGTTGGAAACTGGGAATGTTTAACCAGGCGATAAGAAGGTTTAGAGAGAACATAAGAATTGTCTTCAAATATTTGAAGGACTATTATGCAGACTAGAAAATAGATTTTTTTCTGAGGAGGGCCAATGGTTGGTATGAGGAAGAAAGATTTCTGCTTCATAGAAAGCAGCATGATATAATGGGTCCAAGGAGCTATGTTTGGAGTCAGAAAGACTGGAGTTTAAATCCTGTCTTGGACACATACCTTTTGTACAATCAAGCACAAATCATTCAATCTTTCAATGCCAAAGAGAACTTTATAAGACTATTTGTAAGACTATTTTGTAAAACTAATAGTTGTAGATACAGAATTTGAAATCTAGAGTTGCAAAGAGCCTTAAAGTCCCTCTACTCCATTTTCTTTTATTTTTCAGATGAGAAAACTGAGGCACCAAGAGAGTGACTTGCTTAAGATCACACAAGAAACTAAATGGCAATTGTAGGATTTGGACCCAGAATCTGTGACTTCAAATCCAGTGCTCTTCTAAAAATCATAGGTCTACAGAAAATGAATAATTAGAACTGCTACCGAATAAAATGGGGTATCTTGTGAAGCAATAAATTCCTTGTTCCTGAAAGTATTCAAGTAGAAACCAAATGACCTGTCAGTGGTATAATGGAAGGGGTTCCAGAAATAAGTATGAGGCCCAATTAGATGACTTGCAACTCTTAGGTACTATGTTTTTCATAGAATTGTAGATTTAGGACTTAGAGACCAATTAGTACAAAACTCTGATTTTAAAAATTAGGAAACTGAGTCCCAGAAAAATTACACAGCTAATAAGTGGCAGAGCTAGGATATAATATAAATATATCACTTTTTTATGAGGAAGATGCTAACTCCCCAGATAAGAGAAAATGGATTTCTGTAAGAGGAAACAAGATTTCATTCAGACTTAAAAAAGAACTTAACCACTGGGACAATAACACTATGGAAGGAGCTACTGACAGAGGGTTCCTTAAGGACAGAGTCAACTGTTTTAGATGGTTTAGACTAGTGTTTTCCAAACTTTGTTCTGCAGATCCCAGATGCTACATCAATGGGGTTTCTGTGGAAGAATTTTGATGCTCTCAATTGGAGTTTTGGAATGTTAACTGTAAAATTTTCAATGTCCCAAAAATATTTGTTATGTAAAATTCTTTTTTCATATGAAAAGAAATTTAATTTCTTCTTTTTTCCTTGAAAATTTTCTAATCTTCTAAGAATATTTGTTATGTAAAATTATTTTTTATATGAAAATAAGTTTAATTTCTTTTTTCTTCAAAATGTTCCTACTCTTCTAAAATGTTTGTTATATAAAATTATTTTTTCAGATGAAAATAAGTTTAATTTCTTTTTTTCCCCTTCAAAATGTTCTCAATCTTCTCCTCCATTATATCTGTGTCATTCTATATTCCATACATTCCCAATCACCATTTGTGGAGTATTTCAATGTATTTCATGTCTAAATGACTTTGCCAAATGGGCAAGTTATTTAAAACAGGAACTCGTCTGACCTAGAACAGAAGGCTAAACCCAATGAAAAACACGTTTTTGTTGAACACCTCTTGTCTTTGAAAGTCTATTACAAATCTCCTTATCAGCACAGTGGACAGTGCACTTGCTTTGGTGTTTGGAGAACAAAGTCTGGCATAACCCCTTACAACCTAATTCCTGGGCTTCAATTTCCCTATCTCTAAAACGAGGGGGTTGAATGTGTTGACTTTTAATGTCTCTTCCTAGTATTAGATTCAATGACTATCACAATTCAAAGAAAAATAATCTGCATTCTATGGAAATGCAAGGAATTGTATAAGCTAGTTTGTATAAATGGAAACTCCTCATATGGAGTGTGCTATTTTTAAGAGGTACTAGTTAAGGAATAAAATTCTGCGAAACAGGCAATTATTTAGTTCTTTGTTTAGCAACATCCGTCTAATTAACCAAGAATAACATCTATTGAAGAGCAGAGAGGGGAAAAATGTCTTTTGCCAGAAGCTTGTTTTGGAAGCAGGAGGAAAAAAAAAACAACCCTACTTCTGTTCCTGACCAACATCATTAAATAGCAATCAGGCAGGAACAGTGTCAGAATTTCCCTGGAGTCCATTGTTTAGTGATTTATCTGAAAAAATTCTATGGTTCTTGAGAGTTCTACCTACACCTTGACTCCCAAATTCAGCAGAATAAAATGCTCTACAACCTTTAAGGCAATATGTAACCTCCATTTGCTATTATTAATATTAATCATTATCTTTATTATTTCAAGAGAACAAAATATAGAAGGCTCTCCTTGGAATACAAGGACAAGTCTTTGTTTTAGAATTGAATTAAACCCTGAGCTTAGAGTCAGGAAGATCTGAGTTCAAATCATCCTTTAGACATTTCTTCTAGCTCTGAATCCATGAGCTTACTATGATTGGTGATTCTGTGTTTTATACTGGGAAGTAAAGAGGGCATATCTGTTACTTAGACTCAACCTTCCTCTGGGGATTGGTTTCCAGACACAGTATAACAACCTAAGGTCTTGCTCAGCTGCCTTTAGGAGTTGGTAGGTACCTGAAATCCCATCTCATCATCTGATGGCCAACCCTCTGGTGATGAAACTTTTAGTTGCTAACTGGGTTAGTCCTTAAATGACTTAAAGACATTCCAGCCTAGTACAACTTTTCAGAACTTGTATTTTTGGAAGGATCTGGCTTTCATTGATATAGAGACCTTCCAATGACATTCTTGTTTTTACCAATGCAGATCAGAACCTGTTTTTGCCACTTACAGTCGTGGAGAATTTTATAGAACACCAAGCAGATCCATAATTTGCTCTGGTGCCACAACAAATAGGTCTCAGAAGTAAGACTTTAGTCTAGATTTTTTTTTTTGACTCAGTGGTTGGCTCTCCAGCCATTTACCCTTCTCTAGGATCCAATACACCATCCTACTTCTGTTGCTGCTGTCATGTCCTCCAAGAATTCGAGGTCACCTGCACACTCCAAAGAGGCATCATAAGTAGATGTTACAATATCCCTTTATGTACTTTATGAATGCTATTAAATCATTTACTTAGGGACAATGCCAATCCCAGAGAGCCTTTTCACTTGAGAGGCATGTGGTGATTTAAAATAAATAATTAAGGAAAAGAAATCAAGTCAAAGTCGGGGATGACTTCTAATCTATGAGGTGAAAACTCACATAAGATGGTCTCTTTGCCATTGGGTGTCAATGTATGAGTAGTTTGATGTCAACTTACAGCACAGTCATGAAAAGAAATGCCATCAGAGGTAGTTATTAATAAACATAATAACCACTAGAGCATTAATTTCTGGCATAATCAAATGCTGCTGAATTATTTCAGTGTCAGATCTTGACAGAGAAGTCAGCCTGGGATTAGCATTTTGATTTAAAGTTCATCGGATGGTATTTATCTTTATTTCTGTCACATATGTGTGATTGACTGCCTGTCTTGGAAAATAAAAACAAATGCTACTTTCCAAGCCAAGAGAAAAGGGGAATAATTTAAAGGAGGCCTCTCTCAGTTGACTGGACTCATGGTACAGTGTGTTGGCAGTCTTCATCTCTTGGCTTTTGCAAGATCTAAGAGATTCAGGTCTCTAGTACTGGCGGAAGCCAAGTATCTACAAGGTGCATGTTGCGTTAACATCTGAGCGAAACTGTTTCACTCCTGGAGGTGTGTCAATCACATTATTACCTAAGTTAAGCAAGATGAGCCAGTGTGGTATTGGGGTTGATGTGACCTAAAAGGATTTTGCTTAGATTTGGAAAAAAGAAGGAAAAGAAATGCAGATCTAGGGTAACAACTCCCATACAATGCAAATTATTTCAAAGTAGTAGAATGTGGTATGAGAGGCAGAGTAGGTAGAAGGCCAGCCTTGCCGTTAGGAGCTTGGTTTCAAGTCCTTCCTTTGACATATACTGATTGTGTTATCCTGGGCAAGTCCTTTAAACATTCTGTGTCTCGTGTAACTCTAAGACTGTGACTTACAGAGAAATGTGCTGCTCTGTGTCAGGGTAGGGAATTTCAACATTGGGAGTTCCTCTATGATGCTGAAGTCAAAGCTTCCCTGTGATTAGGTAAAGACAGAGATAGAAATTTCTATTCCCTCACAAAGAAACTAGGAACAAAGGATGTAAGGAAGAGAGGGAGGGAGGGTAGGAGAGAGGGAGGAGGGAAAGATAAGAGGGAAGTATTAAGGAAGGGAGGAAAGATGGAGAGAAGAAAGGTAGAAGGATAGAAATGAGAAGGAAGGGAAGAAGGAAAGAAAGACTTAGTAGAGTTGAAAGAGCATTGGCTTTGGAGTTGGAATACCTGGGATTGAATCTAGACTTTGCTGTTTGCTATGTTTGTGACCTTGAACAAGTCAATTTCTTTGAGCCTCAGTTTTCTGATGTGTAAAATGAGAAGGTTAGACTAGATGATCTCAATCCTTTTTCTCCTCCCATTAAGTAGGAAGATTGGATTGAGGGATAAGTCATTTGAAGAAGGTAGGGAAAGACCAAGAGAATATGGTAGGATTGGTATTTCTCTTGGATTCAGGCAGCCTAAAGGAGAGAATCACAATATGGTTCTGAGAGAAAAATACCAGAGTACGTGGGTTCAAATCTTTCTTCTTCCTCTTATTATCTGTGTGACCTTGGATACTTCACTTCATCTCTTTGACCTTCAGATTCCTTATCTGTAGAATAAAAGAGTAGAATAAAAGAGTTGAACTAGATGGTTTCTAAAGTCCCTTCTAGGTCTAAAGTAATTCAGTAATTAGGGGTGACTTATACTTTTGCTTCTGTATGAGCCTCTGTTTTCCCATTACATTTTTTCCTCAGCCCCATTTTAGACCTTATTTTGCTCCTGACCCTGGGACATCTTTGATCAGTATATCGGGGGACGCAGATGTAGAAACTGTTTGTTGTCTGAACAATGGGGAGTGACTTAAGACAGCTCCTGTGAAAGAGTAAGGAAGTTTTTACACAGTCAGTAGCCTGGACTTTGCTTTGAAGTGTATTTGGAGGCTCATCCAAATTTCAGGGGAATAAGATTGGTATTGGAAGGGGATCTGTCCTCACTTGGTGGTGGCAGCTGTTGGCCGTGTAGCCCTTAGCCAGATGTACTCTTCATAGCCAATAGTTACAAAAGAACAAACCTGTTAGTGTTCTCCACAGTGACTCTGGCATGGACATGGCTAGAGACTCAGCCTAAAGCTTAAGCTGGCTCAAAGACAGATTTGATTAAAATCAAGTCAGCTGAAATTGTGATATAAACCATCAGGCTACAAGTTCAATATAACCACTGTTTTCCTACAAAATGTGTTTTTCTTAATGAATAGAACTGTGCTACATATCCTTTGCAGCTCAGAGATATAGGTTTCAGTTTTTTACCAGCTACATCTGATGCTTTTTTAAAATACTGAATTATTTTTATGTTCTCAGATTAATTTTTATCAAAAATCTGGAATGTGGCAGGGTGAGAAGAGCACTGAAGCCTGGGACCAAGTCCACATTCTGTCATTTAACCATGTGACTGTGGAGAATTCATTTGCCTTCTCTGAGCCTCAGTTTCCTTAATTGTAAGCTAGGGGATCAAAATACTTGTACTATCTGCTGCACAGAATTATTGTGAGGAAAAGTTTTTGAAAACTATATAGTGATATCTCAATGTGAACAATCTAATATGTACCGTTGCTAAGCATAGCAGATATTTGTGGAGTCATTGAGAGGTAAATCCTTTCTAATTCAATATAGGTAATCACTTAGCAGGAATACATATGAAGTCTTAAATTTGGACTCAAAATATCAATTGCACAAATACAGACTGGGAGAGACAAAGCTGGACAGTGGCTTATGTGACAAAAGCCTGGGAATTCTTACTGTAAAATAAGATCATGCTAAGTCAGCAGTGGGATAAAGCAGAACAATGTGCCGCCTCCCAAACAAACAAACAAACTGCTAACGTGACCTTAGAGTAAAGCTCCGTGGTCAGGGTTATAGTCCTGTTGTACTCTGCCTTACTTAGGCAGTGTTTCATTGCCATTTCAAGACATCCCTTTCTTGGAGATGAACAATTATGGGTAATCTCAGAGAGATCTGAGTAAGTTGTATCTGAAAGACCATCTCATCATCACTTATTCCTTGAATTTTACTTTGCTCTGAGTCAGAGCACTGAAGTAATCTGAACCTCAGCCCTGAACCAACACAGATATCGATGACTTTAACTCACTACAGTAAAGATATAAAGGGAGAAATCATCATGATAATTATTGCTAGCATTTATATACTGCTTTCAGATTTGCAAAGTGCCTAACATATGATACCTCTTTTAATCCTCACACCAACCCTATGAGGCAGGTGCTGTTATTATACCATTTTACAGATGAGGAAATTGAGTTAGAGAGAGACCAAGTGACTTTCTCAGAGTCACAAATGTCTGAGGCAAGAAAAAGACCAAGTCCGCAACATCACAGGTGCCTCTATTCGTATAATAGGTAGAACTGGTACATCTTCTCCTAGCCCTCATCAGTTTCTTCACTTACAGTTCTGGCTCATCCAACACTCTATTCACCATTATATAAAGGTTATCCTTATCAGAGATATGTCAGTTCTATTGTGGTGATATGACTTCCCTTGTCAGAAATGCTGACTCAGTTACCCTTCTCTCTAGTGAACTGTCCAGTCCTGGCACCTAGGACACTTACCCAATTTCATCTCTCACATGCAATATAAAACAACACCTGAGTCCTCTCCTATCTTGGTACCCCACAGTACCCTACTTTCCACACAGTAGTGGCAAATTAGATGACCTCTAGAATATTATACTTGGTTATTGGCAGCACATTTTGGAAAGGACTTTAATCAGGTGGAGGGCATACAGAGAAAGGGGATGATGGGATTATGACACTTAACACTATGCTAAACTGGATGTTCTACCTATAGAAAAGAAGACTTGGGGTTGTGAGCATAATAGCTGTCTTCAAGCATTTTGATGACGGCCACATAATATAAGGGCTAGCTAGGTGGTGCAGTGGATAGAGCACTGGGAATGAAGAAGATTCATGTTATTGAGTTCAGATCCAGCCTTAGATACTTACTAGCTGGTGTGATCCTGAGCAAGTCACTTCACCCCATTTGTCTCAGTTTCCTTGTCTGTAAAATGACTTAGAGAAGCAAATGGCAGACCACTCTAGTTTCTTTGCCAAGAAAATCCTGAATGGGGTCATAGAGAGTTGGACACGTCTGAACAATCAAATAAGTTTTGGACTTTGCTTTTGGCAGAAGAATCAAGACCGAGCCTAGAAGCTATTGACTTTCAGTATGAGTTAAGGAGAACTTTAATAATGAGCTGTCTAAAAGTAGAGTGGTCCACTTGATTAGACAGCAAATTTCCCATCTCTTGAGATATCCAAGAAGAGGCTGAATGAGCACTTGTTGAGAGGTTGTAGATGGGTTTTCATGGCTTCAAACTCTGTGATTCTAGGATACTGTTATTCTTACCAGACCACGAGTTATGTAGGTCTATGTTCATGTTCTTCTTTCTTTGTATTCATAGACAGGAAAAGACACAGGAGCTCTCCTCCTTTTTCCAATTCCCAAATGATTTATCAATTGAGAATGAATTACTCCAAGGGATGAAGAGGTTGCTTCTACCCCTGCAGGGGAGGTTAATGCTGCTAAAAGCTGGGATTATCACTTCAATGTTCCCTGGTGAATCCAAATGCCTAAGTGATTTTCTGCAGTTGACTGATGTGACTTTAAAAAAAAACCTCATTAGCAAACATATATTTCTTTAATGGTTTGCCCTTAGCCCTGAAATTTATGAATTGATATATTAAGGAGAGATGATTGATGGATGCTTATATTATAACCAACTCATCTTCAACAGCTCAGGATTGACCAAGCGTTGGGAATGCTAGTGAGAAAAAAGATAGCGTCTTGATCCATTAATAAAGCCACTCCTAAAACTATACGGGAATAAATCGTCTCAAATGACATCCAACTAAAACTCATATTCATTGGTCGTGCTTATATTGTATATTGTATATGTGTTGTTGTCTCTCTTTAATTAGAATGTGATCTCCTGAAGAACAAGAACTGTCTTGCTTTTCTCTTTGTATCCTTAGTGTTTGACGCAGTTCTGTGAAATAATAATAAATACTTTTAAATGAATTAATTAATGCATTAATTCTTGCTTTTACAATCTCTTTTAGCTTGCCCAGTGCAGATTTTACTACACTACCAGATTAATCTTTTAATACACAGTTCTGATCATTTTCCCATTTGAAAACCTTTACTGTTCCCTTGTTGCCTACCAAATTAGCTCTAAACTCCATTCAAGATCCTCCATAGTTTGGTTTCAACTTTCTTTTCTCGCCTTATCTTATATTTCTCACATCCTCTCCTTCCCCTTGCTTTTCACAACCTAGCCACATCCTACTATTCAAACATATCTTTCCTTCTTCCTCCTTCTGTCCTTTTGCCAATACTATACCAATGAGTGTCCTTTGCCTTATAGTGCTCCCTAAATCTCTGTCTTTTGAAATAGTGTCTATTCTTCTGGGACCAATTCAAATAATACTAAGTTTTCTTTGATCCCCCTTTCCCCTCATGGAAAAGTCATATTGTAATCATATGATTTAGAACTAGAAGGAAATATGGTGGACTGCATGGAAAACTGGCCTCAGAGCTTGGATTCAAGTCCTAACCTTCTAATACATACTGTGACTCTGGGCATATAACATCTCGATGCTCTTCCTGAGGTGTCAAATTTATGGATTGCAAAACTTCTAAGAGCTGCTGAACCAGATTAAAATATAATTGAGAAATGTTTAACAAAATAAATAAAAGTACAATCGGACATAACGTTAATTTGTGCTTTTATTAGCCAATACATGGCCTTTCAGAATCCATTTCAGTTCGAGTTTGAGATCATTGCTTCTTATTCAGGTTGGACTTCTCTATGACTGAATGATGAAGGCTAAGAGAATATCCAATTCTTCTTCCCAATTCTTCCTTCCAACAAACAAGCAGAGAAACCAAAAATGTATCTTAGTCCTACTATTAGAGACAAAACACGAGGCTGGCTGAACTTTGAGTCTGATCCTGTGTTCTTATGTTCTGATGCTATCCTGCGTCCTTTGTTGGATTCATTAGGTACTTGGTTACACTGGCTAGTTAATGACAAGACAGATGTCTGCTAGGTTTGAGAGATCCTGTTGTTCTGTCATGTCCAACTCTTCATGACTCCATTTGAGGTTGTCTTGGCAAAGATGCTAAAGTGGCTTGCTATTTTCTTCTCCAGCGCATTTTCTAGAAACTGAGGTTAACAGGGTTAAGTAACTTGCCCAGGGTCACACAGCTATTCAGTATCTGAGGTCATATTTGAACTCAGATCTTTCTGACTCCAGGCCTGGCCTTCCATCTACTGCACCACCTAGCTGATAGATCTCATTTGTCCTGAAAGGATAATCCCTATTTCAATAATACCTTATGGGGTACAAAAACACATTTCTGAAAACAACTCTGTGTAGAAAGTAATGCATTGTTTCCTGATGATACAAATGAGGAAATCAGGGTACAGAGATTTGAAATAGCTTCATCATAATCAATCTGCTGGCAAGACAGGACCAGAATCCCAGTTTTCTGATCCCAAGCACTAATCCTCTTTCTTCTTTATGCTGAGGGTTAAATGTTTTATTAAAAACTTAGCATTGGAAATAATATAATTAATCAAACTTTCTTAGTAGCTACTTACATTTAGTGTGACAATTTAAATTAATTTCAATACATAAAGTATTATTTTTTCAGTCACCCCTTCTAAATCCCCATTTTTTTCTGTTCATCCTCATTAATTTTTCCTTTTATATGGTTGTAATTAGTATGTATTCTGTTCTTCTAGTTCTGCTTTCTTAAAATTTTGAATTATTTCATTAATGTCCTAATAGATTTCTTTGTATTCCTCATACTTTGGGTCTTACCTGCATTATAATTTTAAAAATTCCTTAAATGAGTGGCAAATTATTTAACCATTTCTCTATTGTTGGAATTTCAATTAAGTAACTATTCAATTAATAAGTATTTGGTATTTGGGCATAGTGCTAGGTACGAGTGACACATAGACAACAAAGAAAGAGCTTTTAACCTCAGGGAGTTTATATTCTATCAGAATGGAGCTTAGGTTGTTTCAAAGTTTTTTATTTTTGCAACTTGATATAATATCACTATGAAATTATTTGAACAAGATAGCTTTCTTTTTATGCATTTTGTTTTTGTTTCTGCATTTTGTCTTCAGGGTACCTTCTCAATATTTATTTAATTTTGGGGTTGGTGGGTATGATAATTTTTGTAACATTTGTAGTATACTGGCTGATGACTTTTCAAAAAGTTTCTACAAGTTTACAATTTCACCAATAATGAACAGCTATACCTGTTTCTCCATAACCCCATTAACATTAACCTGTATTATGTTTAATTAATTTTTGCCAATTTGATAGCGTGAAGTGCTGTCTCAAAATTGTTTTAATGAGCAGAAATATTCCTTCTGACAGCAGATCCTGTCTCAGACACCAAAGCGTTAATGACAACATGGGCAGCAATAGCTACACTTTCTGTTTAAGCTGAATAGCGTTGTGGAAATGCGTTAATTCCACATTGCAGAGGGTATAGGGTTGCCAATGCATCTGGTGTTAGGAAATCCTGACAGTACACTTAGGCTAAAGGAATAAAAAAGTCCCTTGTTTGGAATTTCAAAGGCTTGAGGTTGGGGGTTAGTTTTAGGGCATCACAGGCTGGATATTCAAAAAGGAAATGGAAGAGGTTAGAGAAGGTTAGAGAAGAGGAAGAGAAAGTACCTATTATCTCACTTCCTGTTCACAGAATGTACCTATAGATAAGTGACTCCCCTACTCCACTTTATCCCACCCTCTCCACCTCCCACTCTGCAGAGCAGCAGTGCATCCAACAGCATGAGCTGGTGTTGGGAACTTCTTGTCTTTCTCTTTCTTTCCTGTCAGGACATACTAGTAAAGCAGACTTGGTATGATGATGAGCAGTCTCTTCATACCACAGTATCGTAGATTTTGAGCTGGGAGGGACCCTAGAAGTATTTTAATCCAACCTTCTCATTTTACAGATGGGAAAACAAAAATCCTAGAGAGGTGAAATCAATTGTCCCTGATCACAGAGCTAGCGAGTTATTTTCACTGGTAACCAAATGTGTTTGGCCCTGGGGCTTCAAGAATCATGGAACTCTTGAATTAGAAGTGAGGTCAATTATTCCACATAAAATCATCCCTGACCCTGGTTACTCCAAGCAGAGAGACATTGTCTGAATGTTTATTCTAAAGACCTCCAAGGAAGGAGATTCCTCAAACTTCATCATTTGCCTAGATTTTGAAAAGCAAAGACTAGGAACTCATATGTTGGGGTTAATGTTGCCATTTGGTGCTTACATTGGAATTCAGCATTTATTCAGTAAATATTTATTATATTTGATGTGCAATGTATTGTGTAAGTGGGCGCGGGTGGTGCCCAGGCTCATATGTGTATATGTTTGGGGGAGGAGATGAGAGAGGCTACAAAGGAGTCTAGGATCATGGGCCATAGGATCATGGACTTCAGCCTGGAAGGGACTTTAGAGGCCATTGAGTTCACCTTCTTTATTTTATAACTAAGGAAACTGAGATCCAGAGAGATATTAAGTGACTTGCCCAAGGTTACACTAATAATAAATTTGAAGAATTGGGATTTGAACCTAAATCCTCCAACTCTAAGCTCAGTGGTCTTTCCATTATTTCAGAGTATGGCCCTTACCCCCCATGAGATGACAATATAATGAGTGTGATTAGATAACCAATTAAATGACAGTAATTTAGTTAGATTGTGACAACGGCACAAAAGATTCAAACAAAAAGGAAACCAGAAGGGGAAGCTAGAAGGTGTAATGGATACTATACTGGACTTGGAGCCTGCAAGATCTAAGTTCAAATCCCAGATCCCTTATCCTTTCTCAGCTTCAGTTTCCTCATCTGTAAAATGAGATAGTTATACTTGATGGAATATACTCAAAATGAGGAATTGGTTTTGATGGACTCTGAGGTCCCTCCCAATTCTGAAACTATAATCTTGACTTGTTTCCTGGGACAATCAATCAG
This sequence comes from Notamacropus eugenii, assembly GCF_028372415.1. Classification (NCBI taxonomy): domain Eukaryota; kingdom Metazoa; phylum Chordata; class Mammalia; order Diprotodontia; family Macropodidae; genus Notamacropus; species Notamacropus eugenii. The sequence goes on along the minus strand of NC_092876.1, from coordinate 333,405,110 downwards.
GGAATGCTTCATGGAGGAGGTGCTCCCATATGCTGAAATGTAATAATAAGGTTGAATTCTAAGCTCAGCAGATGGTATATAAAAATACAGAAGTAAGAAGGGGTGAGAAGAGTCTGGGGATCAAATTAGTTTACCTGAAGCATAGATCCATGAAAAAAAATAGTATAAGAGTAGCCTAGACCCAGATGATGGGCTTGAAATGAATTCAGTAAATGATAGGGAACCATTGAAAGGTTTTTGAATGGGATAGCTTCTTCATTGCAAAGACCTCCCACCCTAGTCTGTCAGTCAACAAACATTTATTAAGAGCTTATTATGTGCCCAACACTGTGCTAAGTGCTGAGAATACAAATGGAAGTGAACAGAAAGGCAGTCTTTGCCCTCAGAGAACTTACGTTCCAATAGGAAAGACAACACATCAAATGAGGCTAAAAGGGTAGGGAAAGTGAGCAAAGGTACCTAGAGTTGTGTGATGCTGGGCATGATGGAGAAATCCAGAGGAGTCCAGTTGGGTGGTCCATCCCTCCTTCACCATGGCAGCCTAGTCAACAGAGTTATAGGAAAAAAAAGAGTTTAGACTACTGAGTTCCAAGTGTCAGGGGAGGATGAAATGTTGTTACCCAAAAGCTGAACATATAACTCAGGATGTGTGCATGTGCTCTGGCCTAGAGCGGCTCTTTTGGGCTTTGCTCAGTCACAGGCTGCTGCTCTAGCAGTCCACTGTGTACCTACCTTGGGCAGTAGCTCTTGTCCTCTGGGCTTGTTTCAGAGTGGAACATCCATCCTCTAACCTAGAGCATTTTGGACCAGCACTGGAATTAAGAAAAGAGAACATATTCAGTGGCTTAAATTAATAGGGATCCATCATTCTTAATTTCCCAAATATTCTTTGGCTACTGCATATATATATACATATATATATATGTTCATATCTAACCAAGTGTGCACATGCATGTGTATAGACTGGGATCACAGGGATACTCAGAAATAACTGCTGATAAAGAAAGACAGTGATGGATAGTGGAGAGAGCACTGGATTGGGACTCAGCGGTTCTGGGTTCTGGTACTTCCTCCCCACTCAGTTCTGTGACTATAATGATGGCTCTTAAGTCTCTGAGGCTCAGTTTCTTGAACTGTAAAATACAACTTGCCCTACTTACCTCACAGGTAGTGAAGCTACAGTAAGTTATTACATATAAAGTGTTCTACCATAAATCACCATGTAAATTTATGTTATTAATAAAACAATTAATAAAACTCCAACAAAGGCAACTGTACAGAATTAGCTCTTCTGGCAAGGATCTTGGGTCCTTAGAGGTCATTTGGTTCAAGGTCCTTTCATTTACAAAGGAAAAAACTGAGGCCCAGAGATAGTGAGACTTGTCTAAGATCATCCAGCCAGTGAGTGAAATACCTCACCCTCCTGTTTTCAGTCTAATAGAGCAAATGGTTATTAAGTATCTGCTATGCTCAGAATGATATGCTCAGTACTGGAGAGGATAAAACTGCTACAATATAGTGGTGAGAGAAAATACCCTGACCCAGATGGTTATGACATAGGAGATTATGTGTTAAATGTATTAGTTTTGAGGGAGGAGGATCATTGTTTTTTGCTCATCTTTTTCTCTCTCTCCCATATTTTTACTTTCAAATGGCATTAATATCCTTTCCTTAGTCATAACTTGGAATTTAGAGACCTTTCCCCACCAAGCCTACTAGATATGTCTGCCTTAGACATGGGGTCTGTTAATGAAAAGAAAGGTCTGAAATTCCAGCTTCTTGTTCATTAGAACAAGGGGCTCAGGGGACCCAGTGCTGGGAGGGTCTGAGGATGCAATAATGGGACTGTCTTTTTAATTATTGGGTTTGGGGGTGGGGAGGAAGAAGAGACAGGGATCTCAAGAGTCTCTAGGGAGGTGTAAGCTTAATGGTGGGAAAAGGGGGGATAAAGACTTTAAAGTTCAGAATGGTTAGGTTTAAGAGTTTTGGATAGTGTTGAAGTTCTGACTATGAAAAGACCTATGAGAAACCCCAGTCCCTCTCCTGCAGAGACTTTGTGAATCCTTTTTCCAGATCAAGAGCTCTGGCAGCTGGTTACATGGTGCCATGAAGGACTTGGCTCCAGAGAAGTGGGCTCTGATCTCCCATCTCTGATCTCCCATCTCCTGAGGGGACAGAAACTTGAATGTCATAGCGCTTGTCCTTGTCTGCTCTCCTTTTCCCTTTTCCCCTCCATCCCCTCTTGGCACTGATACACACACATACGCGTGCGCGCACACACACACACACACACGCATACACAGATACATACACACAGAGAGAATTCATAAATCTAAGAAATTTGAAACCTTGAATAGCTTTACAAAAATAGAAGCGAATCTCAAAAAAAAGAATTACATCTCCTTTACCTTTTATCATAATTTACTATACCCATGCCATTTCTTCTATATAATGTGAGTCTGTTGAAATCTGAGTTTTATTTTTGTATTCCCAGAACTTAGTACTGTGCCTGGCACATGCTTGTTGTTCAGTTGTTTCAGTTGTGTCGGACTCTTTGTGATTTCATTTGGAGTTTTTCTTGGCAAAGATACTGGAGTAGCTTGCCATTTTTTTCTCCAGCTCATTTTATAGATGAGGAAACTGAGGCAAATAGGGTTGAGTGCTTGCCCAGGGTCACACAGCTAGTAAGTGTCTGAGGCCAGATTTGAATTCAAGGAGATGAGTCTTTCTGACTGCAGACCCAGTGGTCTATCCACTGAACCATCTAGCTGCCCTTGCCTGGCTCATAGTAGGTAGGTAATATTTTTAAAATTAAATATAGGCTTGCAATGATTATATTCTATTATGATTACTTCCCTTCTTGAAGTTGTTGCCCCTTCTATTGTCTAACTTCTGCCAGATCCTATGGCCATCCTCCAAGTTCAAGTTGATCTCTCTCTTTGACTACTTAGAAAATATAATCTCTTGCAGAAGGAAATGTGGCTTTGATTTATTTTTTAGTTTCTCTTGAGAGCTGAAGAGCTCTTCAAGTTAGCTTCTCCACAGTGTCCAAATGCCCTAGCCCTGTACCCTTGGGCTGCCTACTGTCTCCCAGAGTTCCCTGTCAAACTCTTCTTATCCTCACTAAGGATATTTAGTATTCTCAGGACTGAGATCCCTTTTCATTCTAAGGCATCAACAGGCTAATCTGATAGAACAATCTGGAGAATATGCTGTGTTGAGAGGTACTTGTTGAATGAGAGATGCCTAGAGGCTGTTACTAGGTAACATGAATTGACCTTCATTGTCCCATATATCTGGATCTCCAATTGTGGGAATTCTAGGGCACATCAGGGAGACATTTGGGGATAAGCAAAAGGACTTGCTCTTCCACTAACTATTGATCTTGACCTATTTTTTTTCTTGTCATGGTTCTCTTTCTACCTATCAGACTGATCCTTCTTAGTCTCTCTTGCAGAATCATTATACATCCTGCTTGCTCCTATGTATAATCCAGAGCTTTGTCCAGAGCCTTCTTTTCTCCTAAACACCCTCTTTTGTCTCTGTGACCCCATTAGTTCATTATATCTATAACTTTATTTATTTTTTCCTTTTCTTTTCTTTTTAAAATTCATTTATTTTTAGTTTTCAACATTCATTACCATAAAATTTTGAGTTCTGAATTTTCTCCCCATCTCTCCCTTCCCCACCCCAAGACACCTTCTGATTACCCCTTCCCCCAATCTGCACTCTCTTCTTTCACACACCCCCCTTTCCTTATCTCCATCTTCTCTCTTTTCTTGTACAGCAAGATAGATTTCTATACCCCATTACCTGTATTTCTTATTTCCCTGTTGCACGCAAAAACAGTTCTCAACATTTCCTCCTAAATCTTTGAGTTCTAACTTCTGTCCCTTCTTCCCTCCCCACACATCCCCACTATGAAGGCAAGCAATTCAATATAGGCTATACACGTGTAGTTATGCAAAAGACTTCCATAATAGTCATGTTGTGAAAAACTATCTTTCCCTCTAACCGATTCCGTCCTCCTTTTATTCTATTCTCTCTTTTCTTAATTTTTTTAATTTTAATTTTTATTATTTTTTAAAATTTATTTATTTAACTTTTAACATTCATTTTCACAAAATTTTGGGTTCCAAATTTTCTCCTCATTTTTCCCCTCCCCCCACCCCAAAATACCGAGCATTATGATTGCCCCTATCACCAATCTGCCCTCTCTTCTATCATCCCTCCCTTCCCTTGTCCCCATCTTCTCTTTTGTCCTGTACAGCCAGATAACTTTCTGTACCCCATTACCTGTATTTCTTATTTCCTAGTAGCAAGAACAGTACTCGACAGTTGTTCCTATAACTTTGAGTTCCAACTTCTCTTCATCCCTCCCTCCCAACCCATTCTCTTTGGGAAGGCAAGCAATTCAACATAGGCCATACCTGTGTAGTTCTGCAAATGACTTCCATGATAGTCGTGTTGTGTAAGACTAACTATGTTTCCCTCCATCCTATCCTGCCCCCCATTGCTTCTATTCTCTCTTTTGATCCTGTCCCTCACCAAGAGTGCTGACTTCAGATTGCTCCCTCCTCCCATTGCCCTCCCTTCCATCATCCCCCCCACCCTGCTTATCCCCTTCTCCCCCACTTTCCTGTATTGTAAGATAGGTTTTCATCCCAAAACGAGTGTGTATTTTGTTCCTTCCTTGAGTCAAGTGTGATGAGAGTAAACTTCATGTTTTTCTCTCACCTCCCCTCTTTTTCCCTCCACTAAAAAGAGATAATTATGAGAGATAATTTTCCCCATTCCATTTCTCCCTTTCTCCTCCCAATATATTTCTCTCTCACCACTTAATTTCATTTTTTTTAGATATGATCCCATCCTATTCCATTCACTCTGTGCTCTCTGTCTCTGTGTGTGCATGCACGTGCGCATGTGTGTATGTGTGTATGTAATCCCGCCAACTACCCAGATACTGAAAAGTTTCAAGAGTTACAAATATTGTCTTTCCATATAGGAATGTAAACAGTTCAACTTTAGTAAGTCCCTTATGACTTCTCTTTGCTGTTTACCTTTTCATGCTTCTCTTCATTCTTGTGTTTGAAAGTCAAATTTTCTTTTCAGCTCTGGTCTTTTCATCAAAAATGTTTGAAAGTCCTTGATTTCATTGAAAGACCATTTTTCCCCTGAAGTATTATACTCAGTTTTGCTAGGTAGGTGATTCTTGGTTTTAGTCCTAGTTCCTTTGACTTCTGGAATATCCTATTCCACGCCCTTCAGTCCCTTAATGTAGAAGCTGCTAGATCTTGTGTTATCCTGATTGTATTTCCACAATACTTGAATTGTTTCTTTCTAGCTGCTTGCAATATTTTCTCCTTGACCAGGGAACTCTGGAATTTGGCCACAATGTTCCTAGGAGTTTCTCTTTTTGGATCTCTTTCAGGTGGTGATCAGTGGATTCCTTGGATACTTATTTTACCCTCTGGTTCTAGAATCTCAGGGCAGTTTTCCTTGATAATTTCATGAAAGATGATGTCTAGGCTCTTTTTTTGATCATGGCTTTTATCATGGCAGTCCCATAATTTTTAAATTGTCTCTCCTGGATCTATTTTCCAGGTCAGTTGTTTTTCCAATGAGATATTTCACATTATCTTCCATTTTTTCATTCTTTTGGTTTTGTTTTGTGATTTCTTGGTTTCTCATAAAGTCATTAACCTCCATCTGCTCCATTCTAATTTTGAAAGAACTATTTTCTTCAGTGAGCTTTTGAACCTCCTTTTCCATTTGACTAATTCTGCTTTTGAAAGCATTGTTCTCCTCATTGGCTTTTTGAACCTCTTTTGCCAATTGAGTTAGCCTATTTTTCAAGTTGTTATTTTCTTCAGCATGTTTTTGGGTCCCCTTTAGCAAGGTGTTGACCTGTTTTTTATGTTTTTCTTGCATCTCTCTCATTTTTCTTCCCAGTTTTTCCTCCACCTCTCTAACTTGATTTTCAAAATCCTTTTTGAGCTCTTCCATGGCCTCAGCCCATGGAATATTTATTCTGGATGTTTGGGATACAGAAACCTTGACTTTTATGTCTTTCCCTGGTGGTAAGCATTGTTCTTCCTCATCTGAAAGGAAGGGAGGAGATACTTGTTCACCAAGAAAGTAACCTTCCATGGTCTTATTTTTATCCCTTTTCTGGGCATTTTCCCAGCCAGTGACTTGACTTCTGAATATTCTCTTCACACCCACTTCGCCTCCAGATCCACCCAGCCAGTGCTTGGGGTCTGAGATTCAAATGCTGCTTCCCAACCTCAGGGCTTTGGGTGGGGGCAGGGCTGCTATTCAGTGTGCGATTAAGTTTAGGTGCTCAGGTGGGGCAGGGCTGCCTCACGGGGCTTAGTTCCCTCAGGGAGTTTATGCAGAGACCTTCAACAATGGATCCGGGCTCCTGCCTGCTTGGGGAGCCCCTGTCCCCTGCTGCCTCTGCTGCTGCCTCCACTGCTGCCTCCCAAGGGGGCCTGAGTTATTGGGAAACCCCACTCTCCTCTCAACCAGCCAAAGAGACCCTCTCACCCACTTTTGGCACCTGTGGGTGCAGGGACCTGTGTGGCCGCTGGAGATTCTGTCCCTGAAGCCTGCTCGGATCTGCTCCTCTCAGTGCCTCGAGGCCAAGGCAGGGCTGGGCTCTGCTCCCGGTCCTCCTCGAAGGACCTTTTGTGTCAGTTTTTCAAGTCTCTCTGGAACAGAAATCTCCTCCACTCCGTTGTTCTGTGGCTTCTGCTGCTCCAGAATTTGTTGGGAGTTCTTCTTTACAGGTATTTTATGGGCTGTGGGTTTGGAGCTAGCATATGTGTGTCTTTCTACTCCGCCATCTTGGCTCCTACCCCAGCCCCATAATTTTAAGATTGTCTTTCCTGGATCTATTTTTCAGGTCAGTTGTTTTGTTCAGTGAGAGATTTAACACTGTCTTCAATTTTTTCATTCTTTTGGTTTCATTTTGTAATTTCTTGGTTTCTCATAAAGTGGTTAGCTTCTGTCTGCTCCATTCTAATTTTTAAAGAGCTATTTTCTTCAGCAAGCTTTTGAACCTCCTTTTCTGTTTGGCTAATTCTGCTTTTTAAAGCATTTTTCTCATCATTGGCTTTTTGGATCTCTTTTGCCATTTGGGCTAATCTGTTTTTAAAGGTATAATTTTCTTCAGCATTTTTGGGGTCTCCGTTAGCAAGCTGTTGACTTGCTTTTCATGATTTTCTTGCATCACTCTCATTTTCCTTCCAAATTTTTCCTCCCCCTTTCTTACTTGATTTTCAGAATTTCTTTTGAACTCTTCCATAGCCTGAGATCACTGCAAATTTATTTTGGAGGTTTTGGATGAAAAAGCCTTGATTTTGATGTCTTCCTCTAATGGTATGCTTTGTTCTTCCTTATCTTAAAGGATGGAGGAAAATACTTGTTCACCAAGAAAGTAACCTTCTATAGTCTTATTTTTTCCTCCTTTTTAGGGCATTTTCCCAGCCAGTTGCTTGACTTTTGAGTCCTTTGTCAAGCGGAGGGTATACTCAAGGGACCTGTAAGTTCTCAGTTCCTCCAAAGTGGTACAATCAAGGGAGAGGAGTTTACTCCTCTCTTGGCCTGTGCTCTGGTCTGAGACCTTCTACAAGCTTTTCTGCCTAGGATCTGCTAGTTGGGTTCCCTGTCTACAACTGCCTGCAGCTTCACCGTGCCAGTGCTCCTCCTCAACACAGGACCACCACTAAGGGCTGAGATTTACATCAGCTGCTTGATTCCCCCAGGATCTTTAGTCTGAGGTCTTCAAAAACGGATGCTGCAGCCATCTGGGGCCAGAGCTAGGGAGGACCCTGCTCCCTTCTTATCCAGCTGAAAGAGCTTTCTCACTGACTTATAAAGCTGTGTCTGGCATTTGTGGGTTGAGGAATCTTGGAATTGCAGCTGCTACCTGGGATTACACACCCTGTAGCCTGCTCCAGTCCTATCCCTCCTGCATCGCATGGCCAAGGCTTGGCTGAGCTCCGTGGGTTGCACCCTGTTCTGAGCCTAGAGTGAGAGACCTTTCCTGTTATCTTTTCAGGCTGCCTTGCAATCTCTTTTACTCTGTCATTTTATTGCTTCTTCTGCTCTAGAATTTGTTTAGAGTCATTTTTACAGGTATTTTATGGGCTTTGTGGAGAGAGCTACAGCAGGTCTGTCCTTCTACTCTGCCATCTTGGCTCCATCCCCCATAGCTATAGCTTTAGCCTACTGCTCTCTCCTTAGCTCCACTCTCACATCTCTAATTGGTGGCTTATATTTCTACTTAAAAGCTCCATAGGCATATCAAACTGAATATTTCTCAGAGAGAGTGTATTTATCTCCCTAAAATGAACCTTCTTCCTCATTTTCCTGTTTCTACCAAGGATACCACTTTTTACCCCAGTCTTGTGGCGTAGGCATCAGCCTTGACTCTTACTCTCACTCAGCATATGTGTATGTATATGTTTATACATCCAGCTATCCACTCATCCACCCATCTATATACACATAACAAATTTATACATGCTTATCTACATCATGCACTTGTATGTATTTGTTAATATACGTATATGCATAAATATACATATACGTATATGTAGGTATGCTCTATCTACCCATCTATGGCCATGGTGTATCCTTTTAGTAGCATGTAAGCTCTTTGAGGGCAAAGATCACTTCTTTTTTGTATTTGTAATTCCAGAGCCTATTGTATTATCTAGGACTTAACAAGCCTTAATAAAATCTTGCCAATTCATTGGTTGACTGAATCCCAGTTACTGAATGTTTTGTATGTGCCTGTCACTATGCTAGGTGCTAGGTGTACAAAGAAAGACAAACGTATTTTCCTTGACTTCAAGAAGTTCACATTTTAATGGGGAGAAAACATGCAAGCAACTATGTACATACAAGATATATGGTTGGTTGGTTGATTGTTGTCTGTCATGCACAAAGAGGACCAAAATGTTGGAGTTGAAGTGCAGTGTGTCCAACTGTGGTTATTCAGAACAACATGAGCGTGGAAGGCTGTACCACAGGTTGGGCACCAATAGTCTATATGAACATATGTAGTGGAGTATAAATGGAAGGATATCTCAGAGGGAAATGAACTAGAAACTTGTGAGGAGTGACAACTAGGAAAGGCCCCTGACAGAAGTTATATGGAAAACTTCGGGGTGTGGTGGAATGAACAGTGAAATGAAAATCATAAGAACTGCTTGCCCATAGTGTGACATGCTACCCAAACTATTAGAGCTTAGCACAGGGTCTGGTACGTAGAAGGTACATGTTTGTTCACGTGACAAGTTTTTGGGTCTTCAGCTTTTCCAGCTAAAAAACGGAGGGATCAATCAAGCTTTCTAGGGGTAAGTTTCAATGGTGAAATAATGGAAGTTCTGGTCCTTATCTATCTACATGTAACACTAAATAATTTTAGAGCTTGTTGTAGGAACAACACAGAGGTATGAATAGAAATAGGGAAGACATGTTCATTGCAGGAAAAGATTGTATTTATTAATTTACTGCTTTTTTAGATGAAATTCATCTTAAAGAATTAACTTTTTTTTAAAGTTTGTTGGGCCTTTGAATTATGCTTGGGCCCTAGTCATATCTCTCATGAGGTTACCATCCCAGAACCTCAGAGCTAGGTAGAACCTTAAGATTTTCTCTGATCTTGTCCCTGTCTAAAGAGCAGACAGATAAGTGATGAAAAGAGAAAATTGGATTGATAGAATAATAGCCTGCTAAGGAGCTGCAAGACTTTGTAAATCATTTAGTTCGGGCTATTAATTTATTTTCCTCTCCAATTTATTTTTAGTTTTCAACATTCACTTCAAAAATTTTTAAATTTTCTCCTCTTCCTTTCTTCCTCCCTCTCCAGAGCAGCATTGAATCTAATATGGACTCTACACATACATTCCTATTAAAAATATTTTCATATTAGTCATGTTGCATAGCAGAATTATAATGAGAAAGAATAAGAAGCAAAACAAAACAAAACAGAAAAAGAAAATAGTCTGCTTCACTCAGCATTCTCACTCCATAGTTCTTTCTCTGGATGTTGATGCTATTTTCCATCATGAGTCGTTTAGAGTTGTTTTAGGTCCCTGCATTGCTGAGATGGGCTTAGTCTATCAAAATCAGTCATCACACACTGTGGCTGTTTCTGTGAACAATGTTTTCCTGGTCTTGCTCACTTCACTCAGCATTAGTTCATATGGATCTTCCCAGGATTCTCTGAAGTCAGCTTGTTCATAATTTCTTATAGCACAGTGGTATTCCATTACATTCGTATATCACAACTTGTTCAGCCATTCCCCAATTGATGGACATCCCCTTGATTTCCAGTTCTTGGCCACCACAAAAAGAGCTGCTGTAAATATTTTTGTATATGTGGGTAGTTATCCCATCTTTATGATCTCTATGGGATACAGATCTAGAAGTGGTATTGCTGGATCAAAGGATATGCACATTTTCATAGCCTTTTGGGCATAGTTCCAAATTGCTCTCTAGAATGGTTGGATCAGCTCACAGCTCCACCAACAACGCATTAGTGTTCCAACTCTCCCATGTCTTCTCCAACATTTATCATCTTCCTGTTTCGTCATGTTAGCCAATCTGATAGATGTGATGTGGCACCTCAGAGTGGTTTTGATTTTCATCTCCCTAATCAATAGTGGTTTAGAGCATTTTTTCATATGACTATAGATAGCTTTAATTTCTTCCTCTGAAAACTGCCTGTTCATATTCTCTGACTATTTATCAATTGAGGAATGACTTGCATTCTTGTAAATTTGACTCAGTTCTCTGTGTATTTTAGAAATGAGGCCTTTATCACAGACACCAATTGTAAAAATTCTTTCCCAGTTTTCTGCTTCCCTCCTATTCTTTCTTGCATTGAGTTTGTTTGTGCAGAAACTTTTCAATTTAATGTCATCAAAATTATCCATTTTGCATTTCATAATGTTCTCTATCTTTTGTTTGGTCATAAAGTACTCTACTTTCTATAAATCAGATAGATAAACTATTCTTTGCTCCCCTAATTTGTTTACACTATCAGCCTTTATACCTAAATCATGTACCCATTTAGACTTTATTTTGGTATATGGTGTCAGATGTTGGTCTATGCCCAGTTTTTGCCATACTGTTTTCCAGTTTTCCTAGCAATATTTTTCAGATAATTAAGTTCTTACCCCAGAAACTGGGTCTTTGGGTTTATAAACGGTAGATTGCTGTAGTCATTGATTACTGTGTCTTGTGTACCTAACCTATTTCACTGATTGACTCTTCCGTCTATTTCTTATCCAGTACCAAGAAGTTTTGATAATTACTGCTTTTTAATACAATTTAAGATCTGGCATGGCTATGCCAACTTCCCTGTCAGCCAATTTATTTTTTAAGATGAAAAAAACAGGCCTAGAGAGTTAAAGTGAATGATGGCTTGTATCTGGCTTTCCTTCCTGGCTTCTAATCTTGCATAGTTTCTGTGAAATCAGGATGCATTTTGTCATTTTGGATAGAGCCCTTGAAGACAGAAATAAAGATTATACAACCTATCTTTTGTAGTCCATTTCAGTGTTTTACCACCCCAATTGCCAATACATTCCTGCAATGTTTGCTTTAATTTGAGACCAATTTTCTATTGGTCAATCCTCCAGTCACAGAGATAACCTGCTTACCATCCTCACTGTAAATGTAGCAAACCCTTCCTCAGTCCCCTTCCCCAGTTCTGGTGTTTCTTGGTACTTCTTGAGTTCAGAAAGTCTTTTGTGTCAGAAGGACTTCACAGCTCTGACTTGAGCTCCCATTCGGTGTATTCCCTCACAGACTATACCAATGAGGTACATGAAATAGTCAGGAAAAACATTTAATGAAAACAGTATTGCAAGGTAAATCAAAGGCATTGAATTAACTATCCAGACTGCTCCTCTGCCCCTCCTCCCCCAACATACATACATGCATCATGTCTCCTGGGAAGTGCTGGTCTTAGCTCCCTATTGACCATTCTGATCACAATGAATCACAATGGGAGCAGTATACAGCAAATCACGCATGGCATGAAGTCAGCACGGGAACTGGAAGCATTGCAGAGAGTATTGTGGCTACCCCTCAGCATGGGAACTAGTCATTGTAGAGAGCATTGTTCTTTTTCTCTAGGCATGGAAACCAGAGAGCATTGTAGGGAGCAATGTTTGTTGCTTTCCCTTGACATGGGAACCGGATGATCACTGGAGCTCAGAACACAGCTGCCATTTTTCTTCTCATCTCTTCTCAGCTAACCCCCTGCCTTCTCCAACCCTGCATCTCATCCTTTATGAGACTTTCCTCAATGCCTTTCAAAATGTGTAGCTTTCTGTATTATGTAGTTCCCAAGGAAAGCATGGAGTCTATTCCTATGGACTTGCCTTACATTAAAATCCTTCATATACTTGAATAGAATAGTCAAAAGATCCTTAGTTTTTTCCCCTTTCCCTTTTTCCTCCACCTCTTCTATAATTAGGGACTGAAACATGCAAGGATGTAAATTGAATCCCAGACAAAGCATCTGTCTGATAGTTTGAATGAATGAATGAATGAACAAAATCCATTGCTATGTTCCAGGCATTGTGATAAGAACTGTCAGTATCATGAGACTAAGATTGTTACCACCATTTGTTGACAGTGTCAGAAAAAGAGAGAAAGACAGAGAGAGAGAGAGAGAGTGAGACAGAGAGAGACAGAGGGGGAGAGGAGGGAGGGAGAGAGAGAGAGAGAGAGTGAGACAGAGAGAGAAAGAAAGATGACTGAGGAGGGAAAATAAGTCAAAATACTTTCATAGGATTCAAAAATTTAGGACTGGGAGGAAAATGGATCATATAGTCCATTTTCTCATTTTCCAGATGAGAAAACTGAGACTCAGAGAGCTCAAGTCCAAGGTGACAAATTAAGTGACTGTCGGAACTGGAATTCATAGAATCATAGGATTTAGAACTAGAAGGGACAGACTCTCAAGATTATCTATTTCAACCTTCCTTTTTTTTTTTAACAGATGAGAAACTGAAGTCAAATAGGTGAACTGTTTTGCACCAAATCACCTAAGAATTAAGTAGCAGAGGGTTCAAAACCAGGTTTTCTAACTGCAAATCTGAGAATTTGATCCTTAAGAATGCTGAAAATAAGATAAGTGAGAGCAAGCATTAAGTCCATAGAATCTTGTGAAAGCCAAACAAACAGAGATTAGAAAAACAAGAGAATAAGATGGTGTTGTGGAGAAATCACTGCACTAGATGACAGGAGATCTGGGTTCAGTGACCAGTTCTGCCAATCACTAGGGTGACATTGGGGGCATCACTCAACCTGTCAGGTTATGTTGCCTCATCAGTAAAATGAGATAGCTAGACTACATAATTTCCAGTCACTTTCAGCTCTAACAACATCCTGCTTCCTTCAACTGCCTTTTAGACCTCTGTATGCTTTATTGTAGGCACTGTGGATTCATTGTTTTAATATTGGTTGAATATCTACAGTATGCCAGTCACTGTTCTAGGTACCATGGGGGAAATACTAATATACAAGAGCAGATCCCTTCCCTCAAGTTGTTTATAACACATTAACATGAAGAAGTATTTATTTTGTTGTTGAATCATTTCAGTCATGTCCAGCTCTTCATGACCTCATTTTTGTTTTTGCAAAATACTAGAGTAGTTTGCCATTTTCTTCTCCATCTCATTTTCCAGATTAGGAGACTGAGACAAACAGGGTTAAGTGACTTGCCTAGAGTCACACAGTTAAGAAGGGTGTGAGGGTACATTGGAACTCAGAAAGAGGAGTATTTCTGACTTTAGGCTGGACACTATCCACTGTGCCACCCAGCTGCCCTTATTTTTTATGACTTAGCACCAAAAGATCATAGAATTTAAGCTGGAAGAGATCTGAGGGGTCACCTAGTGTAACTCCATTATTTTATAGAGGAAGATGACAAGACCCAACAATTTCCTTAATTAAATAACTTATCCAAGGTCATAGAGAGAAAAACAGTAGAGCCACTGTTCTAAGCTCAGTTCTCTATCTTCAAATGCATAATGTTTTTTACTGCAAAAACTGTATGTGTGTATATATATATGTATATATATACATATACATATATGAGCAATGCACTTCAAACCAAATTTTCAACTCAGTTTAATTTAAGCAACCATTTGTTGCATATCTGCTTTATAAAATGCCCTATTCTGGGTGTAGAATAGGCAGTTAGGTGACAGAGTGGGTAGTGTGTTAGACTTAGAGTCAGAAAAACCTGAAGTTCAAATGCTGCACTAAGACAATAGGTGTGTGACTCTGGCCAAGTCACTTATCCCAACTGTGCTTCAGTTTCCTCATCTATAAAATGGGGATAACAACACTACTTCCCAGGGCCGTTGTTAGGACAAAAGAAGATAGGGTTTGCAAAGTGCTTTGTAAACCTCAAAGGGCTATGTAAATGTTAGTTCTTATTATGCTTTCTAGGCACTTCTAGACATTATGTTTTCTTTGAGAACAGCTGTCTTCCTTCACTCAGAGGATTTCTGTATCACCTCTCCACCCTCATTCCCAGCTCCCATTCTCCCCAGTACATTTTCTTCCAGTCCCTGTTTTCTCTGATGGAAGCAAAGCAAATAGATGTAAGTAAACAGGGCAGGTGCACCCCAGTTATGTTCTCAGAGTGAGGAAAAAGTGGAGACAGCAACAGAATTTTTGCTTTTGCTCCACAGTTGGCTTTATGGAAATAATCGTTGTCATGCGTACAATGTACTCAGTGTTTCTGCCCCAATCCAGGGACGGTTTTAGCCTCTTAAGTGGCTTTGCCTGGTTTAAAGACAGCTTGACATTTGACCTTTTTTATCTTTCGTCTGGGTGGAGATGAATGAGTCTCAGAGAACTCTCTGCACAAGGAGAAGTTTGTTAGGAAGTTAGTAGAGAGTCTGGACCATAACAATTCTAATAAAAAAAAGGTATTTTATGAAGCTGGTGAGAAACTTGTAATCTAGATGTGGTTTTATAGCTTGGGAAATTGCTACATGTTGTAAACTGGAATTCTCTGACTGGCCCTCTAGGCCTGTGTTTTATTGTCCAAAGTAACGTCTCCCCCTTTCCCTTGTAATCGTTCCCTCCAGAACCCTCTAAAACAAGTTTCATATTTTTAATACCTAATGGCTGCCTAATCACACCTTCCTCTCTCCTTAAGGAGCACTTGATTAACTTTACTGATAATCACCCTATCCACAGGTTATAGATGCTATTAATCCTCATTCGCTGTGTATTTCAGTAAGACATTTTATTTGCAGCATATGACATAAACTTTTCCTTGGGCTGCTACTACACAAACATGCTATGTTTCTTCCTGGGCCTTGACCTTGAGAACAAAGCCTTTCCTTCTAAATCCCAGCTCACCCACTCCCTTCTGAGAAGTAGTAAGTCAGTGACAGTAACATTCTCTCCTTCAAGTTGTCTTTGAGTCTAAAAAGTTCGTTTTCTGCAAGTGTGAAGATGCTCAGGGCCCTAGCTTTGTGGAGGTAGGTAGTTACAGGTGTATTGAGTAGACAGATTCAGAACCTAGCTTCGTCTTACTTGGTAGATAAATCTTAGGGATCACTCAGTTCCAGAAGGTGACCACAATGCACCTTCCTTTCTGATGGTCCATTCTTTCCCTTGCTGTGAGAAAACATCTATAATCTTTGTTTAGTTTTGTCTTCCAGGGGTGGGGAACCTGCAGCCTTGAGGCCACGAGTGGCACGCTTGGTCCTCAACTGCTGTCCTTTGACTTAATCCAAACTTCATAGAACAAATCCCCTCAATAAAAGGATTTGTTCTGTGAAACTTGGACGCAATCAAAAGGCCGTACCTAAGGCCTGAGAAGGCCACATGTGGCCTCAAGGCCACAGGTTCCCCATCCCTGGAACTTAGGCTAAACTGTACCTAAGAGTGTCTGATTACTAAGGAAGCATTGGCGACTCTTTACTCCTCAGTCATCTCACGCCTTTACTTACTCCCCTATCCAGGGAAAACGGACTGTTCTCTATCCTCACCTCACCTCCTCCCCCATCTGTAGAATTGACTTCTCTTCTCGTTTCTATCTGTTTTCTTTCCCTCCCTTCCCTTGAGAAGGAGACCAGCTCTTCCACAAAGTATTTCTTGCCCTTGCCCCTTTTTGTGAATGAAAATGCTCTTCCCCCTTTAGATTTCCCATTGCACTTTGCCCCCCCTCTCCTTTGACTAACTAGGCTATTTACTTATTTACCTGAGTGGGTGGAGTGGAATTCTTGCTCTTTGATCCTTTAATTTCCCCATCTGAGTCCAGTCCTCTTACCCTTATTAGAATATCAGTTGCTTGAGAGCAGGGCCTGTGTTGGAGCAATGTTTGTAGCCCTATATTTATGTCTACAGCTATATAGTTCAGTGAATACAGAGTTGAAGCTAAAGCAGGAAGACCTGAGTTCAAATCTAGCCCCAGAAACTTCTTAGGTGTGTAACTCTGAGCAAGTCATATAGCTAATGTGTGTCTTATTTGCCTTATCTGTAAAATGGGAATAGTGTTAGCATCTACCTCTCAATGTTGGCATGAGGATCCAATGAAATTATATTTGTAAAGTGTATTGAAAACCTTAAGTTCTAAAAAAAGTCTAGCCATTCTCATAATCATTATTATTTCCCCCAATCTAGCAGTGTGCCCAGAATAAAGTAAGTTCTTAATAAAGGTTTGGTGGGAAGTCTTTTCTGTTTCCCCTAATTGTTGGTCTGGGATGTATGGGGTGTTCAGGGAGGACTAGCATTTTTGGAACGAGGGCTTGCCAGACCCTTTTCAGGGTTGCTTATACACCTTTGGTATCTACCCGGCACTCAATTCTCACTTGTGGCTCTATGGGCCACGCCATGTAAACTATCTAGGCAGGTGGGTTAAAGGAGTTTGAGGGTAAGTAACAGGCTTTAAACCATCATTGAGTTGGAGGGTATCTACCCCAAGCATGTGAAGACTTCCTCTGGCAGAAAGGGTGGATGAGAACAACTTGTTCCAATGGCCTCACAGGTGGCTGGATCAGGTGCTGGGGAGTGCTTACAGCTTGGTCAGACATGGTAGATGCCAAGGTCATCTAATGCATCCCTGGCCATCTCCAGAATGGGTAATTAATGAACATTTGCTGAATTATTGAATTGATTTGGTTCCCCATTTGTAAGATGTAGGCCCTGGCCAAGCTATCTTGATGCTTTTAACTGCACTTTTCTTCCAGTTACCAGCTTCTGACTCCTGATTCATTCCAGTTTTCATTAACTATTATTAGGCTCCAGGTTTAGTGGGAAAAAAGCATTAGATCTGAAATTAAAAGATCTAGGATCAGATCTCTCTTCTGCCACTTACTGTCTGTGAGAACTTGGGCAAGTCATATAACCTCCTTGCACCTCAATTTCTCTCTGGAAAATAAAGTTTAATAGTTGCCATTTATTATAGCATTTAAAGGTTAGCAAAGCACTTTACAAATAATATCTCGTTTTATCCTCAGAGAAACCTCAATAGGTAGGTGCTATCATCTTCATTTTAAAGATGAGGAAACTGAGGCAAATAGAACTTAAGTGACTTGCTCAGGGTCCCATAACTAGCAAATGTCTGAGGCCAAATTTGAGCTCAGGTCTTCCTGACTCCAGAGCCAATGCTCTAGCCACTATGCCCCGTCTTATACAATGAGAGCACTGGACTAATTGGACCCTGAAACCTCTCTTAGCCTTTGATCCATGGTCCTCTCCTTAAAACCTTTGGAGCATGGACAAGTCAGTCAAATTAGTTTATTTTTGGCACATTAATTCTACTCGTTTGTATAGATAAACTGTCAAGTAGCATAAAGCATGCAGAAAGTGGCATCTTAAACAGAGCCAGCCCTGGAAAAATTGTGAAACTGGCAAAGTTTGTCTTCAGTTCCCTGCCAACAATTTCTTTTGCATTCTGTCCTCCCCACAACAACCCTAATTTTATACTTATCTTACTTTTTCTGGTTTTATTTACCTGAATTTTCCTAATTTTCCAAGTTCGCTATCCACTCATCTATCAAAACCTGTAGTCAGAGAGAGTATAATAACTCATAAGGCTTAATCTGTCCCCTCTCCCAAACATATTTAGACTTTAAGGAGTCAAGAAAACATAGGCAAAAGGAAAAAAAACATCTCTAATTGTGGAATTTTGGACATCTGTAAAGGGATGGGAATTTTCATTGGCAGGAAAGAGGTGGGTGCTATATTTTCTTTGGGGGAAACAGTGTTTGAGGGGAGAAGGTTCCTGCCTTATCTATTGGGTAAGACTAACCCTGATCTTTAATACAGGAACAGAAGGCTGATATATCAGAGAATAGGATACTCATAGTGTCAATCCACACTGACTTTTTGTTTTTAATCAGGCTTAGTGAGAACAGAAAGTGACGGATTTCTAACTGAATGCTACTAAGGAATGGTGTGGTCATTTATTTCATTACCTGGATTTTTACTAACTAGGTTATTTACTTATTTATATGAGTGTTGTTGGGCTGGGATTCTTGCTTCTGGGTCACCTAAAATAATTGCTCAAAAATCTCTCCATCATAGTCTATCTATCAAAGACTTGTTTGCGTTTACAAACTTCTGCTTGGAGGATTGAGGCTTTAAGGAATTTACATTTGCTAACATCTGTCCCATTAGGGAGTTTCCATTGGGTAGTAGAAGAGGAAGAAGAAAGAGAAAAAGGAGGAAGAGAGAGAGGATATTAGTAGAGGCCAGCCTATTAAAGTTGGGTCCTCTTCAAAGGGGTAATAGTATATGTTTAGCAACAGGTTGGGGGCAGGAGAGAGGAGTATGAATTTAGTCTACTCTATTAACATTGAATCCGTCACTTTCTTAAGTCTAAACAATCGACAAAACAGTAAATCAAGCCCTAAATTGTAATGTTTGCCAATTTCCGAGATGTAAAACCTCACACTGAAGAATGAACAATTATTCAGAAGTTCAGTACATCACTCTCTCTGTGAGGGAATGAGAGGCAGTTTGGAATAATGGAAAGAACCTTAGATTTGAATGCTGACTATGTTGGACAAGTTAACTTCTCTGAATCTCAGTTTCCTCATTTATAAAGAGTTGGATCATTTGGTTTTGCCTAGCTCTATCTAGCTTCTGGATATTCAGTTATTCAGTCATGTCTGACTCTTCCTGTTTGTCCATGAGGTTTTCTTGGCAAAGATACTGGAGTAGTTAGCTGTATCCTCCAGTGTATCTCCATTTTACAGATGAGGAACTGAGGCAAATAGGAGTTAAGTGAGTTGCCCAGCGTCACATGACTAAAAACATCTGAGGCAGCATTTGAACTCAGATTTATCTACTATACCACCTAGCTGCCCTCAGTAATAGCTCAATGGCTCTTGTGTCGTCCCTCTCCATTTTTATTATAGATACTCTAGTGATTCCCTCATTAGCAGGGTCCTTCTAGAAGCTATCTGAGAATTCTAGAGGGCTTCATGTTTATATTAAGGAGTTGGGAATTTTTCATGTCTAAGAGGGTTTAGAAATTGTTTTATCTGTGAACACTTGTTGATAAGAGGACCTGACCCCTCCATTTAAAGCTTCTTTCATCCTCTCAGTTCACTATCCTAAGATGTCTCTTGGGGACAAAGCCTGTACAAGTATCCAGTTTTCACAGCTAATTAATTTGTATAAGGCCAGACCCAGCAAATCTTCAGTGCCAGCTACTAAGAATGGAAATAGAGGTCTCTGCTTGTTGTTGCCTGAATATTCATAGTAGCATGGCAAAGGGAAGCATGTAGAGGTGGAAGCCTCTGATTAATTCCCCTGGAGTCACGGTGTGAACTGCTCTTTTTGGACCATCTTAAAAACAATCCCAACATCTTCTCTGGGCCCAGTATTTGCCCAGCTCTTTCTCTCAAATATTCTCTTAGCTCCATTCGGTGATGGAAATGGTATTGACTTAATAGCCCACACTGGCTTGAAACTACCCAAAATCTTGAAATATCATTTTGAGCAGTGATTATGTGAACTCCCTTTCCATCTTTATTATGGGTACTTGGTGACTCCCTTATTAGCAGGGTACTTCTAGGAGCTATCCACCTGAGAATTCTAGACTCCCTTTCCCATTAGTAAGCAAATCTAGAACACAGAAGGAACTTCGCAATGGAAGGCAACTGTTCAGATAAGAGGACCTTCTATGGACTGTACCAACTTTAGAGTTGTTCAGTGGAACAACCTATGGGGGAAAAGCAGTAAATGTGATACTGATGGTCCAATCTCATATGTCTGGATTGATCAGAACAAGGCAGGATCCTAATATACAAAAATCAAGGATCTGCCTCAGTGCAAGAATATTCCATGGGGACAGCAGACTTTGGGACTTGTCCAAGTCTCAAAGGACATTCCAAGGTAGTAAATAATCAGATTTGACAGGACTAAAGAGGTCCTTTGAGTCGTTTTCAAAATAGAACAGTTCTACTATAGGTTTTTAACAATGAACCAGGAATTAGGATCTCTGACTCTACTTCTGGTCCCATTCTTTTTTTTTAAGCTCTGGGTCTCAGTTTCCTTTTCTATAAAATAAGGAGTTTAGACTAGGGGATCTAAATGGTTCCATCCAGTTCCCAATTTCTATGTTCCTTTTGCTTTTCTGATGGTTTCTTCTCTATTTTCTGTACTCTTTCCTACCCCTCCTTTCTCTCTACTGCCCAAATGTGGGTTGTTCTAGAAGCATAGGATAGGAATTGGATTAGACGATCGCTTAGGTTACCTTTAACTCAGGGTTTCAGCGATGCTATGGATATGTCCTTAGCCTTCCTCTCTATTCTTGATACATTCCTTATCTAAGATAATCTCATCTATTTCCATGATTTTAATCTTTCCCTGTATACATATAATTCCAGATCTTTAGCTTCAAATTGTCAACTGCCCTTCTAGACATTTCCTCTTAGAGTGTCCTACAAACCAAATTCAACATATCTAAATCTAAACTTATCACCTTTCTCCCTTGGACCAATAGCTCCTTCTGACTTCCCTTCTTTTGTTAAAAATTACCCATCATTTGTTGTTATTATTGTTTAGTTCTTTCAGTGATGTCTGACTCTTCATGACTCTATTTGGGGTTTTCTTAATGAGGATACTGGAATGACTTGTCGTTTCCTTCTTTAGCTCATTTTTTTTCTTATTTTTACAGATGAGAAAACTGAGGCAAACAGGGTTAAGTAACTTGTCCAGGGTCACACAGCTAGTAAATGTCTGAGACTGGATTTGAACTCAGGAAGATAGTTTTCCTGACTCCAGCCCCAGCCCTCTGTCCATTGTGGCCCCAGCTGTCCCAGCCCATCAATTCTAAGTAATCAAAGCTTGAGTCTTAGAGTTATATTTCACTCTTACTTCTACCTTACCTCTCAAATGAAGTCAGTTCCCAAATTCTATTATTTCTTCCTTTGAAATGCCTCTAGAATCTGGCTTCTCCTTTCCATCCCTGCTGCCACCATACATTATGAATTCATACTTGGATTATTGGAATATCTTCCTTCACTTTTCACTTTGAGTCTACTGTCTGCCCCCAGTCTCAGAGCTATCCATATAATACTGCCAGATTAATTTCATAAACGTACAAATCTGATCACATCACTAACCAGCTCCAAAATCTTTTGCCTGCAGCCCAAACTTTCCATTCTGACATTCAAAGCCCCTTACAATCTGACTTCACTTGCCCTTCTTGGTTGATCATCTTCTACTCTCCTACTTGTGCCCTATTCTTTAACAAAAGTGGGTCTACCACATTTATAATAAACATTCATTTCCTCCCTCTGTGTCTTTGGTTGAGCCATTTCTTCAACTTACATGTCCTTCCCTCAGATCTCCCCCTGACACAATTCTACCCATCTTTCCAGGCAGAGATCTAATATCTTCTCTTCCTCCTCTAAGCCTTCCCCCATCACCATAGTGAAATTTATTCTCTCCCTCCTTTGAACACCTATAGCCAGCTTTGTACCAGACATATGGCATCTATCACAGACTGCTTTATACTGTGGTTATTTAGGTCAAGGCCATCTCTCTTACTAGAGGGTAAACTCCTAGAAGCTAAGGACTTGCTATATTTATCTTTACATCTCTCTCCCTTCTCATTTCCTCCAAGTGTCTCTCAGAGTACATGTATAATAATAGTAGGCATACAGCAAACAATGGTAAGTTAGATTGGTTAGCCTCTGGAGGCTCATATCACACACCCCCTGATCATGGCTAGTCTTCAAGGTCTGTCCCATGTCCTTTCCTTTTCTCTGTCCATATCTTCTCTAGTGACTTCACCAGCTCCCGTGGGCTTTAATTATCATCACTATGCAGATGACTACATCAGTATAACCAGTTCTAGTCTTTCCTGAGCTCCAGTCTCACACCAATTGCCTAGTAAACATATCAAACTGCATATTCCAGAGTTATCACAAATTCAACATGTCCAAAACAATTCATAATCTTCTCACCCAAACCCATTCCTCTTCCAAACTTTCCTATTTCTATTTGAAGTCTTCACCATTTTTCCAGACTCCCACATTTGTAACTTGGCTGCTACCTCAGTTCCTCAATCTCCTTCACCATACTGTCAAGTTTGATGTTTATACCTCCTTATCTCTAACTTACACATCTACTTCCTTAGTACTGGGCCAAATGTCTTCTCACTTAGGTGGTTACAATAGCTTCCTCACTTGTCCCTTTGCCTCAGTTCTCTCCATGAACTGATTTATCCTTCATATCATGGCTAGTGATTTTCCTTAGGTATAGCTCTGACCAGGAAACTCCCCTACTCAATCAACTTCAGTGGCTACCTCTTGTCTCCAGAATCAGCCAGAAACTCCTTTGCTTTAGCTTTTAAAACCTCAACCTATCTTTCCAGTCTCATTAGATAATGCCACTCTCCATTTATACTCTGTGATTCCACCAAACTGGCCTTGTCTCCTTTCCTCACACATGACCTTTCATTTCCCATCTCTGGGTCTTTGCACTTCCTGTCCCCTAGATCTGAAATACTTTTCCTCCTCGCCTCTGCTTCTATCCTATGATCCCTCTCTTTCTTCAACTTTCAGCCCAAGTACTGCCTTCTAGGAAGACTTTCTAGATCTCCTCAATGGCCAGTATTCTCACTCTGAACCTATCTTGTAAATATCTTCTTTGAATAATCATATTTATTTCATTATTCTGTATGTACCTGTTGCCTCTCCCATTAGAATGCTTCCTCCTTAATTGTAGGGATTCTTGATATTTGTACCTGAAAGACAGTAGGCACCTAACACGTGCTTATTGATTGATTGAATGAGTCAATGAATTCACAATAAGATGATTCTGCGATGGATAGCAATTGAGATGGAAAGTGACCCAATGCCTCTGGAAATATAGTCTGAATATTCACCGCCCCTTGCAAATCATTGACACATGGCTACAATTTTGTTGTTTGGTTGGAGTGAAGGATAGGAAGTAAAGCTAATGGGCTGTGTAGGACCATCTATAGCCCATCTACTCTTTCTGCATCTTGGCAAAGGCTTCTAACAAAATGAGAGGCCTGAGAGCATCCAGAGGATAAAATGAAGGAAGCCCCCGGCAGTGGCAGTAATATACGTAGGTCAGCCAGTCCTCTGCAGGTAGGACAATTCCATTTTTTTCAGCTAAGACACGGATCATTTTTTTCCACCTTGTTTTGCCCCAAAGCATTCACATTTCAAAGCATTTCAGTGGAGTCCAAAAAGTATCCACCCAGCTTTCTCTTTTGCTTCCATCTCTCCACAGGAATGCTCTCCCAATCCATTATCTGCCCTGCATTCACTGCCCTCTCCAACCTCTTCAGAAGCTGAACCATTGGCATGCCAGGCCAGGCCTTTCTCAGAGGAAAAAGAGCCTTTGCCCATTTTCCTGTCACATGCATTTGAGATCACATGGTCTGCACAGGCCAGTGTGAAGTAGAATAGACAGCTGGTGACTCCTGGCTGTCCTTCCTTCCCTTGCTCAGGGCTAGTAAGTTCAAAGAGGGAAGTTAGTGCTTCCTTTGGGAAATGACTCTCCTCACCAGGAACTCCAGGATAGCAGAATAGCAAGTAGGGACAAGATTTCCTCAGACCTGTTATGTGGGCTTCCATAGACTTTAGAGCACTAGCTATTTTTATTTTTCAAACATGAATCTATTTAAAAAGTACACCTCTAGGTCTGGATATACTGTGGCAGAGGAGAAGCCCCTTTACAAAGTCTTTCATATTCAGATCTGCCACCAAATAGGCACAGAGGCCTAGTTTCCATGGAATGTTAGTATAGCCAGAGGGGGCCCAGGTTGACCATAACCTACCCTTATTGATATCCCCCAAGCCTCTTGTTGTTCCTTCTACCTTCCTCCAACCCTTTCCTCCCTCTTTCTGTAGCTCACTTACCACATATACCATCCATTACCATTTCCAAAGTATATCTTACATAGTGACTATGTGGGGTTCAAAAGCCATTTATTTTTTACAGGGTCGTTTCTGAGCATCACCTGCCTGAATACAGAGGGACAATTCCATTTCATCCAAAGCATCATCGTGTCTGTTATAAAAACAGAAACAAAAAGATCTTGTTCACTTTTTTTTTTCAGAGCACATTTTAGGAGGAATGAGTCTAAAAGGCAAGAGAGGAAGGAGGGTCCTAATAGGAATCTCTCTTAATTTGATTCTCCCTGTTCTCCCCCAAGTTGAAACTGAAACCTATTAGGCTATTTGCACAGCAAAAAAGTCTCTTGGATGAGGAGTGGGCCAAGGCAGTCACGTGACTAGAGCCAACAGGGAAACAAAAGAATCCATTTATTATCCTGGCAGGAAATTTGTTCTTTTAGATTTTGTAGCTGCAGACATAATGATTTCATTTCCTTCAGTTCCCAGAGATTAATCGCCCTTGCTCCTGAGCCCGTGTGTATTTGTGTTTCCTCTATTTTCCTAAGTGTTTTCAACATTGTGTGCAGATGCCTGTTTCCAAGTGGTTAGAGGGTGTGTTCCAATTTCATGCTGATTAATAGGATGTGGACTTCCTGACCATCCAGGATACCAAAGAGGTGACCCAGGTTAAAATGCATGCCCTCATGCGGGGGAAAAAAAGGCAGAAAAAGAAAAAGGAAAAAAAAAGCATGACAATGGTTTTCAGCTTTGAATTAGTATTAACAGAAAACTAGTACTTTGAATAAACAAGATTGAAATTCCCTCCTCTGTCCACCAATAGGTACTTGAATTACTGCAACACTGATGATAATAGTTAACATTAGTGAAGCCCTTTAACTTTTGGATAGCCCTTCACATGTTACCTCAACTGGGGTTCATAGTTCTCCTATGAAACAGGGACAATTATGATCTCCATTTAACAGATGAGGAAATGGAGGCTGAAAAGTCTATGTCCAGGGCCTCACAACTCAGATCTGAGGCAAGATTTGAACTCGTCTCCTGAACTGCTTCTACTACCAAATTGCAGTCTGTTACCATGACTAGAGAGATTGTTTCTATAATATCTTTGTAACTTTCTAGAGCCCAGTACAGTGCTTTTTGACATAAGAATTCTAAGAGAATATGTCTATGGAAGGAGAGGGTTGATTTCCCAGGAATTACTGTGAGTTAATAGACTTCCACTCCAGCATCAGGGCTCATGTGACCAGTGGTGCTAACATGAATCCATGTGAGAAGATGCAGGCGGGGTTCGTGCCAAGCTTAAGACTGAGCAGGAAGGATCCATTAATGGCACAGCTACTAGAAAATCCAGCTGCATCTGTCCCGACATGACCCTTGGATGCCCTTTGGAGTCCCAACCAGGGTGTTTTCTCTGTATACTGCAAATTCTCCGGTAACTTTGTGATAGGTTAACTGATCGATCCCAGAGTCTATGGCCATTAAATGGAAATTAAAAGCAGCTGCATAATAGCTCAAATATTCCTTTTTTTTTTTTTAAGCTAGCAAAGTTCTTTCCTTACAACAAATTTGTAAGGTTTGTAGTGTAAATATTATTATAGTTATTTTAAAATTAAGGAAAATGAGGCTCAACCTGGGTACCTGATCCAGTCCAAGTCTTAGGACTTTAATTTCAGGGCCATGCTTGCTTCCCATAGAAATAGTAGTGGTGGTAGTAGTAGTAGTAGTAGTAGTGGTAGTGGTAGTAGTACTAGTAGTAGTAGTAGTAGTAGTAGTAGTAGTAGTAGTGGTAGTGGTAGTAGTAGTAGTAGTAATAGTGGTAGTAGTAGTAGTAGTAGTAGTAGTAGTAGTAGTAGTAGTGGTGGTAGTGGTAGTAGTGGTAGTGGTAGTAGTGGTAGTGGTAGTAGTAGTAGTGGTAATAGTAGTACTAGTAGTACTATAGTAGTAATAACAATAGTAACATCTAGTAGTAACTAGAATTTATATAACACTTTAAAGTTTGAAAAGCACCTTACAAATATTAACTCATGTAATCCTCACAACAATCTTGAAAGGTAGGTACTATTATAATAATCCCCATTTTAAAGATGAGAAAACTAAAATAGACAGTAATTAAGTGACTTTCCCACAGTCATTCAACTAACAAGTGTCTGAGCCCAGTTTTGAACTCAGGAAGAGGAGTCTTCTTGACTCCAGGTCTGGAGCTCTATCCACTTCACCATCTAGCTGCCAACAGCAGGTACTTAATGAATTGTTTTTGAATTCATGCTCTTATTCAGTACTTTTTCAGTTGTGTCCAACCCTTTGTGACCACACTTAGGGTTTTCTTGGCAATGACACTGGAATGGTTTTACTCATTTTACAGATGAGGAAACTGAGGCAAACAGAATTAAGTGACTGTCTAGGGTCACACAGCTTGTAGGTGTCTGAGGTCAGATGTGAACTCAGGAAGCTGTGTCTTCCTGATTCCAGACCTGATGCTCTCTCTGCTGCATCACCCAGCTGCCTCAGGGAATTAATGGAATCATGGATTCGTAAGATAAATGTATCCAGAGCTGGAAGAAAGCTCAGAGACCATCTAGTCCAACTCTCTTATTTTATAGATGATGAAACAGAGGCTCACTATTTGCACACAGCCATGTTGGTATTAAACCTCAGAAACAACATTGGAATCCAGTTCTTGTGTCTCCAGAGCCAGCAGTCTTCCTACTGTCATAGTAGCTCTCATAGATCACATTCCACATTAAAATAGTGCTTCAGAATTTATGAAGAGTTTTTTTCACAATGACCTTGGGAGACGGGTAGCAGAATTATTATTAATCTCCCTATTTTATAGGTAAGAAAAGTACATTCCATGTGCGTATTTTAAGTGACTTACTTGCTTATGGTCACTCTGTTAGTATATTTCAGAGGTAGGATTTAAACCCAGGCTTTTTGCTTTCAGATCTAGTGTTGCTTCTACCACACTATATTGCCTCTTTATGCCATATAAGGGCAGCAAAGTGGCGCAGTGATCAGAGTGTTGGACATGGAGTCAGAAAGATTTGGGTTTAAATTCATCCTCAGTCACTTACTAGCTATGTGACCCTGGGCAAGTCACTTAACTGTCTTTGCCTCAGTTCCTCATCTGTAAAATGAGCTGGAGAAAGAAATAGCAAACAACTCTTAGTATCTTAACCAAGAAAACCTCAAATGGAATCATGAAGAGTCATATGTGACTGAAATGATTAAACAACAAAATACCACACCCAATGAATGACTTCATGAACAAGCGGATGAATAATGGGATGCTATGAAAACCCAAGTCTCCTGACTTCAAATCTAGTGCTCTTTCCATTACCAAGAGATAATTCAAAGAAGATACTAAACTTATTTAAAGTATTAAAAACCATTTCATAGAGAAAAGGTTCAAGGATTAAGGTCTTACTATGAGACTAGAAGGTATTTAGTTACTGAATAACTAATGAATTGACCTGAAAGTGCTTACTTATTGTCTTTAGATAGAGTGTCCCAGACAAGGCTGGTAACACCACTAAGCCCTGGATTGCTCAGATCTCATCTGAAATATTGTATTCAATTCTGTTTTCCATGTTTTAAAAGGAACATTTACATGCGGGAATGTGTCCAGAGGAAAGTGTCTTAGTTGAGAGGACTAAAGCTCTCACTTTGGGAGTGATCAGAGGAACTAGGGATATTTAGTTTGAAAAAGAGAAGACTTAAGAGGGTGGGAGTGGGTGGAGAGCAGGCGCACACATAATTACTGTCTTCAAATATTTGAAGAGCTGTCTCTGTGGAAGAGAGATTAAACTTACTTTGCATACCTCCAGAGAACTGAACTAGGACCACTGGGTAGAAATAGACGATGATAGATTTTGGCTTCATATAAGTTGGAGGTCTCTAACAATGGAATGGGTTGTCTTATAATAAGTTCAGCTCTTTTTTACTTTATAGATGAGGAAACTGAGGCCCAATGAAGTTAAATAACCTGGCCAACCTCATACAGATAGCGATGGCATCTTTTTCAAGCTACTCTGGGCTACATTGAGAAGCATGGTATTCAGAGTAAGGATCTGTAGCTCCTCTGTACTCTGTCCTGTTTGAATTATCTCAAGTACTATGCTGTGTTGTGGGGACCAGGATTTGTACATAGATGTCACAGTTAGAAAAACTGAGACTCAGAGGGAGTACCTGATCCTCCCAAAGTCGTATGACTATGAGTAGCTAAGTCACAATGTCAACCTCAACTTCAACTTCAGGGTCAAATTTGCTTTCCATAGTAATGATAATAATAGCTAATAGCTGGCATTTCTATAAGCTTTAAGGTTTGCAAAGCTCTTTAAAAATATTATCTCACTTTATCGTCACAATATTCTTGGGGGTAGGTACAATAAGTGAATTCCTCCAAGTACCTGTAGCATGTGCAGCAGCCACCACCTAGTAAAATCATCTCAGCAGACAGGCTAACTATACAGGTTGAGGGTAGTCAACAGGCCTTAAACCCATCAGTGAGTTAGGGGGATGTCTACCCCAAGCATGTGAAGACTTGGTAAAATGGGTGGACGAGAGCTATTTGTTCCAACAGCTGAGGCAGGCGCTATGGAGTGCTTAGAGCTTGTTCAGACAATGAAGATGCAAAGGATGAGCAGCAACAATGAATGTAGAATTGTTATAGGATTATACATTTAAAGATGGAAAGAGCCTTAGGGATTATCACATCAAGCCCCCTCATTTTGCAGATGAGGCAAATGAATCAGAGAAAATAAGTGATTTACACAGAAAGTGGTAGAGTCAACCAGGATTTGAACCCAGGTTCATTGACTCTAAATTTGGCTCTATATTCACTGTATCCCACCCATTGCCTTTTTACTTATTATAAGATTTGCTGAAGAAACTGACTCTTTAGTTTAGAGAAGAGAAGGACAGTTAAGGGCATTATGTCCTAGGAGCAATTCCTTGAAAGTAAAGAGTCTAGAAGGAAAAAGACAGGTTATGGGGCACAGTAGGGATCATAGATTTAGGATCAGAAGAGACTTCAGAGTCTATCTGGCCCAAGGGAGATATACATCATAGCTGGGGGAATGGGAAGTGTTTTGGGGTGGGTAGGTGGTGGGAACAACACAGCGAAGGAGACAGAAAGAAAATGGGAGGCAAGGTGAGGTTCAGAAACAACGGGCTCTAGGGGGAGACAAGTTCTATTTTAAAGGTTCCATTACAGGCACAGTTGGATCTCAGAAAAGACCATGCCTTGGGCATGGAAGAACTAATATAACTAGACCTGTGATTTTGTTCATAGTGCTGAAGAATTTCTTCTACCAATGCACATCACCATCTTCTCCACATTTTATCGTCTCAGTGAAGTGTCCAGACCAGTGGCATCAAACTCAAATAGAAAAGGATCACCAGGACCTCATATTGACTTAGGAAATGGTATTTATGTTGTATCATGTTATATTTTAGCTGATTTTGTTAAACATTTTCCAATTACATTTTCGTCTGGTTTGGCCAGTACTGGAGAGTTTGACACTTCTGGTCTAGACCATTGATAGTTTAATTGACTTATCCTGAGTCACATACTAATCCTTCTAATCTAATATTAATCACATACTAATCTCTCTCTTCTCCAAACTAGTCAGTTCCTTCAACAAATCTGGTAATAAGTAAAAAGGCAATGGCATACAGTAGATACAGAGCCAGATTTAGAGTCAGTGAACCTGGGTTCAATCCTGGTTGATACTAGCACTTTCTAGATGTGTCAGTGTGTGTGAGCAGTAGAACACAACAAAGTAAATATTAGTTAGTTAGTTCGTTGATTGGGAGGTATAATGACTATTTGCCTCAGTTTTTCATCTGTGAAATGAAGAAAGATGAGTTGTTCTCCCAGTAACTACATGGTTATAAGTAAGGTAATGAACTATGCACCTGGAATTCCTTGGAAGAGGATCATCTATCTGGTTCCTAATCTGCCTCATTTTACAGATGAGGAGATGGGTCCATAGTGATAAGGTTACTCTCAAAAAGACTACAGAGATAGTCAGGGAAAGTGTTAGGATTCAAATCCAAAGGACCATCAGACCAAAAATTTGGTTCTGGAAGGAACCTTAGATATTGTCTAGTCCATTCATCTTATTTTACACAGGAAAAACTGATGTCCCAAAAGTTAAGTGACTTGCTTAAGGTCACATAGTTAGCAAATATCAGGGCTGGGATTTGAACTAAGACTGGAAGCAAAATCAAGGTCCTCCAGCTTTAAATTTAGAGTTTTCTCCTACATCGCTCTGTTGTCTTCTGACATGACAGACCATCTTTTTTTCTGCTATACCACAAATGGAAATCTACGATGGAGGAGCATTATTTTATGACTACCAGTGGCTAGCCCAAGACAAGCTGATAAGCATTTATGGAGCACTTACTATATTCTAGGTTCTGTGCCAAGGGCTGAGATTACAAATACAAATAGGAAAAAAGATCTGGAAGGAGAGTCCAAGGTACACATATTAGTAGCTAGAGCATTCTTTGTTTTGGGAGAAACCAACCAATCAGAGGGGAGGGTCATGGGGCAGAGGGAAGAAGCTTCACTCCATTCATTCCATTTTAAATTGGAAATACAGTGGATGATGTCTAGGGCTGGAGTGAAGCCTCCTGGGTGGAGAGGTCTCTGGAGTATCATAGAGAAATTCCCTGGGAAAGAGAGTCAGAAGTGCAGCCTGGAGCCCATCTTTATAAAAGAATTATACTAGGTCGGGTAAGATCATGGGTTTGGCTCTCATAGGTGCCATGACCAATAACTATTTCCTTAACTTACCAACAGCTTTGTAAGTCCCTTGGTCAGAACAGGGATTGGATGAGAGTAGCTGTGTCATGCAAGCAATCTAGATCTGTTAAAAATATTCATCACTTTGGTTAAAAAATATTCACTGAATGTTTCACTGAGTTAGTTGCATAACCTTTGGGTAGGAAGAATAGAATATTATTTTTGATTGCTGTCATCTTTTTTTAG
The DNA here is from genome assembly GCF_028372415.1 of Notamacropus eugenii. Taxonomy (NCBI): domain Eukaryota; kingdom Metazoa; phylum Chordata; class Mammalia; order Diprotodontia; family Macropodidae; genus Notamacropus; species Notamacropus eugenii. The sequence goes on along the minus strand of NC_092876.1, from coordinate 333,373,709 downwards.
CATTTCTCATGATCTGAGGGGTTAATAAAAACCTCAAGAGAGGAAGTAACTGTGATGAAAACTATAGAACACTAAACCTGGAGTCAGGAAGAAGAGGGTTTAAATTCCACTTCAAACACTTATTAGCTGTGTGACCCTAGGCAAATTCCTTAACTTCCCTGGTTCCCATTTCTCTCATGTGTAAAATCAGAAAGTTGTATTCAACAACTTTTAATATCCCATTCAACTTTACACGACTTAATGACCTTAAGAATAATTGAATCTACTTTTCCTCTTGCACATAAGAGGAAATCAGTTGAAATTTCAATAGAACAGACTCAGTTTATATATGTGAATGAGTTCACTGGTAGGGGAAGTCCCTTTGGACTCTTCAACATGAGAATGTTGAACGAAACTGGTTGGGTTACATTATGCTTTTCCATCTTTTACCCTTCATTCTTCAGAACAGGATACATAAGCATCTCTAAGAGCATAGATTCAGACCTGAAAAGGATCTTAGAGATCATTTGGTCCATTCCCTTTACTTTACAGATAAGAAAACTGTTGCCAAGAGAGGTTAAAGTATTTGTGCCACAGTGAATAATGCAACAAAATAGACATTTGAATCCAGATCTCCTGAGTCCCATCTAGCGCATTCCAGTGAGTGGAATAAGCTTCCTCAGCCAAAGATTGGGACAAATCTGCCTGAAGGCAGAGGAATATCTTTGTTGGTATGAAAGCATTACTCACAATAAGTTAAGTAAGAAAAATGCTGGGATTCTAACAAACATTTTATACCTAATATGTTTATAGTGGTGTTAATTATCTCTCTAAGTGGGGAAAATAGAAATTGTAGCACACTGAACAAAGACTGCTGATTAGGATAATAAAATGGAAATTTTAATCAAGATGAGAACTTTAAGTTAAAAGAGGCTTACTTCTAATGGCTGCCGTTGCTTTCTTCCTTGTTAAAAACCGTATTTATCATCCCTGCTGCATTTATTGCAAGCATTAGATTAATATTGACAATTTAAAATAAAAATAACTTTCCCCTGCCGTTATGCTGTTGATATGATAATGCTTCCAGTCTGTGAAGGAGCAGTCAAGCCGGTTTTATTTTCACCATGGAAGGCTCTCCTCTCTAAGGCAAACCTGAGGCTTGTCTGAAGGCCGGACTCAGCCTACCCACTGAGCTTCATTTCCCATGTAGAATGATGATTATGGTGGGAGCTTCCCACTGGCTTGCAAGTTCTCTCATAACAGGGAATATTCTCTTCCATGCTTTTTAAAATCCACCACGTCTAGTCCATTGATATACAATTATACCTTATGGGTGATGTCCAGTAAAGGTGAGATAAGGAAGATGGTGATGTATGAGCTTTTCTTAGTTTTGTCCCATCTCTCTCAGGGTCTAACATAGTGTCCTGAATACAGTAGGCAGCTAAAAATGTTTTTGACGTTGAATGTTGACTTTCTTCTCATCTTCATTATCAGTGTCCCTTCCCAATTCTGTCTTACAGACAGGATTCATGACCTTGTAGAACACCCAGCTCTTACCCCTTCTAGAGCTCATGTATTCTACTTGGATCCCTTGAACCCGTCACTCTCTACCCTCTACCCTTCACCCCTTCATGGCATTTTTTTTGTCCTACATTCTTGAAGAGGACCATGATGCCAGGAAGGTGATGTCACGACTTGCAAGTGAATTGGATTCAAATGAAGAAGGACTGTGCAGGGTCACTAGCCTCACTCTCTTCTCTGGAACCATCTGGGTGCAGTGGCAAGAGACCCTATACCTTACTTCTCATCCCATTCCTTTCCCTCCAGTATCTTTCCCCTGACTATTTCTCCCCTGTTTAAATTACTCATAGCCACGATTCATTAACACTCAGATTTTGACATGCATTCTTCTTTGGACTTATCTCTGCTCAGTGAAACTCAATCTAGAGAAAAACATCTTGGATAGGAACACTATGGGGTATGAAAATTATTGCCAAAGGATTTGGCTTTTTAAAATGATATTCCTCAGGTACAACATCATTCCTCATCATATAGAGAGAAGCAAGGGTTCTTAAAGTCTATGTTAGTGGAACCCAAGCTGGAGAAGTTTTGAAGGTAGACCTAGTGATGGGCTTCTGTCCAAGGAACATCCTGGTAAGATTAAGAGACATTCACCATGAAAATGGTGACCAACAGATGATGTTTTCTGACCATAGAATTTCATGTTGATCATCTGCTAAAGTAGGGAGGGGATACCCACATGAATCTTTGAGACATATTTCAGGAATCAATTCATCAAGAGAGCATTTATTAAACACTTACTGTATACTAGGCAGTGTGTTAGATGTTAGGTATACAAAGACAAAAAAATGAAACCATTTCTGTCCTCAAGGCACTAATATTCTGTCTGGGGATAGTAAGAATCTTCTGCATTATATATACCATAGGGAAGGGAATAAACATTTTTTGGTTAAAGATTGTGCTCTAGTGGGCCATGCATCCTCTGTTGTCTACAAATTATTTTACAAAATGAAAACTTAAAAAAGCAAGCCAAATGAAGCTCCAAACATCAATCATTATAAAGCTCAGTAATAAGAGATCTTCTGTGATAAATATTAAGTAAGCAACCAATAATTTCTCTAATCCCTCATTAGAAAGCAACTAGATGGCTCAGTAGATAGAGCACTAGGCCTTGAATCAGGAAGACCTGAATTCAAATGTGGTTTTAGACACTCACTAACTGTGTGACCCAGGGCAAGTCACTTAACTTCTGTTTGCCTTAATCCACTGGAGAAGGAAATGGCAAACCACTTCGGTATCTTTGCCAAGAAACCCCATAGACAGTATGGTCTGTGGGGTCACAAAGAGTCAGACACAATTGAATGATAATTCCCTCCTTATTAACTGTGTGTTCTTGGGCAAGTCCCTTAACCTACCTAGGCCTCAAAAAATTTGTCCTTGTCAAAAAAATTTGTTAAAGGATTAATTTACTTGGTCTCTGATGTTCTTTCCATCAATGATATTACTATCTGCAATGTTTAGTTTTGTAACTCTGTGGTGCTCTTATCAAGCAATATTTATATATCTTAGCTAACTGTATTGGCTCTCTTCCTCATACGTAAGCTTTATGAGAGGAAAAATGATACCTTTTCTACACTTTCTTCCCCAAGTACTACCTAGCATAGTGCTGTGTGCTTAGTAGGTGTTTCATAAATGCTTATTGAACCAGCCATTGAGTAACTCTATTACCAAGAAACACATACTGAGTGTCTAGTATGTGTAGGCCATTATGTATATGCTAAATGCTTGGGAAGGCAATGAAGGATAAAGAATACATATAGTCCTGCTCCTAATACTTAAAGGGTATACAGTCTGAGTGGGGAGACAGGACTTGTATATAAATATGTAAATATGATACACAACAAGATATTTAAAATGCCAAACGTGTGGTCTCCAAAATGAAGTCAATTTACCCCAAGCGGTGCATAAGACAAAAAAAACCCAAAACTATTAGACCTTACAATGTAGTGATTTTTTTAATTAAAAAAAAGCCAAAGAAATGAAGCCTTACTTTATACACAGGTTGACACAAGTGCCCTTGCTTGGTTTGTACCTTGAAAGGTCACACATATGGTGATCCTGAGGGAGGAGAAGGAGTTAAACAATAGTGCCCCTATTCATTGACTTACTTCCATAATATTTTGGCCAATTGCAATTTATGTGTGCTAGTGGTAGATTGATGGATTATATTACCTAGCTTTAACTAAACCGACCTTCATCAAATGGATGAAGGGCCTCAAAAGATTCTTGGAAAAGAATTGCAAATTGTTGATAATACTAACAATGCAAGCCCAAGGAGCAGTAAGAAAATGGTGGAGTTGACTCCTTTCCTTTACAGATACAGGATTTGATCTAAACCTTGAAGAACAAGTAGGTCTTAGATGTAAGAAGTAGGGTAGGACAAAACAACCTGTACAGTGGAAGTAGTTTGAAAAACAGCATGCAGATAGAGGTAGTGCTATATTCATCGTGTTTAAGGAACAAAGGATGTATCAATTGGTCTGAATGGACTAGAGGGTTCATGAGGGAATCTGCATAAAGTTGAAGAGGTAAGTATGAATGAGGCGAAAGAAACTGAACTTATGATGTAGGCAGTGGAGGTTCATTGCTTTTGTTTTTATTGTTTTGTTTTTAGAGCCAGGGAAGTGGTGTGTGTTTGTGTATGTGTGTGTGGATGTGTGTAAAGTTGTGTGTTAAGGACATATAGCACACGGTTATATGTTGAAGGGGATTGGATAGAAGGAAACTAATGGCTGAAAGACTGATTAGCAAGGAGACTATTACAGTATACCAGGTGAGAGGTAATGGACACCTGAACAAGGTGTTAGTGGTAAGAATGGAATGCTTTAATGCTCTGATAGATCTGTGATGCCATCAATATGGGCATTACCTCCAAGGATGCAGAATGTGGTCAGTTAGTGTCTACTCATCCTTTCTAACTGTCATCCATGTCCTCAAATTCGTTATTTTGGAGACCATGTTATTCCATCACTCAGGCATATGATATCACTGGGACAAGACTGATATTAAAAATCTAGGCCTTTGCTTCAGGGGGAAATTTGGGGTCTTTAAAGAATTGTGTAGTTTTGGAAGGGCAATCCAAACAGTTCTTATTCTCCTGTTCAAATTTGGACCCGCCTCTTTGTTGATTTATGTCTATTCCCAAGATATATATGTACATAGATGTATATATACAAATATGCATATACACACATACATAGTACATGTGTGTATGTATATAAGTTCATATATTATGTATGTGGACAAATAATGTAGTTTGTTCATCAATACATACACATATTACATTGTGTGTAATGTATATATACATATATTATACATACATGAATGCGTTATTGTGCATGTACACGTAATGTAAAATGAGTATTGTTTAGGCTAGGATTTGTATTTGGATGGGCAACTGATAGAGTTCATCCATCAAAACATACATACATTATAGACAACAAAATATACAGTGAAATATATACAATATATGTATAATGTATTGATAAATGAACTCTATAACTTGTCCATCCAAATACAAATAGTAGTCTAAACAATAGTCATTTTTCATTCCTTTTCTTTCATTCTTCTCTGTAAGATTTTACAAAGAAATTTATATCCTAAATGCCTATTGGCCCTTAGGCGGAGAGCAATGGGAATGGAACAGAGGGGTGAAATGCAATAGAAATTGTGAAGCAGAACTGGCAGAACTCAGTGACTGTCTAGTTCTCACGAGACTGGAAGAGAAAGACATAGCCCAGATTTTCATAGTTTGGAGCTTTAGTGATGGTGCATCGACAGATTTGAGGAATATAGAAATGAACTTTTTTTGGGGGGGTGGGGAGATGTGATAACTTTGGGGAAGCTATGTTCATGGAGTCAGGAAGACCTAAGTTCCAATGCAGCCTCAGACACTCATAACTGTGTGGCCCTGGGCAAGTCACTTAACCCTGTTTGCCTCAGTTTCCTCATCTGTAAAATGATCTGGAGAAGGAAATGGCAAAGCATTCCAGTATTTTTGCCAAGATAACCCCAAATGGAGTCATAAAGAGTCCTCTTATCGAACAACAATAAGTGATGACTTGTTTTTAGCTGTTAAGGTTCAGATATCTCTGGGAAGGAAACTCAGGTATAAATATTCATTCAGCAGAGCAGTTGGAGATATAGAATTGATGCTCACAGAAACAGGAGAAAAGCAACGACTAAGCCATATAGATGAGGGTAGTTATCAACACAGAAGGGATAGTGGATGGTATATACAATCGTCAAGGGAGATATATTGTCTAACTATAAAAGCTTGAAGGCCACAGTCTGAGTTTTGCCTTAGTCCAACCTCTTTTATAGTCATATGTATGAACAAAGCTGTCTGAAAACAGGTTTGAGATTCACTTACATTATGAAAGAATGCCCTGGATTTTGGCCTTATTTTTTTTTGCATCTCAAATTCTACTGGTTCCATTTATTACCTGTGTGATCTTGAGAAAAGTTTAACCTCTCTGGGCCACTGGTACCTTGCATTCGTCCTTCATTTTGGAAGTGGACCATAACATCAGTGATGACGTGACTTGCACTGAACTTTGTTTTGAGTGAGGGAGGGTTGTGCAAGGTCACCAGCCTCTCTTTCTCCCCCTGTACCTTACATGTAAAATGAAAGGGCTAGACAAGATGATTTCAAAGATTCTTTCCAGTTTTAGCCCAATGGTCCTGCAGTCAAACTACACTGCACTTCACTCCTTTTGATTGTACTAATAAGGAGGCTTTTTGCTTAGCAATGGGACATTTTTATAATGGCTTTCACCTAGGACAAACTTAGAAGGTATAACCTTGCTTCTTGCAGTCTGCTTTATTACCTTAATCTCATTGGATTTGAATGCATTCGGGAAGTGGGGGGAGGGGGAAGAAATTCTTTTGTAGACTCCAAGTCACCCTCACCATCTCTCAGCTCCAGGAAGTCCCCTATCAAATTTCTAGCAATCTCTTTTATTCCACAAGTCACTCAGGGCATGCTTCTGAAATGTACTCCATCTAATTCTTAAAAAAGGTCCTTTTCTTCTCCTTGATCATAAAATTGCAAAGAAATATTGACTGACATTTGAATGAGCAATGAGGAGACACATTTCCCCACTAGATACATCTATTGTCAATTGTGCAAAGTGAATGAGGAAGTCAGTTTGTTACACAGGGAAATAATAAGGAACCAGTGGTGATGACAATTGAAGGAGAATGTAGTGTCTAGTTATCCTCTATATTTTCTGGACCAAAGGTCAATTACAGTTGATAGTTTTCATTGATAGTTTCAAACTTAGTCCTTTGGTTATGACCTTCCTGGAGTTTTGACAGAATCTAGACATGGAAGGAGGCAGAGTTAGAAGTGGCACTTTTTGTGTCCATGATAACAGACAACACTAAATGTACCCTCATATCTGGGGTGGGGAGAAGTAGAAATATTGTACAGGGTACTCATCATTGTCCTATAGTGGAATGACAGCCCAAAACATCTGCTATAGTCAGGGGAGACCAAGAAATAATTTGAGGCCATTGCAAGGGAGACTGTCACCTGGGGAAAAGAAAGGAAGGGACAGACCAGGTAGGAGCTCACCTGAGCTGATACCGCAGGTTATGAATGGGGAGGGGAGAACAGAAAATGTATCATCTGGTAGCTTCCTAGTTTAATAAATTATCCTTGATTATTAGGTTCTGTTCTATTGAATGAGTGAAAGTGCTATCAAAAGTGTAAACATGACAAAATTTTAAATTGTCCAATTTAAAGAAATCATTATTTAAAATTTTTGTACCTTCTAAATTTTGCTGCCCTGAGGCAATACTGAAGTTGGCCCATCTCAGATATAGGTATGCAAAGAAGATATGTTTGATTTGGCTCCCTTGAAAGAGCTCATCCATTTGGGATAACTGCAAATTAAAGAAGTGCTTGCAAACTAGTGGAAATTATTAGCCCTGAAAGGAATGAAATAAATTTTGTTTTGTTGATTTTTGTATCTATTTGATTTTCCCTGGGAATTATAAGCTTTGTGAGGGCAGGGACTATATTTTATTCATCTCAGTGACTCTTATCTGGTCCAGAATTTTCAACAAAGTAGGTGCTCAAACATTTATTGAAGGAGTGGATGAATGAACATATTAATGAATGAATGAACTGGCATCTGTCAGGGAAACTAATTGTGTATTTGCTGGGAATGGATGCACAATTTCTTTACTTAGGGACTAGGGAAGCAGAAAGAGTGAGTGGGCAGACCTAACAGACTAGCATCAGGAAACAAGGACAAAGTTGGTGCAGCTTAGTGATAGATTCTGAGGCTTTAGGAGATGGTCTGAAGGTCCAAGCTTTGGATGTTGCAAAGTCACTTAGATCCAGCATCTGAATGATTGCAGACACTGTTTTGGTACCATTCCTAATAAGCTCCTCATCACATCTTCCTCTACAGGGACCTTTGCTGGACTTCATGTATCAATTTAATTCTTTCACTATATGATGCTTTTTGGCTTCCGCGTATAAAGCAGTCTGGGCAGGGAGTGGGGAGGTAGCCCCATTGAGTGAGGTCATTTCGGGCCAGTCCTACATGTCTGCTTGGAAAGAGTTGTGCAGACCTAGAGCCATGATGCTGTAAAGGAGTTAGATGGAGATTATTTCCCAACTATTTGTCCAGCTCCTCATTAAGGCAACATTACCGATGTAGCTGGAGAGGAAATTCTATCAGAAAATAAAAGATCAGCATTGGCTTCAGTCTGAGATCAAAAATGACCCTCCTCTTTCACCACCCCTTTGGACTGTTTCCCCAGACACCAGGAATGAAGGCCAGGAGGTACTGGCAGAAATGGATACAAATACCTGGTCCCCTCTGCCTTCACTCTTCTCTTGTCCCATATGTCCATCTGAGTGGTTCTGAGAGGTAGGGAGTAGGACTTAGCAGAGGGCAATGGGAACCGAATTAAGAAAGGACCAATTCTTGCATGGTCCATGGAATCTTCTTGCTGTAGTGCCAGCTTTCCTAAGAACCATCTCCAAAAGCGCTTGATTTGTATTCCTCCTAGAGAGTTTGGTTTTTGTGCCTCTATCGAGGCCTCTTTTCTCCTGCCAACTCCGTGCATGACCCTCCCTTTAGAGCTCATTTTCTCTCCTTCACAAATTGATGCCTTCTTTTTTCCCCTTCCTCCCCTTCTCCATTATACTCTAGAATTCCTTCTAGAGTATAGACTTCTATAATTCCTTCTAGACTTTCCATCTCTCTCTGACCCTTTTACCTTGGCTCTTTCGCATGGACTACCTACCTCAATTTTAGGGTTGAGGATCAAATGAGAAATGTACATGAAGTACATTGTGAAGTGCTATAGAAAAAAGAGCTAGTGTTAGTAATATTATCTATAATGTACATATATACATATACATGCACATATGTGTCTCTCTGGAATATGTGCTTCAGTATTTGCCATTATTCAGAGGCAGCATGTTGGGGTATAAAGAATGCTGGACCTGGAATTAGGAGGACATGGGTTCCAATCTCATTTCTGACTCTCCTTTGCTCTGTGACCATGCTCTCTGAGCATCAGGCAACTTTAAGACTTACCTACTAAGTTATAGCCAGGTTGTGACCTATATACATGGGGACTGGTCCCACATTGACAAAATATCACAGATCCTTGATATACAGAGGTTAGTTATGCATCAATGAGTGCCTTAATAAGCTGTACTGGCTTTGCTTCGATCCATGAGACCAATTTCTTGGTGAGTTATGTGATGCCTGTATCAAGGGTTCAGTTCTTCTGGGCCTCAGTTTCTTCATCTGAAAAATGAGATGGTTAGCCTTGTTGGCTTGTGAAGTCCCTTCCAACTCTAAATATATGATCCCATCATCCTTCACAGCCTCTTTGGTCAGTGCCAGTAGGGAAGTGCCATCTAAGGATGACTAGAATTTTCATAGAATCAGGGGGCTAAGTTATTTTAGTGACATCTAGCTTATCTCCTCGTCTCCAGACGGGTCTAAACTTCCACCCCCTTGGAGATAGGCCTCCAGACTACTTTTAAAGGTCTTGAAAAAGGAGGATGCATATTTTTGGGACCCTCTGTCCCTTGCCCAGACTTGTTGCCACCACCCACCTCCATCTTCTCCAGTCTTCTCCTCTCCCCCACCTCTCCAGCTTGTTATCCCCACCCTAAACCTGCAGCCCCAGCCCCTCCTGCTATTTATACCCTTGAGTGTTGAGTAGTCACAGATGGCTCTGTTAAATCTGTCCTGGCTCCTAAGATGTTATTAAATTTCTGCAGCCCTTTCGTGCCAGGACCATATGTGGTTGAAAGAGAGAAGGGCAGGGTGGCGGGTGCTTTCTCTTTCCCACCTCATTCCTTTCCATTTGGGATGCTTGATCCTGTTTGGTTTTCATCATCATGCCTTTGTGGTGAATTGAGATGAGTTTTGGAGAAGACCCTCACAGGTATATCCAACTATGACAGAATGCATCCATGCTATCAGGAACAAAGCAGAAAAGCTTGAACAAGTTACATAAAGAAGTCTCAGAGGTAGTGACAAACCAGTTACCTTGAAAACTCTGCTGGCATCTGAAGCACAAGCACTTACTTATTTCTATCGTATCAAACTGTCACACTTTGAGTCTAATAAAAAGAACCAATGAGATTGGAGTGGGGGGTAGGGGGTTGGAGGAGAGAGTATGAGACAAAGGAGATCAGTGAAAGGAACACAGCAGCTAGATGGTGAAGTGGATCCCTGGAGTCAGGAGGACCTGACTTCAAATCTAACCCTTGACGCTTAGTAGCTGGGCAAGTCACTTAACTCCTATTGCTGCCCTCCATAACCAAAACATGGAAGAAACATGGGGGGAATGGAAAGAGAGAAAACATGCGATTCAGTTCAATATTTATTAGTCACATTACATATATGAAGTGTCATGCTAGCCTCTGGAGAGCAGGGCAAGAGACAACCTTTAAATGGAACAAGATACCTGCCCTAATGGAGCAGATACGTCTAATACAAAATGCAAAACATTGCACCAGTTCATAGAATCACAGCATTAGAGCTGGAAGAGATCTTAGAGACCATGCATCCAAACCTGTCATTTTGCATTTGAGGAAACTGAGGTCTGGCAAGATTAAAGATTTTCTAAAGGACACACAGGGTGAGTAACAGAGGCAAGGAAAAGGACTCTAAATTCAGCAATATTGCCCCTGAGCAAATGCTGGAGTCACAGGGACAAGGTTACTGTGGACATGGGGGAGGGGGATAAAACAGGGGAAGAATTTGGAGTAGGGGATATTTGATTTGGAAGAAGGCTCGAATCAATCAACAAGCATTGATTTTGTGTCAGATACTTTTCAAGCACTGGAGGTACAGAAACAAAAATGAAATGGTCCCCGCCCTAGAGGAACTGGCATTCTATTGGAGGAGATGGCATAGTCACAGAAAAGTCCATGGAAAATACACAAAGATTCCATTGGCATAGAGTAGACTCACTATTGATGCAAGTTGTCACTTCTTCTGTAACCTATAATATTCGTGAGCTGTCTTAGAACATCTAGAAGTTAAGTGACTTGCCCAGAGTCATGCCTCCAGTGTCTGTCAGAAGCTGTACTTGGGCCCAGCTCTTCCTGGCTCTGAGGCCAGCTTGTTATCCACTATACAATGCTATCTTTTGTGTATATATGTATGTATATATGTATATATATGTGTGTGTATATATGTATATATATGTGTGTGTATATATGTATACATGTATATGTATATACATGTATATTTATGTATGTGTGTACATATATATATATTATATTTGCTGTTCTTGTGACCCCATTTGGGTTTTTCTTTGGCAAAGATATTGGAGTGCTTTGTACTTTCCTTCACCAGTTCATTGTATAGATAAGGAAACTGAGACAAAGAAGGTTAAGTGATTTGCCTGTGCTCACACAAATAGTGTCTAAGGCCAGATTTGAACTCAGAAAGACTCATCTTCCAACGTCAGGCACTCAATTCACTGGTCACCTCTCTCTCTGTCTCTCTGTCTCTCTCTCACTTTCTCTACACACACACACACACACACACACACACACACACACATGCATATAGACAAAATAACTACGAGATGTTTTGGGGGGGAGGGGTTAGGCCCTAGAATTTGGGGAAATAAAGTTCTCTTATATATGGGAAAGAAGCAAAGAGAAAAGAGAGTAGGCAGAGATAATAGTCAGCTTACATTTACATGGTGCTTTCAGAATCAAGGAAGGCTATAAGACTCAAAATCGCAGGTGGAAGATGCATGGTGGGTGGAAGTAGGCTGTAGTATGTTGCTAATGATAAAATGCATGAGAGCAGTTGGGTAAATGACAGTACATCCTCAACAGAAATAGCGAAAGTTGGAGAAGGTATGGAATTAGGGGAGGAAGATGATTGGACCACAGATTCAGAAGTGGAAGCGACCTTTGAGAAAGGGACAAGGGGGAAGGGAAAAAACAAAACAAAACTATGCAGAGCCTACAGTATACCAGGTACCATGCTAAGTGCTTTTGACAAATATTACTTTATTATCTCATTTGAACCCCCAACAATCCTGGGAGGTAGATTCTATTATTATCCCCATTTTATAGTTGAGGAAACTGAGGCAGACAAAGATGAAGTGACTTGCCCAGGGTCCTAAGCTCACATTTGAACTCAGGTCTTCCTGACTCCAGGCTCAACACTCTATCTGCCATGCAGCCAGCTGTCATAAGGTAGCTACTCTCACTTCTTCAATTGATAGACAAGGAAAACGGATCTTAGAGAGATTAAGTGGTGAGACAGCTCACCAACAATTACACAGGAAGTAAAGGCAGACCTGGGATTTGTACTGAGACCTGTCTCTCCAGATCTGGCCTACTTGCCTTCCTACCACACTATCTCCCATATAACCACCTAGGATCCATCCCCATGGTGCTCTGACTCTGGTTAGTTTTTTCCGGTGCCCACACTGCTAGCTACCTGATAGGCTGCTTCTGCTTGTCCTGTCTCTTTCAACTCCTGTCTATTAGCAAACCAGCTTCTACCCATGCTTTATGTCATGCATATCTTCCCCCACACCCCACCCTCCTGTTCTCCTCTATGACTTGTCTTCCTCTTTAAGAATGTGAAGTCTTTGAGAGCAGAGACTGCCTTGTTTTCCTGTATTTATGTTCTCAGCCTTTTGCAGAAAGCCTGGAATACAGTAGTACTTAACTAGTGCTTCTCCCCTCCTCCCTTCCCCTTCATTTCCCTTTCCTCTCCCCTCCTCTCCTTTCTCCTCCCCTCCCCTCATCTCCCTCCCCGCTTTAGAAATGTTGAGGTTTAAATGCCTATGGGATATCCATTTAAAGATGTACAACAGACATGGTGATGCAGAACTGCACCCAGAAGAGAGATTACCATTGCATACGTAGATTTGGGAGCTACCTGCAAAGAGATGATAATTTAACCCATGGAATCTAATAAGTTTCCAAAAAAAAAAAAAAAAACCCAAAAAACAGTGGGGAACAGAGGTGGCAGACTTCAGGAGTCAGAGTGACTTGAAAAATTCTGAGTGGCCAAAATCAGATTACAATTGGGAAACATTTAAAAATAATGAAAAACGTAGTACAACATAATTTTAATTTGAGGTTTTCTAAGTCAATATGTAGCACAGGAATCTGTTTCTATTTGAGTTTGACAACACTGGTAAAGACAGAAAAGAAAAAAGGCCCAGAAAGGAAACTGGGAAACACCCTCATTTGGTGGCAGGATATGGATGATGATCTAGCAAAAGAGACCAAAGAGGACTGGTCAGAGGAGAAGGAAGAGAACCAGGAGACAACAGTGTTATGAAAATCCAGGAAAGGCAGAGGTGGGATGCAAAGCTCTCTTTTCTCTGTGGTTTGTACTTATATCAATTTCACTGAAGATTAAAAATGTCATTTAATACACAACATAAATGTTGTGTCTTTGTATGATTTTTTTTTAATGATATGTCTGAATTGATAAAAAAAAAAAAAAAAAAAGCTGGGGGCAGCTTGATGGCGCAGTGAATAGAGCTCCAGCCCTGACGTCAGGAGGACCTGAATTCAAATGTGACCTCAGATGCTTGACACTTACTAGTTATGTGACCTTGGGTAAGTCACTTAACCCTTATTGCCTTGCTTTTCCCTCTTTAAAAAAAACAACCCATTAAAATGTGGAGGTAGACATAGAGTTATAACAATTCAGAAGTGGAAGGGTATTCAGTACATTCTATCTAACCCAATTTATACCTGCATATAGATCTCATCTTTCATAAATGGTCATCTAGCTTTTACTTCAAGACATCTGGTAATAGGGAATTCAATGCTTCTCAAGGCAACTTGTTATACTCTTGGACAGCTCATACCTAGTTAAAATCTGTCCCTTTCCGACTTTGTTCCAAGGGAGCAAACAGAACAAATCTAATATCTCTTCTAATCTCTAAATATTATTGAAGTATAGCCTTTCCGTCCCCAAAGTCAACAATCAGAGGTTTGGAAATTGGATTCATAGTGTGGAAACTACTATTTTGGGATTATAGTTTGTGTTATTAAAATTGTAGCTCAAAAGTGAAAGTTCTGTTAACAGTCATCTGTCAGACACAATTAGCTCAAAGCAAAGGCATTTACTAAGGTGATAGAATTACTGCTAATAGTTTCCCCTATAAATCTGAGGTTCCCTGTACGATTAATACAATGTACAATACTCATGGGAAAAGTGAACACGAACTTAGGGTGCATTAGTAATGAGTCACATACATAGGGGGCACTTGTGGCCAAAGCAGCTTGTGCCTCCAGTGCTACCAGGCCCCAACTATTCTTTCTCTTCTCATGGGGTCCTCATGCTTTCCCATCCTGTGCTTATCATTGCTGTTGGTGGTATCCTGAAACTGGATCTATTCCTCTCCGAAATTCAGCTCCCAAACAGCAGGGCTAATTGACTCTTCGCTTTATGGTTGGCTCTCTTCTCTGCTTCCAAGGGCCATGCTCTTGAAGCTGTTTTCTGGCTTGAATACTGTTTCTTTGCATCTTCATATAGTGTGTTTCTCTGCTTGTTTCTGGATGCAGTTTCTTCTTGGCTGAGGTTCTCTGATTAAAAATATTATGACCAATGGGAGGCAGGATAGTGGGATGAAAATCTGTTCCCCACTGCTGCTTTTTAGTAGGGACACAGGGGTCACACACCTCAAAGCTGCTCCCTGCCTCCAGCTCAGACTTTCATTAGGATTTGGCAGGTGCCACGCAACCCTTCCAATTCAATCAGAAAAACTTTTTCACACTTTGTAAAGGGATAATAGGACTGAGACGTTCCTTTCACTTCATTAACATATTAACACTTCATTATCTCTGCTTACTTTCTGTGATTACATCAATTGACCAGGGAAGACTAATTCACGCTGCCCCCCCCCCCTCCCCTACATATAGAAGAAAGTGATAGGGTCTTGACTCCCACCCCACATTTCTTTTATTTTTTAAAATAAAGCTAAATTCCTTCTACTGATGATGTTATGACATGGTTGCTTTGCCAATGGAAATATGGATGTTTCTTACCATTCTAGTCATCTTTTTTTTACATGTTCACTGATGCCCTTTTAAATTGTGATTTTCCACCTCACGTGATACTGCTGTAAATATCTAAACTTCGTTATCCTGTGGCAAAGCACATTGTAGTTATGGCTTTGGCAGCCGCAGGTCTGCAAGGCAAAGACCCAGCAGGTTCTGAGGTCTGTGGCCCTGGTTCTCTGGAGTATGTGCTGAGATATTCCAGAGTCTCCAGGAGGCACTCAAACCTTATCAAATCAGCTAGGATGCTCTGTGACTGTGGACATTCTGTGGATGAGATAGATGCAGAATTTCAAAGAGAGAGTATGTTATTTATGTCCAGGTAATTTTGGCTGAACATCTGTTAAAAAGTGGCTTTCATTGATGTCTGAGGTTGTTAGTTAGGAAGCTATTGTGTGTTTACTGAAAACACAGAAAAGGATGCTTTAAAACCTGTTTACATAGTAAACACAAAGAAGACTGGCACGCACAGAAATTAATGAGCCTAGGGGCTTGGGTAATCTGATTCAGAAATGGTTTTCAGAGTGACACCCATGTTTCCCTGCCGGAGAAAAGACTGGCAGGGATAATATTGTATTTTGTATTATGTAGCATCATAGACTTTTACAGCTGGAAGCAACATTAGGGATCATCTAATCCAAACCCTTTCATTTTGTAGATGAGAATCAGAGCCCTGGAGAAGGTAGAAATTTGCCTGAGGTCATGTAGCTGGTTGGGTTAGAGGAAAGAGATGGTGATATCAGATGATCGAGGTTTCAGTTTCTTTGTCGAAAACTTTAATTTTGATTCTACTGCTTTTGAGCGGATTAAAAAACACTTCAGAAAGTGCTCTATAGTGCCTGTGCCCTCTTACCTCTCCCATTAAGGGTTATATGTTAGCTTCTATCATCTTTCCACAATGTCTTGGAAGGTGAGGGTTGGTAATAGGGATGAGAATGAGGAAAGGCAAAGATGGGGAAGGGAGGGTGGTCAGGGAAAGAGAATTAACCTATTTCCTTTTCTTTGCCCTCTATCCCTCATTCCTTTCCTGTTCTCCTTGGTTTTTTAATTAATTTATTTATTTTTCTCTTTGAGTCCTTCCTTCTCAAGATGTGTAGACATCGCTCAAGTGCTTCTTGAGCCTGTCAATCCTAAGGACAGGGGAAAAAACAAACAACCTAACAACTTGGCTAAATCCAGTTCCACAGAAGGATTTATCTTTCACAAGGAAAATAAAACCCCCAAAACTTCAAATTCACAGAAACAAGTACTGTCATTCATTCATTCATTTATTCCTTCATTTATTTGCTTATTTTTTTTCATTCCTTCAGTTCAGTTCGATCATATGTTACCCCCTATAATATTCCAGGCACTGTCTTAGGAACTGGGAATATATAATAATAATAGTATATATGCAATATATAATATATTTTAGATGTATAATATATATTATAATATATAAATATACAATATAATATACAAATATATAATATATAATAATATAAAAATAAACCAACTTCCAGTGAGAAACTGGAGATATGAAAAAGTAAACTAACTGTTGCCCCCCAAAACCTTAACACTTTGGGGGAGGGTAGGCAACTTGATGTGTATGAATAATAAGGGGGAGAATGAAGGTGGAATGTGAGCCCCTGAAAGTAAAGATGGTTTTGTTTTTATCTTTGTATCCCTACTGCCAAGTACAAGCTGGAAGATAATAGATGCTTGTTAAACTGAGTTTTATTGAAGACGGGCTTTCTCAGATCAATATCAGTAAGAACAATAAGTCCAGGGACAGGAGAGTGGACTAAGTGACTTTTAAGGTGCCCTGCAGCCCCACAATTCCATGAAAATGTGTCAGCTCACACTGAGCTTAAAGAAGCTTTGTAGGATTCTTCTGGTGAGCATCTGCCAGAGAGATCAGGAATGGGAGACAAAGGTATAGTCATGAATAGGGTCTGTTCTATTGTTTGTCCTCCATTTTGAAGATGTCCAATGACATCACAGGTGACATCTTGACTAGCACGTGAATTGGATTTAAGTGAAGGCAGAGTTGCATAAAGTTATCAGCCTAACTCTCTCTTTCTGCATCATTGAAGTCTAGTGTAAGACAAAAGTCAGTATGACTGGCAATGTCTCAAGATGTAGTGGATGACCTTGGCATCTTCATTGCCTGACCAAGTTCTAAGTACTCTTCAGCGTCTGTTTCCACCACCTTCATGGTTCTTGGGATAAATTGTTCCTATCTTTCTGTTCTTCCAAATGAAGTCTTTATATGCTTGGAGTAGACATCCTCCTAGCTCACTCATGGGTTTGAGGCCCCTTGGTTACCCTCAACCCAGTTGAGCCTGTCTGCTGAGACAGTTTTACCTGGATGTGGCTGCTGTGTATGCTACAGAAAATATGTTGAATGTGGAATCGTATGGGAACCTAGAAATTACGGGGCCTAACATAAATACCAATAGCACTAACACTGTCTGAAATGCATATAGGTTGTTTATTAAACACTTTTCATATTTTGCATCATTTAATCCTCATAGCAATTCTTTGAAGTTAATAATATAAATAATATTGTCCTCACCCATTTTATAGATGAGGAAACTGAGGTTTAGAGATTTGCTCAGGGTCATGTAGTAGTAAGCCACAGAGCTGATATTTGAACCCAGATCTTCTGACTAGAAATAAAATGTTCTTTCTGTTTCCCTACAGCTACCTCGCAACAAGATGTTAAATAGTGGCTGGAGGAAATGGTGGCTTGTGAAATACAGTCCTGTTGGAGTTTTGAAAATACCTAAGCATAGACTTGCTCCAAAGAATTGGAAATGAAAACTCTTGAAAGGACATTTGTAATTCAGAAATCTGAGTACTAGAATCTGAAGACCAAGACCAGACCACCTGCCCATCAATTATCTTGCCAATCATAGTCCAGGTTACACTAGGACCAATAACTTACTCCTGCAAAGTGATCTATTGGGCTTCACTGGTTTTAGAACTATAGGGTCTACAGTTTGTCAATAACACAAAGAAGTATTCATGACAAATGATGGGAAATGCCTCTGTAGCACTAACAGGAGGTGTTAAGCAGTGGTGCAGGGAAAGAAATTTGCAGGCCAGCCTAATTCTGTTAGTATAGGACTGACAAGGGCAGGGTTAGCCTCTCTGCTTATGAAGAAATTGTCAGCACTTTCTGAGCCCACTTGGAAGTTTATATGATTGTAGATTTACTTGATTTTCAAAACCCTTTTTTAGCTCTTCCATGGCCTCAGACCATTGAATATTTATTTTGGATTTTTGGGATACAGAAGCCTTGACTTTTATGTCTTTCCCTGATGGTAAGCATTGTTCTTCCTCATCTGAAAGGATAGGAAAAGATGCCTGTTCACCAAGAAAGCAAGCTTCTATAGTCTTATTTTTTTCTCCCTTTTTTGGGCATTTTCCTAACCAGTTACTTGACTTTTGGGTTCTTTGTCAAGAATAGGGTATACTCTGTAAGACCTCAGTTTCTCCAAGGTGGCACAATCAAGAATGCACACTGGTCTGGGAGCAACCAGAAACTTTTGTGCCCAGAATTTGTGAGTAGTGGTATTTTCTCTCCACTACAGCTTCACCTCCAGTTCCACTAGCCAACACTCAGGGCTGAGGTTCAGATCAGCTGTTCAATTCCCCCATGGGCTTTACTATGAGGCCTCCAACAATGAATGTTGGCTGCTGCTGCCTGGGGCCGGAGCTATGGGGGGGACCCTGCTCCCTTCTTGGCCAGCTGAAAAAGCCCTCTCACTGACCTTTGGCACTTGTGGATTGAGGGATGTGTGAACCACAGCTGCTGTAGCTGGGGATTCCACCCCTGAGATCTACTCCAGTCCTCCTTGCTCTGTGTAGTCTTTCCTGTAGACCTTCCAGGTCACCCTGGGCTGGAAGTCTCCTCCACTACGTCATTCTGTGGCTTCTGCTGCTCTAGAATTTGTTGAGAGTCATTCTTTACAGGTATTTTATGGGCTGTGGTGGAAGAGCTAGAGTATATGCATCTTTCTACTCTGCCATCTTGGCTCTGCCCCATGATTGTAGATTTGGAACTGGAAGGGCATTTAGAGACCTTTAAGTCCAATTCCTTAATTTTACAGATGAGGAAACTGAGGTACAGAAAAATTAAGTAACTTGTCCAGCTTCATACCACTAGTAAGTGTCTGAAATAAGATTTACACCTAACTCTTACTAACTCAAAGTCCAGTGCTCTATCCATTATTCCATCCTGCCTCCTTCCCATTTTGTTCATATATATGTGTAAATATTTGTGTGGTGCTTTTTGCTTTCATATCTATTGTCTCAACGAAGGTTTACAATAACTCTGAAGAAGACACGGAGAGGCACTATTATCTCTGTTCTACAGATAAGTAAACTGAGACTTAGAGATATTTTGACCTTTCTACAGTCCCATAGAAACTGAATGGGAGCACTTTAACCCAAGCCATTTGACTTCTAATGTAGTGCTTCTTTCATAATATAGAAGTGCTTCTTCCCAGTAGCAAATGTTCTAGAATTTGTGGACTCAAGACCATATGTGGCTGAATCAGTCAAAAGGCTGCACTTGAAGACCTGCAGGTCTGTATGTGGCCTTGAGGCTGCAGGTTCCCCATCCTTGTTCTAGAACATTCTATGTAACATTCCATGGAAGCCTTGGCTTCCCTCTAGGACTATTGCAACAGCCTTGTAAGCTCTCATAGGAGGGAGATAGGTTGGCATTTTGACTGTCTTGTGTATGTGGGAGAATAGGGCTAACTTAGTGACTTCACTCTGGTGATGGACAGAAAAACTCCCCTTTGAAAAATAGGTCTCCATGAGATACTTTCCCTAACTCCCTCCCCTATATTTTTCCACTTTCTTTAACCTCAGAATCACAGCTCTTGAAAGAACCTCAGGGACCACCTAGCCAGGGGTGGGGCAACCTGTGCCCTCAAGACCACATGTGATCTTCTAGGCCCATGGATACAACCTTTGACTGGGTCCAAGTGTTACAGAACAAATCCTTTTATTAAGGAGATTTGTTCTGTGAAGTTTGGATTCAGTCAAAAGGCTGCACTTGAGGACCTAAGAGCCACATGTGACCTTGAGGTCACAGGTTGCCCACCCCTGATTTCCAGCCCTATCCATTTAATAGTCTGATTGATATATTCATTTAATAAGCATTTATTAAGCTCCTCCCTACTATGCCTTAGTCACTGGAGATACAGAGGCAAAAGGATGTCCTCAGTGAACTTACAGTCTAATGGAGATACAAAGATAGAGAGAATACAAACTACATTAAAAAGTAGACCCAAGGTAATTTCTAAGGGGCAATATACTTATATGGGGGCAGAGATTAGGATAAGATTCCTAGGGAACGTGGCATTGAGTTAAACACTGAAGAAAGTTAAAGGATTTTATGAGACAGAAGTGGGAAGAGAGTACATCCTACAGACAGGAGAAGGGGTGGGGAGAAAAGAAATGGGGGTCATGGAGCTCTCAAACAGTTGTCCTGTCTGTTTTAGTCTAGCACTGAAGGACTTTCAGGGAGTGACAGAGCAGTCTTTTAATTGGCTTCTGGAAATAGCCTTTGCTGTCAAGAAAAAGATTTACTTAAACCTTTGGCTTATGGTTAAAGTCTCTCCAAAACGGGGAGTAGAAAAGTGCAAACAGTGTAAATAAGGCAGGGGGCAGGTATTTTCTTTTCTTTTATACAAAAGAAATGCTTAACAGAAAGCAGTAGTAACTACTGTTATTTTGCTCTCCCTGGAATTTGAGACAACCATCAGAACATAAAGCAGTTTGCAGGACTGCTAAATTGTCATTTCACATTTCACCTTGGCTCTGTGCTGTCCAAACAACTCCCTCTGGGTTCACGTCTTTTGGCAAGTCAGGCTAGGGTTCACACTGTTCCCCTGTTGATGGTATCTGATGCAGAAACTCTCTGAGGAAATACAAAGCCGGAAAAGCAGCCAGAAGCTTCGAGGCCCAAGATCACCTCACCTAGCCAAGCACCTGCTCTAGCTTCAGCATGGGGAGCCAGTTATGTGAGAATCAAGCAAGAAAGGGAGGCTAATTTCCAGCATGCCATTTGAGTGGGTTTAAACAGGAGGCATAAGAGACACATAATAATACTAATAGCTAGTATTTATATAGCACGTTCAATGTGCCAGGCACTGTGCTAAGTACTTTATAGGTAGTATCTCATTATATTCTCACAACAATCTTGGAAAGTAAGTGCTTATTATCCCCATTTTATGGTTGAGATATCTGATACAGAGCTTGTGACTTGCTCAAAGTCACAGGCTAATAAGTGTCTGGGATAGGATTTGAATTCAAGTCTTTATGACTCCAGGCTTCTCATATTTCACCACCAAGTTGCCTCTCATATTCTGAACAAGATCTTCAGGGATCCCCTGGCCCTAGTAAACACATGGTAATGATGTAAACTTGCTAGTGACAATGTGAAACTAGAGCAGGGGTGGGGAACCTGCAGCCTCGAGGCTACATGTGGTCTGTGTCTTTGGGTGCAACCTTTTGACTGAGTCCAAGTCTTACAGAACAAATTCTTTTATTAAGGGGATTTGTTCTGTGAAGTTTGGATTCAGTCAAAGGGCTACACTTGAGGACCTAGAGGGCCATTTGTGGTCTTAAGGCTGCAGGTTCCCCATCCTTAGACTAGACAATGTCCAAAATCCCTCCCAGCTCTGAAATCAGATGATTCTGTGTCCTGTCAATACCTCTTTTTAAAGATGGTTGTGGATCTAGGCATAATGCCAACTGGAGTAGTATGAGTGTAAAAATGTTTACTTGTAGGTCTATCCTAATCTCTAGGTTTTGGGGTCAATTAGAGAAGTAGCAAGGAGATTTGGTACTCATTCCTCACAATTACATGGTGAATGGAGTTATTTGCTAGGGATATTCGAGAATCTACTAAAAAAAAACTTGCATGGACTCAAATGGCAAGCCTACAGAAATGCACAGAGAAGATTTGGGTTATTTTGCTTTGAATCAACAAAGAAATGTTCATTTCTGTCTCATCACTGGAGATCTGGCTCTTGAACCCATGAGTTTTTTTTTTTTTAATTTTTTCTGTTCATTATGAATCAATTAATCAACAAGTGTGTGCTCAGTACTATGGAAAATATAAAGACCCTGCCCTCAAGGAGAATGTAATCTAGGTTATATGCCATCTGGAATAATGACATAAGGGAAAAAAGAGAGAACAGCTCACCACTATATAACCAGATGTTAAATTGTGTGGTACAGGTGGTAAATATTATAGGAGTTTAGGGGAGAGAGAGACATTTGAGAATTGGAGTATTCGAGGAATATGTCATGCAAGAATATGGGTTGAATTTGAAAATGGGTAGGAGGCAGAGGAGAAAAGGGACCCCATTTTAGGTGTTTCTTCAGTACAAATGAGGAAGCTGAGGTCAAGGCTGCTGAATGACCTTGGCATATTCAGGAAAATACCAGCCTCCCTAGAGCAGAAGGTACAGGTTGGGGAGTAGAAGGAACCAAGTTTGGAATGTGAAATGTTGAAAGCCAGGCAGAGGAATGTAGATTGGATGCAGTAGGAAATTGGGAGTCATTAAAAATCCATGAGTGGAGGAATAACATGTTAAAAGTAGCTTTTTAAGTTAAATTAGCAATAAAAAAGGAAATTTAATTATTAAAGAAAAGATTAGCCTGGTAGTACCATACAGGATAAATTATAAGGAAGGAGAATCAGAGAAACCAGTTAACAAATCTAGGCATATGGTGATGACGACTTGGTTTAAATTGGTGGGAATGAAGGAGGAAAGAATTGATGAGAGAAATATTTTTAAAAAAATTATTAGCAACTATGTGCAGGGCACTGGGGATAGAAAGATCAAGGAAGTTATGAAATTAAGTTCTTACTAAATAAGTTTGCTTTTAACCAGGTATTTACTGGTAGTTTAATAATTGGTTCTCTGAAAAAAAAACACGATAGACTTTTAAGTTGAATCTGTGTTATTGACATTTTCTCCATCACTTTCTTAAGGCTGGAAATCAACAAAACAATGTCAAGCCCTGATGTGTAATTTTTGCCAATTTTTCAAGGTGTAAATATTCACACTGAAAATTTAACAGTTGACTCTCTGAGTCAGTTAGAGTTGGCTTCAACACATCCCTGCTTTGAATACTCTTAATGCTTCTATAATGACATATACTGGGATCATTAGAATACTGTCTCCCTCATTTTTTTCTTAAGTTGATTATGCAGGAGTAGTTTAGTTTCTTCTTTTTTCCTCCTCCTCTTAACCTTCCACCACCCATCTGTACTTCTGTCTCTGTTTTTCTTGGTCTGTCTGTTTCTCTGTCAGTCTTTCTGTCTTCCTGTCTTTCTGCAGTGTCTTTCTCTCTGGTGTGGAGGGAACTGGATCTTGGTTTGTAACCTGGGGTTACTCTAGCATCTAGAATCACTTATCTCTAAGCTTCTACAGTTTGTGTTTTCTGTAGATAAACTGCTGGAGATCATGGAGAAAACCAGCAGGACTGAGCATTTTTGATAACCATTGATGTAATTTTGTTGAGTACTTAAAAGTACTTAAGTCATTGTTAGATATTGCCCCAGCATATAAATTTTGTTAGTTATTTCCATAAACTCACATAATGTGTAATTTCTCCACATAAACATTTGGATTCTAAGTACAACTGGGGATCAGGAGGCATACTTATTTTGAGGAACTATGGACCATCTACCCCCTAGGTAGGTATTGGCTTGAAATTTCATTTTTATATCTCTTCTTTAGTTCTTTTAGATGTCTAAGCTTGGACAATGCTGAACAGTCATGGCAAACACCCTCAGACAAATATGGGAGCATATAAGGCCGAAGTTGAGCCAGTCTATTTGTGCCAGTTATAGTGTGTTATTAACATAGAAGGCTGTAGAAAGGGCTAGAAGTGGCCTATGTGGCACTATATGGCAATGTCCCTTATCACCCAGAATTTTTTAGATAGACAACAACAAAGAGCTCTAAATAACTTTCTAAGAGACTGGATTCCAGGAAGAATGGTGTATTTAACACCACAGTTGTTATGAGAAAGTTCAGCAGAGACACTGTTAGTGGCTTCTTTCTTTAAATTCTGAGTGAGTGTGTGTGTGTGTGTGTATGTGTGTGTGTGTGTGTGTGTGTGTGAGAGAGAAAGAGAGAGACAGAGAGACAAAGGGAGACAGAGAGAGAAAGGAGAAAGAGAAAAGGAGAGAGGAAGAGAGAGGAGAGAAGAAATTTTGAAATACTAACCTGGAGGGCCAATGGATCTCAGGGTATTGGCAACTATATGTAGAGAGACATAAGAGTCACCAACCACAATCCCTTGGGAGAAGCCAATACACTGGCTACATGAATCACAGTATCAGTAGTTTGTTCGAGCTACTGATACAAATGATATCACAAGCCATGAGATGGGACTAGAAAGCTCAACTTCCTTTCCCCTCCAACCCCTTCCCTACCCCAAACATTAATAACTCCGAGGGGGAGGGCGGAATTATGTTTTAGAAAATCTCCACTGGGAGGAAAAAGGTGATGATTTGTATTTATACTTGATCCCTCTTAAGAGATTGGATTTAACAGGGGTTGGGAACCTGTGGCCTCGAGGCCACATGTGTCCTTCCAGGTCCTAAGGTGTGGCCTTTTGACTGAGTCCAAGTTTTACAGAACAAATTCTTTTATTAAGGGGATTTGTTCTGTGAAGTTTGGATTCAGTCAAAGGGCCAAACTTGTGGACACAGAGGCCACAGGTCCCCTTCTTCTATACTTTTATCCCATAGTACCTACTACCATATCTTGCTAACATGGGGTTGGTTGGTTGATGGTGAGTTTGGAGTTCAAGAAGTCTTAGGTAGGGGCTTGAGCCAAGGAGAGATACTTCTATTGTGACCCAACTCTTAAAACATAAGGGAGGATGTTGCATGGAAAAAGGGGGTACATCAATGGATTTATTTTATTGACATGCACCCCTGGGAGCTCAAAGGAATAAACCATAGCACCAGCATTGGGTTAGCTTCTTTGTTAAAGGTATTTTATTTGTGTTCAACTGGTCATGGATTGATTTCCTTCTTCAGGATTATTCTTCTATTTTTCCCCTTCTTTCCCCTTTTTTCACTTGGTGAAAAGTGACCAAAGGACACCCTACTAGAACAAGACTTTAATTAAACTGAAACACCAATTAAAATGAATCGTCAATTAAAATATAGGATTAATTAAATGTATTCAACAAGAACAGCGGCAAATAAATACAGCATCTGGTAGCATGGAAATGCCAAACTTTGGTTGCTGTGCTAGATGGATATGTGGGTCAAAAATGATCAGCCTTTGAAACTAAATTTGGGAGACAGGGAGGAGACCGATGCTTGGATTTGGCAACCAGTGGCAGGAAAGCCCCAGCTGATTTAATACGCTGATGCTTCAATCAGTGCAATCGGTGACCTAATCTGCCCCCTCATCTGAGCATCAAATAGGGCCAGGTTCTGAAAATAACACTACATCTGTCAACCAGAGGGTAGCTTTTATGTGTGCACAGTGTGCATATGACTGATGGTCATCTATAGATTTTTGTAGCTACATCTCCCCATGGTCACCATCTGCAACCTCATCTTTGAATACAAAGAGCAGCCATATGTTTATTAGTTAGCATTTTTTTTATCACAGCCTGATTTCTTTTGGGCTCTGACCCAAGGGTCTTTGCTTAGAAGCAGGACTTCTCTAAGAATTACTCTCCATACATGGTTTTTACTCTAGGTTTCTTCTGCTTTGCAGCCGAGTTCGGAGCTGAGATGCTGTTAGCTTGTCTAACAATCTGTTAGCTCTTCCACAATCTGGCCCCTATCAACTCTTGCAGCCATGTCTCCCACAAATTCTTTACATAAATCCTTTTCTACCATGCAAATGTCTACTCATTCTCTTGAAGTGAAAGGAATAATTAAAATTTGCTTTTCTTAAAAGGAGACTAATAAAGAAAAGAATCAAGATCGGTAATAGTTGAAGATTATTTAGAAAAGAAATAAATTGTTCTCATTTGTTTCTAATTTTCTAAATCTTGTTTTAAATGTATTAAGATATAATTACAGAATTGCAGAATTTCAGAAATGGAGGGTATCTGCTATGTATTCCAAGCCATACTTGAAAAAAAAAAACACACCGATGTCATCTGCAACATCCACAATAAGTGATTAGGTAACCTTTTCTTAAAGGCCTGTGATAAAGGGGGACCCACTCCTGAATCTTCCAGGGCAGCTTATTCCCCTTTTGTCTAATTAATTGTTAGGAGGTTTTTCTTGACATTAAGCCTTAGTTTATCTTAATGCAGCTTCTATCTAGCATTTATATCTATGCCCTATAGAGCCCAAAAGAGCATGTTCCTTTTCCACATGGCAGTCTTTCAAATATGGGAGGAGAGTTATCCTGTCTCCCTATCACCCAATGACTTCTCTACTCTAGGTTAAACATCACTAATTCCTCCAACTAATCATTAAATGACATTAGCCCAAGAGTCTTTTCCATCTTGTTGTCAATTCCCCTGGATGTTATATACGTTTTCAGTATCATTCCTAAAATCTGCCCAGAAATGAACGCAATATTCTAAATGTGTTCACAACAGGGCTTGTTGTTGTTCAGTTGTTTTAGCCATGTCCATCTCTTTGTGATGCCATTTGGAGTTTACTTGGCAAAGATACTAGATAGTGTTTTAACATTTCCTTCTCCAGCTCGTTTTACAGATGAAGAAACTGAGGCAAACAGGGTTAAGTGACTTGCCGAGGATCACATAGGAAGTATCTGAGGCCGGATTCAAACTCAAGTCTTCTAGATTCCAGGCCTGGCGTTCTATCCATTTTGCCACCTAGATGCCCATACAACATGGCTTTCACTTGTTGGTTTCTAGAAGCAATGCCTCTCTTAACGTAGTCCAAGACTGCATTAGTCTTTTTTGGCTGGCATATTATATTGCTGAGTTATAGTCAGCTTGCATTCTGCCCCTCTCCTCAGCTTGCTTTTTTTTTTTAAGCCAGCCAAATGACTGTGTCATCAAGCTTCCTTTGTCTTGTGTTTGTAAAGTGTATACTCACTGGGACAAGGTCACACAGTGAGTTAAGGGTAGGATTGGGAGGACAATCCAGGTAGCCTGTTTGTTAGTTGAGCATAGCACGCTGCCTCTCATTAGTGCAGTAGGCAGCTAAGTCAATGACCCTGAAGCAAGTTTTCCTTGATGAGGACAGGGATGGATCCAGAGCATAAAGTATTGGTAGCAAGGACTATTTGGGTGGGATACCTCAGTGGGAGAGCCTGTGCATCCATTGGGCAGCATATAAACTCTGGGTTTCACTGGAGGGAAGGAGAATTCTATGAATAAAAGGAGGATTCTGTATGAGTAAGAAGAAGGCCTCCGTCAGGGAAGGTCCATGGGTAATGAAAGGTTAGCCACAGTTTAAAAATTCCAAGGATCACAGATAGAAGAGATCTTAAAGGCCATTGAGTCCAACCCCTCTTATTTGACAGGTGAGGAAACTGAGGCACAGAGAGATTAAAGTGACTTGACCAAGGTCCACACAGCTAGTTGAAAGTGGATTTTGAGCCCAGGTCTTCCTAACTCCATACTCTAGTGCCCTACCTACTCTTTTGTGTATTCCTGAGATGATGAATCTGATTGAAAATATGCCTGATGGAGAATAAAAATGAAATCAGACTGGGAATATAAATGGAGTCAAGTTGTAAAGGGTGTTAAATGATGAGCAGAAGAGTTTGTATCTTATTCTAGAGGCAATAGGGAGCCATTGAAGTTTCTTGGGCAGGTGGGTGACATGGTTAGATTTATACTATGCAGAAGTTGTACTGTGGAAGGGAGAGGCTGGCTGTAGGGTACCAGTTAGCTGACAATAACAATAGTTCAGGTGAGAAGTGGTGAAGGCCTGTCCTGGAGTGGTGGTTGAGTAGACGCAAGGGAGGCCAGGAGAGAAGAAGCAATGTGGCCAAGGTCCCACAAGTGGTCAGTGGCAGAGTGAAGAGTGGAACTCAGGCCTGAACAATAAGCCAATGTTCCTTATGCTTCCTTACATGTATGTCTCTGAGTCTTTCAAACAGCAACTGATTGTCATAATGAGCAAAGGAAGGAATGGGAACGATATGACAGGATAATCCATTTGGAGCTGGAAGTCACCTTACCTAAACCTTTAATTTTACAGGTGACAAAATTGAATCCTAGAGAGGTAAAATTACTTCCCCCCAAGGTCGTGCAGGTAGTAATTAGCAGGTATGAGACTTGGACTCTTATTCCAAATTCAATTTTCTTTCCATGATAGTACAATTAAATAAATAACCCTCTCTGAGATTAAGTTTTCTCCTCAGTAAAATAAAGGCGCTGGATGCATCTCTGAGTTTCCTTCCAACCCCCAACAGTCTCTGATTTTTGATTTAAACACCCATCTCTCATACATGGGCCTTTGGTTCACAGTAGCTGTCCACTCTAGCAGTCCTGGATCAACACCTCGGAAGGCAAACTGAGCTTTGATAACTAACCCATTTCCAGGTGCTTCTGAGGGTGGGATCTTTCCCAAGTTACAGTGTGTAGAGCTTGGTACTTTTCCTTCCAATCTCAAGTTGCTACTCGCTCAGTAGCAAAATTCAATCAGAAACCAGGTACCAGAGGTTTGACGTCTTCATTTCCTGTTGTGCCCACCATATTCTTCCCCTAAGCCTGTCAGACTGTGCTCCTGAGTGATGATTTAATGCAGATGATAACAAGTGGAAAACTCCATTAAATTCCACTCCACTTTTACAAATTAAACTTCCTTTAGGGAGATGTGTGTGTGTGTGTGTGTGTGCTTGTGGATGTGTGGATGTGTGTACGCACTGAGGAGATTTGGGGGAGGGGAAATAGGGGCCAGGGAAAAGTTTTATGCTGTCCTCCTTTGAGTTATGTTTGATGGAGAAGGGCATGGGGTCAGCTAACTCACTGGGAAGAATGTTTTCTGAAAAAATAACATCCTCTTCTTTCTTCTGTTTCTCTCTCCCCTCTTCTTTCTCTCTTTTTAACTTTATCTCACTCTGACTCTGTCTCTTTCCCTAGCTCTGTCTCTGTATCTCTTGCTGTCTCTCCATTTCCGTGCATGTTTCTCTGTCTCTTGTCTGTCTCAATCTATCTCTGGATGTCTCTGTTTGCTTTATCTCATCTCTTCCATTTTTTATTATATCCCTCTCTTCTATTTTACTTTATGTATATCCCTCCCCATACCATGTCTCTGTCTCACTTCTCTTTCCTTTTAAAGAGATATTTTCCAAACTGACTCCCTGTCCTCTTGATAAGTCAGTTTTTTCCCCTAATCTATTTCTTACTACCCCTTTTCCCCTTCACACTTGCTATGTCCTGGTGGAGTGTGTTGATTTTGTCCATGGGCCCATTCATTTTTTTCTTCAGTCCTTGGTTCTTTAGGTTCTTATTTTCATGAAATTCAAGGAGAGCATTCACAAAGGATTCATATTTCATTAACCAGGCATCAGAGAGAATTCTTTTCCTTTCAATAGGCAGTTTTTTCTCTTCCTTCTACCTCCCCGTTTTCTCGTTTTGTCTGAATACCACACACACACACACACACATGCACATGTATACAGACTCAGAAATAATACATGAGCTCCTACATGCCTTCCTTTCTTGCCCCTTATACTTTTTTCTTAGCTGTCCTGGACCTTGTCTCATGCCATGACAAAGTTTCTGCTTTCATTCTTTCTCTGCCCATTCTCTTCCCATCCACAATGGAAAATTAGTTTCATTAAAGAGTGACCCATCAGCCATAAAAATAAGAAGAGGACCACATGTTCAAGATCTAAAATAAATCAGAACATGGACCTAAAATAAAGTAAATACAATGTTTACCTAACATCTTCTTTGTCTTTACCATTTTCTCTATTTTTTATGAGAAACAGAGTGTTACCACAGTAAGGGGATTCTGTCGTTATAGCCTAAAAGAAAGACTATGATAAAAGATTCCAAATCTAGAGTCAGAGTTTATGGTATAGAGGAAAGGTTTCAAATCTAGACTCAGAATCTGTTGTTCATTTGTTTTTCAGTCATGTCCAACTCTTCAAGACTCCATTTGGGCTTTTCTTAGCAAAGATACTGGAGTGTTTTGTCCTTTCCTTTCTCAGATAATTTTAAAGATGAGGAAATTTAGGCAAACAGGAGTAAGTGACTTGCCCAGGGTCACACAGCCGGGATATATCTGAGGTCAAATTTGAACTCAGAAAGATGAGTCTTCCTGATTCCAGGTCCATCACTCTGTGCACTGTTGTGCCACCTAACTGCCTTGAGTCAGAGGATGTGGATTCCTCCTACTAGTAATCTGTGTGATCTTAGGTGATTTATAACATCTCTGGGCCCCAGTTTCTGTATCTGTAAATGAGAAGCTTGTACCAGAGGATCTCTGAGATGTTTTCCAGCTTTAATACTAATAGTGAGAAGCAACAGAGAGAAGTGCAATTCCTAAATGTTTATTGGAATGAGGGTAGAAGTAATAAGGCTATGGATAGTGCTGCAGGCTGAATTGACATGAGAGGCAGAATGGTACAATGGTACATACAGAAAGTATGTAAATTTTGGAGTCAGAGCTTCTGGGTTCACCTCCCAGGTCTCTCTTAGCTAGCTGTGTACTCTGGGGAAGGCACTTAATCTTTCTAATCATCAGATATCTCAGCCATAAATAATGAGGGGGTCAAGTAGATGACCTTTGAGGTCTTTTCCAACTTAAGATCTGTGATCTTAATAGAATTATGTAGAAATTAGGTTACAGGCCTAAGCATGGGGACTCTCAACCTCAACTCAACAGTCCATTTATGACTTAGTGGATATAGCCTAGGTGGCTATGTGAGCTACATGTAGGTTAAAGGCCTTTTTTGGGTAGGGGCATCGTACAGCTAGTGTCAAAAGATGAATTTGAATCTAGGTCTTCTTGGGTTAACCCAACACTCAATCTACTTTGTCTTGGTCCCTTTCAGGAATAATATTAGAAAACCATCAATTAAAAAGTAGATTCACTACTGTGGCATATGGTAGAGTGGAATGGATGACCATTGGGCTATTAATCAGGAGACAGGTACTAACTCTGGCTCTGTGGTTAACTAGCCCTGTGATTCTTAGCAAGTTCCTTAACTTCTACAGGGCTTAGGTCCTTAATCTGTAGAATGGAATCGTAACATCTTAGAGCTAGAAGCAATCTTAAAGATACCTTATTCTTGGATTCAAGGGTTCCCTCTACAACATCCTCAATGGGATCTTTCTCTTCCCTTCCCTTCCCTTCCCTTCCCTTCCCTTCCCTTCCCTTCCCTTCCCTTCCTTTCCCTTCCCTTCCCTTCCCTTCCCTTTCCTTCCCTTCCCTTCCCCCCTTTTTTACAATAAGCCACAATCTGTCTTTCTTGAATCTCCATCTCTCATTCTTTAGATGACTGCTAAGATATTTTCCATCCCTGACATTCTGTGACTCTAACCCAGAGACATAAGCAATCATGCATGAAAAATTCTTCAACTCCCTTAGGCACAGAAGGAGGATCAGAGAAGACTTTGTATTACCCTTCCCTTCCCACAAAAAGATGGTTAAAGCTCAACTAAAATACAAAGGAAAAGTAGAATTTTTTTTTTAAATGCATTTTTCATGTGCCTTTTCAAAGAAGATCACGAGTGAACAGTTGACTGTTAAGAAAGCCAAAGTAAAATCTGGAAATTTATAATTAAAGAGGGTCCAAGAAGTCTATAAAAAGTCATAGAATGTTAGATCTGGAAGATATCTTAGAGATTCTAGTTCAACCTCTTCATTTGGTAAAGAATCCTCAGGTCCAGCAATTCAAACAGTGACACAATGAGTTAGTGCTTAGTTGTCAATCCTTCATGCTTGAAGAGGACCAAAATTATATCATTATGTCAGGGTCAAGGTACAGTGTGTTCAGCTGTGGCCAGTCTCAACTCAGAAGGCTGCACCACAGGTCAAGCACAAATAGTCCTTATGAATGTTTAGAGTGGAGATGTCTAAATTTGCATGTCTCACATTTCTGCTACTACAATTCTGCTTTGCTCATAGAGTAGAGTACTTTCTTTGATGTGGGCACGCTGTGCTGGACAGTCCTGTGCCAGCATTTCCAATGTCTCACAATAGATTCCAAAGCTCTTCAGAGAGATCTTGAGAGTTTCTTTGTATTGCTTCTTCTGACCTCCCTATGAGATCTTGCCTTTTGTGAGTTCTCTGTAAAATAGTTTCTTAGACAAAGATGGCTGGCCCATTGGAATTGTGCTCTGTGAAGTAGAGTTAGAATATCTGGCAGTTTAGTTTGAGAAAGGATCTCAACCTTACCTTGCCAGATGATCTTCAGAATCTTTCTAAGACAATTCAGATGGAAGCAACTAAGTTTCCTAGAATGGTACTAGTAGACTGTCCAGGTTTCACAGGCATACAACAATGAGGTCAGCCCAAATGGCTCTGTAGACCTTCAGTTTGGTGGGCAGCCTAATACCTCTTTTCTCCCACATTTTCTTTTGGAGCCTCCCAAACACTGAGCTAGCTCTGGTAATTCATGTGTCAATCTCATCATCTATGAGGACTTCCAAGGAAGGCATAATGCCAAGGTAAATGAGCTTATCTACAACATTCAAAATTTCTCCATTTACCAGCCATGTTGTTCAAATTCCAAATGTAAGTTTGCCTAAAAAAAAACCCAAACCATTTTACCTGTGCAAACATCCTGTCATGGGACTGGCATATAATACTGATGAACTTCTCTGGGCAACCAAATTTTGCCAGGTTCTTCCACAAACCCTCATGCATCAAAGCCCTTGGTCAGATCAACAAACATTTTATACAGACCTCTGTTGTGCTCCTGGCATATGTCCTGGAAAGAATTAGTAGTAGAACCAAGTCTCTTGCCTCTCATTCCACTAATACTATTTCTTTAGAATGTACTATCCCTCCAAACCATATGTTATAATAGCGGAGTGGAATGAGTTCTGAATTTGAAGAGGTCCTAGGATTTAATTCAGTTCCTTTATTTACTACCCATGTAAGCTTGGGCAAGTCGGGGGCTCAGTTTCTTCATCTGTGAAATGTGGAGTTTATATCTGTGACCTTCCAGTTCTCAATATACAAGTCTGTACATTCCTTAACAGAACATAAGGGATTGGACACCATTACTGTACCAGTCACTTATCTGAAGAAACTAGAGAGGCCAGGAGAAGTCTGTCAGCATTGGATGAGTGCAGTTCTATGAAGGGAGGTGGAGTGAGGGAAGGGCATTACCTTGAAAATAACATCAGTTTGGCCTAAGTGCTGCCCAGCATTATAACAAGAGAAAATCATTAGTCAATATGCGATAACTGTACCTAGAACATAAGATATAGCCACATACATAGACATCTCCCATCGAAAAATTAAAACGAAAGTATTATGTGATGCTTTATTACATCAGAGACTGTTATCCTACAGCCTTAAGCACATTCCTGTGTATCTAGCTGTTAAACTTCATTACAGTTAAGGTTGTCTACACCCCCCCACCTTCCCAGTTTTCTTGCACCTTATACTCCTCCCTGTGTCCTCTAGGTTCCATTAACACACTGACCTTGTTATCCCCCTGATAAGACATGCCATGTCCTGACTGGTGATTTTGGCTTACAGTCCTTCATAGCAAGGATGCTCTCCCACCTCATCCCTGTCCCTTGGCTTCCCCTCCCCTCCAATCCTTTTCCAAGTTTCCTTAATGCTAGTGCCTTTGACCTGATGATTATCTCCAGTTTATCTGCGCTGTATCTTGTCTATTCATGGTTGTTTGTATGCTTTCTCTACCGCTGGATTAAATGGTCCTTGAGAGTAGGTACTGCTTCCACACCTCCTTCCCTCCCCCCCACCCCCTCTTATTTGTATCCCAGCACTTAGAACAGTGCCTGGCTTATAGTAGGTACTTAATAAATGTTTATTGACTGAATTGGACTTCTTTATAGGTTATCAAGTTCACCGGAAGTCTTCAAATGAGACAACTGTTGATGCTGATGCTGGGGTGAATTTGTGTTTAGGCACAAACTGGAATCCTCTACTCCTCTAATGCCTCATCATGTCCTGGCAGTGATCCTGTATTCTTGGGGTGGGGAAGCTCTGGAGGGACTTTTTTAGTGGATTACAAGCTCTAGTAAGTGCTACCAAGCTAGAAAGGCTTCAGCCATGGTCTTAAGGATCAGCCGAGTCAGTTCTGGGTGAAGATCAGTATAGCAATGTATTAAAAGACTCACCACCAGGAGATTGGCCACAATGAATTCTTTGGCTGTGGCCAGTCAACAGACTGTCAATCAACAAGCATTTATCAGGTGTTTACTATGTGTCAGGCATTGTATGTTAATAACACTGGTAGAATCACATGACTTTATGGGCCAACTTCAAAATCTCGGATTACATGATTGTGTAGAAATAACTTGGTTCTGGAGTCAGCGGACCTGGGTTCAAATAGATACACTCTGAGGTGAACTATCTCTGTTACCTTGGGCAAGTCTCTTGATGTCCCTGCAACTCAGTTTCCTTATCTGTAAAAATAAGAGAATTAGACAAGCTGACTTTCTGAGGTCTCTTCCAGCTCTAGCTCGATGACCCTAAGATATAGATCATCTTTCTAATGTAGTTTGTATTTCATTGTCATCCTAAAATATTGGTACTAGCCTAGGTCATAACACCAACTCCTAGCAGAGTGCTGTAGCATAGAAAAGAGTTTGGGATTGTGGAGAGTAAATAATGACACATCAGGGTAACTTTTTTTTCCTTCAAGAGTGATGGGCAGTCACATGGAAAAGGGGCAAGCAATAGATGCAATTTCTCTTATCTTATTGGCAAGCTGGACAAGCATGGTCTTCCATTTTATGGATTATAGGGGAGGAAAAGACATGAGGTCATAGATGAATATAAATCAACAACTTAGCATTGCTGTTGCTATGGGGGTAGAACAGCCAAAATAATGCTTGGATATATTAAAAGGAGTGTGACTTGAAAGGGTTCTTAGTAATTAAGATTTGTCAGGTCATTATTAGATTATTGAAAAGATTTTTAGGTCATGACACTTTTTTAAAGGGAAAAACAGAGTGGGGTTAGAAAAATGTCAAAAAGGTAAATTAAAGAAATGGAAAATGAGGCCTGTGAGGAAAGGCTGCAGGATGGGTGATTGTTGAGTTTGGGGGAGAATTAAAAGTTGTATGATTACTGTAGTCGGGCCATGTAATAACAGCATGCTAACACACTTCATTAGAAAGTGTTTGACACATATGATCTCATTTCGTTCACACAGATACTGCAGGGGGCTATTATGTCTGTTTTACAGATAGAATAACTCAACTCAGAGCTTTGGTGAACTGCCCAGGGTCACCCAACTGTTGATGGCATAGCAGGGTAGATAGGGCATTAGATTTGGAATAGGAAAGAACTGAGTTCAAATCCATATTGGCCATGTGATGGTTTGTTCCAATGCCCATGAAGTCTACTGAAGCAGATGGAACTTGGTCAGGTTATTCGTCTCATTCAGGACCTTCACCAGTCATCTTGACATTCAGTTTGTCACCAGACTTTGAAGATTCTTTCTTTGAGGACGACTGTGCAACTCTGCCTCACCTAAGTCCAGTTTTCACCCATGAGTCAAGACATCACCTGTGATTTCATTGTTCTCTTCAAAATGAAAGACAAACCACAATGACAGCAGTCATGTCACCCTGGGCAAGTCACTTAACCTCTGCATGACTCAGTTTCTTTACCTATTAAATGACTCCTTTCTAGTTTTAAATCCAATGACTCTATTAAATAGCAGAGTCTAGACTCGGGGCCAGGTATCCTAACTCCATCCTGTGTTCTTTGGTCAATGCTGCACTGCCGATCTCTACGGAGAGATCCACCATGAAGGTATTTAAGACAGGGTGATATTGCATTTGGTAACCTAGGCCTCAGTGAACCCCATAATCATCTCTACTAGGAGACCCCTTACATTCCTTATATTTCTAATATTCTGTGATTCTACTTTTCTCTTATATCATATAATCCAATATAAATCCAGTTTTTCTTTATGGTGACTCAGAATCACATTTTTAAAATAATTATTTATTTATTTATTTTCAGTGTTCTACAATTGCTACCATACAATGCAGATTATTTCTTTCCTCCCTCCCCTTCCCTCCTCCCAATTCCCCCCTCCTTCCCTGAGATGGCATACAATTTTATATAGGTTCTAGACATACATTCCTATTAAATATGTTTTCACCATAGTCATGTTGTATAGAAGAATTAAAATAAATGGGAGAAATCATATAACAAATCAAAATGTAATACGAAAGAAAATGATCTGCTACAATCTGTTACTGAGTTCCATAGTTCTTTCTCTGGATGTGGAAGGCATTTTGTTTTAAAATACCATTGGGAATTTTTTAAGTTCTTGCATTGCAGTGAAGTTCTAAGTCTACCAGAAAAAGTCCTCACACGCTGTGGTTGTTGCTGTGTACAAAGTTCTCTTGGGTCTGCACCTTTTGCTGAGCATCAGATCACATAAGTCTTCCCAGGCCTCTCTGAAGTCTTCCTGTTCATCATTTCGTATAGCACAATAGTATTCCATTACATTCATATACTACAGTTTATTCAGCCATTCCCCAATTGATGGGTATCCCCTTGATTTCCAGTTTTTGGCTACCACAAAGATTGCTACTATTATGATCTCTTGGGGATACAGTCTTAGAAGTAGTATTTCTGGGTCAAAGGGTATGCACATGTTTGTAGTCCTTTGGGCATAGTTCCAAATTGCCCTCCAGAATGGTTCCATCAGCTCACAGCTCCACCAACAATGAATTAGTGTTCTAACTCTCCCACATCTTCTCCAACATTTATCATCTTCCTGTTCTGTCATGTTAGCCAATCTGATAGATGTGATGTGGTATCTCAGAGTTGTGTTGACTTGCATCTCTGTAATCAATAGTGATTTAGAGCATTTTTTCATATGACTATAGATATCTTTAATTTCTTCCTCTGAAAACTCCCTGTTCGTATCTTTTGACTATTTATCAATTGGGGAATAGAATCAGTCTTTTTTTAAAAAATGAAACTAATCTTTACATTATAAACTTGATAGCCCCTAGAGATTATTGAACAGTTGGTGAAATATCTTATGGAATTAAAGCACTTCCTCTTCGCCCCCCTCCAATTCCTTGATAAGGAAACTGTGGGGAACCTTAGAGGACATCTAGTCCAACCCTTTCATTTCATAGCACTCTCAGTTTCTTTATCTGTAAAATAGGAATAATAAGAGTGCCCACATCACA
Source organism: Notamacropus eugenii (assembly GCF_028372415.1). Taxonomy (NCBI): domain Eukaryota; kingdom Metazoa; phylum Chordata; class Mammalia; order Diprotodontia; family Macropodidae; genus Notamacropus; species Notamacropus eugenii. Next base: position 333,336,301 of record NC_092876.1, on the reverse strand, counting down.
GGGCTGCTGTGGGAATCAAATAAGATAGTATATGTAACATACTTGGTGAATTCTAATATATTTTATTTTTTGTTTTTTTGTCGTTGTTTAATCGTGTCCGACTCTCTGTGACCCCATTTTGAGGTTTTCTTAGCAAAGTTACTGGAGTGGTTTGCCATTTCCTTCTCTAACTCATTTTACAGATGAGGAAAACTGAGGCAAAGAGGGTTAAGTGACTTGCCCAGGGTCACACAGCTAGTAAGTATTTGAGTTTGGATCTGAACTCATGAAAACAAATCTTCCTGATTTTAAGTCTGGCACTCTATCCACTGCACCACCTAGTTGCCCAACACATGATATAAATAGTAGTTATAATTATTATTAGGCAGTGAGGTGATGCAACAGATGGAGTGCCAGTCCAGGAATCAGGAAGACCTGAGTTCAAATGTGACCTAAGACGTATACTAGTTATGTGACCTTAGGCAAGTCATTTAACCCTATTTGCCTGAATTTCCTCATCTATTTTACAGATCTCATTTTACGAGCTGGAAAAGGAAATGGTGAATCACTCCATTTTCTTTGTCAAGATGACCTCAAGTAGGGTCAGGAAAAATTATATATGACTGAAAAATGATCGAATAACAACAAATTTTTATTATACAGACGTTACCTATTATAATATTAAGGAGTGGGTGCTCTTATCTGCTCTTTTAAATCAAGGGGAATTTATGTTAAATATAAGGAAAACCTCCCAACTAGAGAGAGGGAAGTATGTTAGAACAATATGGACTGGATTCAATTGTAAGAAAATAAAACCCCAACAGACTATGACTTTGAACTGGTACAAATTAGGAAGTCACATGTAGAGGCTGAAGAACATATTCTTATTCTGACACTCTCCACAGTGGAAGGTTTTACAGGCTCACTCAGTGTGCTGTCTTACCCAGATCAATGCATCAGCATCCCCATGTCTAACCCAGACCTTGCCTGCTTTGAACCAGAGATCTCTTCCTTTCCCCAGTCTTTAGCTATCCATCACCTATTTCTTTCTCTGATTTTAACCAGACGGTTCCCTTTCTTCATCTCTAGGCAGTGAGATAGAGCTGTTATAGATCACACTACCTAAGCAATGAGATTAAATATTTTTTTTCCCTGTGAACAAGAGGTACCTCATTTCTGGAACCTCACTCCTCTTTGGAACCACTCCTCTATAGAATTCCTTCTCTGTTATTTCAGTTGTCATGTCTATTTCAGTGGTCCTCCAAGGTTGTATTCATACCTTAATTTCATGCCTAGGTGTGTCTTGAGTTGTATGGAACTTAGTTTCAGTCTGGTAGTCTCTCAGTTCTCCCATGTTCTTCTGGGATTCCCATAAGCAATGAATGTATTCCAGGACACCTCTCTCCCACTGCCCTTAAAATAAAGCTTTAGGGTCATTGATCTTTTCCATGGAATTTGGAGCCAGCAGGATTTTAGAGCTCAGCTTAGTTTAGCTCCCTCATTTTACAGATGTGGAAATGGAGGTCAGGAAAGGTGGAATGATTTGCTAGCAAATATCAGAACTGTGATTTAATCCTAATTTATTTTCCCTATACCACACAGTTGCTCTTTAGTTAAATGTAAATAGAGAAAGGGGAAGGGAACAGGTATTTATTAAACCCTACTATGTGCCAGACATCGTGCTAATCACTTTAAAATGCCGTCTCATTTGATTCCCATAACAATCCTGTGAGTAACAAATCAAAGAGGAACTTTATTTTTCTAAACTAGCCCTTGGGTTCTTGAGTCAGGGTTCTAAGTGTATACCTTATCTTCAAACTGGGTCCCTTCCTTTTGTTTTTCCACCATCTTGGTTTTATTTTTACTCCCTCATTCCTTTTCTGTGTGTAGGTTAGGATTCACAAACAATACACTTGTATAGTACATTGAGCCTTGGATGGAGAACCAGGGGGCTGGATTCCAGGGACAACTCTAGCCAGGGATATGAGCTCAGGCAAATTATTTCTTTCTGGGCCTTAGTTTATTCATATGCAAAAATGCAGGGGACTGGGATGGTAAGATGGTAAGTTGGGCCAGAAGCTCTGGAAGGTTTCTTGCATTTCTAACAACATTCTATGGTCCTAAGAGAATTGTAACAGAGGAAATCAGAGATAATAAGAAAGAGGAAGTTATTTCCTCTCATTTCTTTTAGTACATCTTTTTCTACTTTTTCGGGACCCTCTCTTTAATGGCTTCATTCTTCTGGGTTCTTAGGTTCATTTTCCCATTTCTTTGCAAGTTCAAAAATTATGCTTTATGCTTTTTTCCGGCTTCTTTTCCTTCCCCTCATCTCTCCTCCCCCTTTCCCTTTCAATTTCTTTTGTGAGTTTTCTCTCTCTCTTGCTTTCCTCTTCTGCTTTCTAGGAATTGTGAGTAGGAAGAATAATTTAGAAGCCTCAGCTCTGTTTCTTCTGCACCCCTCCCCCCAAACGCTGCCTGATGCAAACAGTATTTTTCCCTTAGGAAATGCTTACTTGTTTAATAATGCAGGAAAGACTGGAAAAAAAGTTACCATTTTGGTACATTTCACCAGTACCCATGAACTTGAAATATGTAATAATGATTCACTGTTGGAAAAGTATTAATGACAAAATTATTGTTTTCCCCATAGCATCAAGTTCAGGAAACATTCAGGATTACGTAGTCATACTACTAGGGGATGCAAGTGATCAGGTAGGGTGATGAGAGAGTGTAAAGGATCAGAGAAAAAACAATAATAGGCTGAAGGGAATAATGATTAATGGGTGAATGAGAGAATTCAACAGTCATTTATCAAATACCTCCTACTTGCAAGATCATTGTGTATGTTGAGTGCTGAGGAAAGAAATAAGAATAATGAAGATGGCATTCTTGCCTTCATGAAGCTTGGATTGAACAGTCACAGTGCCAGAATGAAATAATTGCCCACGTTTTTTACTTCTCTCAATTTCCCCCTCCAATGAAACATCCCTGTCTTGTCTCCAATTTTCTTAAGACCCATTTACTCTCTGGCTATGGAGAATAAGAGATGCCAATAGTTAAACTACATTAACTCTATGCTAAATTGCTCATCAGTATTTATCTCAACAACCTGTTACCTTTCATAGTGATGATGAGAGCTGCCTCAGCCATTGAGAGTCCTCAGGACCACAGAAAAATGAAGGAAGCTCCTTAGTGATCATCAAGTGAGTCTCTATATTTAACAGATGAGGAAACTGACACACAGAGAGGTGGTATGACTTGCCTAAGCACAGCAAGCTAAGTGATATTGCCTGGGGTCAGAATCCAGATCTTCTAAATTGTAGCCCAGGGCTATTTCCAAGGTACCATTTTTGTCTCTTTCTCTTAACAGTTGTTAAAGTCTATAGCTTAAAAAAAAGACAATGTAAGTGCCCTCGTGTGCTGCCATTAAGTGGAATGGAAACCTTGATTAGTAGGGGTAGAAGAGAGCAGCCCTCTCCTTTTACACATGAGGAAACTGAGGCTCTAAGAGGCTCAGTAACTGGCTTGTCCATGATGACACAGCTAGCAAATGTCTGAGATGAGATCTGAACACTATTCAGCTATTTCCATGCTGCATTTACTCATTCAGATCTCAATTATTGCAAAGGACATCTTTATAAGATTTTCTCCAAGGTCCCTTCCAGCTCTAAAGTTCCATGATTCTGCTCTTCTACTAAAGGATTTAATAAATCTAGCCTTCTAAAATTATGCCAGAATGGTTCTTATAATTTTTTTGTAAACTTGACAGCCCTCAACAAAACAAATCTTCAAATACATTAACAAAAGCCCCTAAAATTACACATATATCATAAATGCCTATCATGTTCTGTTGGTTGAACAAAAACATGTAAATTAACTTTAAGTAGTATCAAACTTGTCCTATACATATATACATACATATATATATATATATATATATATATATATATATATATATATATATATATATATATATATATATATATATATATACAGATGCTCTCTATTATCCTCATTTTCTGTATAATCTAGATTTTGTTACTTTTATTTTTATTATTGCATACACAGTTGTAATCAATGTATATATTGCCCCTGTAAACTTTTGGTGTTACTTTAAATTTTCTCATATTTGTCATATCTTATGATGCAACATTATTCTGTTAACACTCAAATACCATAATTTATTTGACTGTTTCCCAATTATTAAATCAAAGCTGTTTTTAAGTTTTTGCTACTCTGTATGATGCTGTTTACCCTTTCCCCCATCAAAAGTATCTTAGGATATCACAATAGTGAGATAACTGAATCAAAGGATATGAATAAATTTATGTCATATAATTCCATGTTAACTTTCTAAAAATGTTGGACTAATTCACAATTCTACCCTGGATATCCTGAAATCACTCTTGATACTTCCTTCTTTTTCCTTGTATTGACTAACACCTTTTAGACTAGATCTTCACAGACCAAGTAGTAAGTGAGTTAATCCACTCTGATCTGGAACACTATGCTGTGCCTGTTGTTGTGCAATTGTGTCAGACTCTTCATGACTCCATTTGGGGTTTTCTTGCAAAGATGCTGGAGTGTTTTGTCATTTTCTTCTCCAAATCATTTTACAGATCAGGAAACTAAGGCAGACAGCCTTAAGTGACTTGCCCAAGGTCACACAACTAATGAGTCTCTGAGGCTGGATTTGAAATAAGGAGGAGGGGGTCTTCCTGACTCCAGGCAGGGGGGCTTTATCCACTGTACCACCTACCTGTCTGTGCTGTGGCTAAGCTTTGGAGATTGGAAAATGAGTCATTGCAAATGCATCTAACTTATTATATTTAGCTGACTCTCTAGTCTATGCTTTGTGTCTCATCTAACCATCTATTCTTGGTATTGAACTTGACTCTACCACTATGCATCTCTTAGACTCTCCACTTCTTGTTTTGAGAGTAGTAATCAAATCAATACTGCTACCTTCCAGAAATGGCATGCAGTTATCTGCCCTGTAGCTCAACTCACCTTGTGACTCTTTACACCCAGCCTCCCCTTCCTGTATGCCATCCCCCTAAATATGTTACTTTTCTTCATTTAAATGCATGATCTATGAAGGCAGAAACTCTTCCTTTTAAATTTGTTTCCTAGGAAAGTTCCTAGAACATGGTAGATAATTAATTAGATTTTTTATTCATTCATCCATCCATCCATTCATTCATTCATTCAGTATAGTAGTGTGCCTTTTTTCTCCCAGTACCATCAACGCTGAATTTTATCATTTTAGTATATTTTTGCCAATTTAATAGCTATAAAGTGATGTTTCAAAATTATTTTAATCACATTTTTGTAATACTAAAGCAATTGAATACTTTATCATGTAGTAATGGATAATTTGTATTCTCCTTTTGAAAACTCTCAACTCATGTAGTTTAATTATTTGCCTATTGGAGAATATGGATATTAATCTTATAAATCTGTATCAATTTCTTATAGAATTGGGATATTAAACTTTTATAAAAATATTTATCATGACAATTTTCTCTAATTTTTTTACTTTCTATTTTATATGCATTGCTTTTCCCCACACAAAAGCTTTTTTTTAATATGTTCAAATTCACCAGTTTTCTCTCATGTAATTTCTTCTTGTTGAACTGCTACATAACATTTTATTAATTTCTGATGATGTGGCATGTGTATCTAATGTCATTTTTCATCATGCTACTATTCAATTTTTCCAACAGTTTTCAATTAAATAAGACATTTCTCTCCCACTACTTTCTTAACTTATCAGACACTAGTGTATTGAAGGGCTTTAAGTCTAGTTCTATTGTATCTAACCTGTTTCATTGATCTCTTTCATTTATTTTTTCCTAATCTATATTTAATGATTGTGTAGAGAAGAGGTTTGGTTTGGTTTCCTATGTGGTAGTTTCTTCAAGACTTTAGGTTACATGACCATAATTTTCTATTAGTCCATCAAAGAGAAGCTAGAGACTCATTGCTTGTTACTTGACAACTTGTTTTTCTAATGACTCAACTTTGTGCACCCTTTTAAGGGTTCTTCTTTATTTTGATTCCTGACTTTTATTTTCGTTTTCCCTGTTCATTTATTCTGTTGAGGATTAAAAGTTCCTCTCAGTCCATTCTAGTCAACTTGACTTCTATTTGATGTTTACCCCTGCCTATTCTCATGGCTTTGATGTTTCTAGCTTCATCTCTGGTTCCCTGATTAGTCTGCTTGATGAAAGGTTGATGATTGGTGAAGGCTGTACTGATGCTGCCTGCACAATCTAGCTCTCTACTGGAACTCCCAGAATCCCTACCCTTCCCCTTTAACCATTCACCATTAATGTTTTTCCCCTCCTGCATGTGGAACACTAGTCCACCTGTTTCAAGACAAGAGCTATTAGACCAGATAGCTCCTAGATGCCATGTGAAATATGGATATAAGGAGAATTCAATTTTCTAAGTAGAGGGAAGAACCTCATCAATAAAAGAAAGGAAAACAAACTATAGGGCAGAGTGCCTTTGGGCAATTGGGACCACATTAGATGTGATGCTTGGTAACCGAGGGGAACCAGCAATAACTCACATTGTGACAGCCCCTCAAGGTTTATAAAGCATGATAGTCTTATGAAGCAGGTGGTATAAGTATCTCTGTTTCCATTGTATAGATGAGGAAACCAAAGTACAGAAAGGTTAAGAGACGTTCATATGTTCACACAGCTGTTAAATATCTAAGGATGATTCAGACTTACTCCTCCTGACTCTAAATTCATCATTTAATTTAACCCCTTACATTATATTGCTTCTAAACCATGTCATTCTGCTTTAATACAATGGCAGCTGAGGAATATCTTGAGTGAATCCTTCTCCTAATGATCAGTGTAGCTCAGGGGAAGCTTGCTTGGAGATGAGTTAGGATCAGGTGAGGAAATGAAAGAAATGCTCATTTTTTTGAGATCCACAGTCCTCTTTAGGAACATAGTTCCATCTCATATCCTGTTTCCCATATTCTTTTCCAGTTTAAGTTATTAAATAACCAAAAAAAAATCTCATCAGTTGTAAATGCAACGTTAGCACAGGGAGGAGATATAATAAGGCAATCAATTATGTGGGTACATGAATATGGTTTTGTTAGTTTAGATGATGAATCTGCTAGAGTATAAATGCCCTCAGGTCTAGGACCATGCCTTATTCACCTTCGTGTTCTCCTGAGCAGTTATCCTAGGAGGGTAGATGGCAAAGCCCAGAGGACTTTAAGATGCAGTAGCAGGACAGTTGGTGAGACCTGGTGGCTGTCCATCTTACCAAGAGACTTTTAGTTAGTAACTCATAGTCCATCCAAGGGGTATGAACTGCCATGTTCTTCTCACTTCGCTGCCCCAATGGAGAAAAGGCAAAAGGGAAGAGCATCCCAGTTGGTGGTTCTTCCCTCAAACTATGATAGGATTTGGGAGTCCCTGGATCTTCAGGAAGAGGCATGAAGGAAAATCAAGAAAGAAGGGCAGATTAATGAGGTAAGCCAAAGTTGGGGATTGTTTAGGAGAGATTGGTAAGAGGGAAAGGGAAGAAAGGTTTCAAGGGCAGCTGATAGTGTATAGTTGACTTATTCATTCATAGCATCAAGACTATTAGGAGAGAAATGAGGACAGAATCAGAAGAGAGAAGGGAAAAGGATTTAGATGTCACAGTGAGAATGCAGAAAGCACTTATGAGGATTGCAGAAGGTGAGACTGGATAGAAGGATATAGCAAGAGAAAGGAATTTTTGAGTTCCAGATCATGGATCTAGATTCATGGATCACAGATAGTCAGATCAAAGATGTGATGATGTCTGTGTATGGCCAAGGTGGAGTGAAGATTGGAGTCACGGAAGCTGAAGAGGTTGATGAATTAGTCATCAAGGGTGTCCAAAGTGCTATCAACAAATATTTTAATGTCCCTGAGTATAAGAGCAGCTAGATGGTACAGTGGGTAGAGCACCAGTCCTGGAATGAAGAAGACTCATCTTCCCAATTTCAAATCTGGCTCAGACATTTACTAGCTGAGTGACCCTGGGTAAGTCACCTTAACCCTGTTTGCTTCAGTTTCCTCATCTACAAAATGAGATAGAGAAGGAAATGGTATAACATGCTTCTATCTCTGCCAAGAAAACCCCAAATGGGGTCACAAAGTCAAGCACAACTGAAATTACTGAACAACAACAAAGAGTATAAGGCCAAAATGAAGGGGTTGGACTAAATGCGCTCTAAGCCCTGCCTAGGGCTAAGTCCTGTGATTTTTATAAGTAACATAGGTTTGGCTTGCCAGCTTTCAGAGGTTGAGAAGTTAGACAGCAAAAACCTCTCCAATGAGCAATAAACTTTGAGGGTGGATTGCTAATCCTAGTTTATCAGACATTCATTCATTTCTTAAATCGTTTCCAACCTAGGCTTTAAGGCCTTCTGCAATCTGATGTCCCCTTCCCTTTGAAGTCTTATTTTCTTTTGCTTCCATCTGTATACTATATAACAGTTAAATGGCACCTCTCTCTGTCCCATAGACCATCCTTAGTCTTTTCTATTGCCATACTTTTCCTTGGCAAAATGCGTTCTTCCCTGTGCCTAGAATATCTCCTCATCTCATTGCCTTCTTTCACTTTTTGAGACCCAATTCCAATGCCACCTTCCTAATAAACTCTTCTTTGGTGCTCACGATCAATTACTGGGGTCTCACTAAGTGTTTTGTTTCTTAGCTCTTTAAAATATTTGTCATGTAACATTGTATATTATGATTAACTTTTTGTGTTTTATCTCCCCCCGCCAGTTTTACCACAGGTACTCTGTCTGACTTTCCCCACAGTTTCCACAAAATGCTTTCTTTGCATGTAGTAGGTACTTAATAAATATTTGCTAATTTTTTGCTAAAATGGGTTTCTGTATGCAAGTTTTTTGCCCTTTTCCATTCTTTGTACACCCTGCTATATGAGCTAGTAAGTTATCTGAAGTGTGTTTGTAGTTAGACATACTAGGTATAGTTTATTTCTGATTAATACAGAAGCAGAAGACTGGGCCTTCTGAGATATTCTCAGCTTATTGTTCCAGATCTAAATAAATGAAAAACTGGTTTTGAGTAAATCAGTGGCCCTGGGGGCAAGGTATCAGCTAATGGATTTAAGAACGGTATGGATGAATGTAATTGATCTTCAGCTTTGGGGATGTCCAAGGGCCCAGCTTCAGGACAGATCCCTGATCTACAGGCAATGGGGTAAGGAGGAAGAAGGAGCATTAGTCAGTGATGAAGGGAGTGTATGAAAAGGCTCAGGGTGTGAGAATGAAGACACTATGGTAAGGACAAGTTAGGTTTGTACATTGGGGGAGTCCATGATAGTTACAGGGAAGAAAAGACATGCAATTACAAGGCCATGCTGGAGTTGTTGTAGTATGCATAAGCTATCTAATCAGGAGGGTATTTTGTAATTATGAAGAAATTGTATGTCAATGTTTGTATCTAATCAGTAGATGGAGAATGATTATGTTAATTCCGTGGTTTGAGGGTATACAAGTAGATGGCATGCTTAAATTGGTGTGTGCGGGGCCCCAGCTAGGAGGGGTAGGAATCTCATTTCCAAACAGGGAGGTCTCACTCAGGAGGTCCCATTCCCACATGGGGACTTTTAAACAGTGGACTTATGCCTGAAGAGGCACCATTTATTTAAATGCTACCTTGAGGATGTTTTTTTTTCCTGCTTAGCCATTTTATACAGGAACATATTATCTACTCAACAAGTTTGTAAACTCCTGGAGAGTTGGGCTTATGTCCCACCTTTCTTTTGTGTACCTTTAGTGCTGAGTATAATGTACTAATACATATTTGTTGTCAAGAAGATCCTGTTTTAGGAATAGATTCTGTTTGGGAATAGTCATGTTGCTCAGAACAGAAGACCATAACCAAGTGCTTTATGTGTCCTTTACTAATTTTAGGTAAAACACCTACGAAGAAATGGACAACCTGCTAGTAAATATGGAGTTATTAATTCATCACTGAGTATAGCAATTCTTATATTTTTAAGTCAGAAGAAGTATAATTTGGGTGGGGGAATAGATAGATAATGAGGTGTAGTGGTAAGAATGCTGAATTTGGAATCGGATTTGAATTCATATCCCAGTCCTTCTACTTATTAGCTGTGTAACTCCGGGCAAGCCACTTCAGTTTTGGGGCACTCAGTTACCCCCTTTGTAAAATGAGATGTTTGGGCTAGATGGGCTCTCTAAGATCCCTTTGAGAATCAGCAGTCTGTGATTGTAATCTTGTGTACTTCTTGTGCCTGGCTGAAGAATGATCCCACAGCTCCTGAAACACCATGAAGGACTTACACAGGAGCTGGGCTTTGAAGAAGGAAAAGAATCCTTGATGGATGGGAGTGCCTTGTTGAATTTGGAGCTGGTTCATGATTAGAAAAGAAATCATTCAATGATCATAATTCTTACTTTGATATATCAAAGGAAGCATAGTTTCCATGACATGGACATCGCCTCAGCCCACAGATGCCTCTACTTCTCCACAATTAGTAGCTTTTCTCATTACTGTTGACTCAAAGAATAACAATTATCAGGTGGTATCTTTTTTTCATGAAAGAAGGGACTTGTAACATAGATTAGAATAACCAGAATCACGAATGGGTATATCCCTAGACACCTCAGAAATTCCACTTTCTCCTGTCTAATCTACTCCTGATTGGTCGATTTGAAGGTACTTGGGTAATTGTTGTTTGGTCCTTTCTCAGTCATGTCTGACTCTTTGTGACCCCATTTGGAGTTTTCTTGGCAAAGATACTGGTTTGCCATTTCCTTCTCCAGCTCATTTTACAGATGAGGAACTGAGACAAATAGGGTTAAGTGACTTGCCCAGGGTCACACAGCTAGTTATGTGTCTAAGGCCAGATTTGACCTTATGAAGATGAGACTTCCTGACTCCATGCCTGGCACTCTATCACTGCACCATCTAGCTGCCCTTACTTGTGTTTAAGTTACCCTGTGTAGGAGCGTTTACCATAAGACTATACTTCCTTTTGTCTGCCTCAAGGCATAACCAACATGGTCCCTGTTAGCCACAGGCATCTTGCATGGCTCTACAGTCTGAACAGAGCTAATTTCCTGGGAGAAGTTACATGTGTACCCAGAAACAGAGTGACCCAGAGAGTTAGACCAAGTTCAAGGCCAAAAGTTTATGGTGAATTGGAAATCCCTGGCTCCTTGCGCTCTTTCCATGTGAACGGGTATTTCACTGATGGTCTGTGGACTATCCAGGAAAATCCAGAACACCTGAAGTTAGCATTAGGCAAGCTGTGGATTTGTCTCCTGTGACCAGATCCAACCAGGCTGATTACATGACCTAAGGGAAGGGACTTGGTTTCTCTGGGCTTCTAGTCTCCTTAATACAAAAAGAGCAAGATAAGAACTATCTTCTCAGTAACAAACTTCTCTTTGGTTTACTGTGAGAAGACAGACTAACTACTTAATAAGAGGCTATAGCACAATAATAAAGGGCACAACTTAATAATGTAACAAGAGACTTAGGGAAGGGAAAAAAGCAGTCTAAGGGGAGAACACAGAAATACCCAGTTACTAAAACAATATCATGTAATGACCTCTTAAACCTGTGGCAGCTTGGGGAATCTTAGCAGAGCTGGGTAATTACTACATCTCAGTATCTAACAAGAAGAGGCCATTATTTATTTATAACGTTGCTGTTTTCTAATTTCTATTAGGCCTATGGGCCCCAAGGGGCCCTGGGAGTTGGGCACATTTCATAACTGGACAAGTCAAGGAGTCAATCTAGTCAATGATTTGGACCACTGAAGAGGAGAGGGAGAGTGACCGTGTTCAATGATCATGGCAGCAGCAGCCATGACCGATGGATGGACAGAAAGTGGAGAGGTGACCTGGGATAGGAGGGCAGAGAACCAAGCCTCTGTGTCTGAAGCTGCTATTTATTTAGCACCAATCCCAGTGAACTCTGCAGGTTAGGACACATTGGGGAGGCTTCTGATTCCCCTTGTCTCAAGAAAGGCTCCATCATAGCTCTCTCAAGATCCAAGCTGGTAGAGATTAAATAGAGAAGAGGTCAGGATCTTGCCTGTCTACCACTTTATTTTTTCTCAGAGCTGCCCAGTTAGCTCAAAGTAGAGCCTTGTGAGATCCCAGCAGGAATGAGATGCAGCCGTCACAGAGGTCTGGCTATTTCTACGCACTATGAATATTAAGGAGACAAGCCCATGCTCAGTTGTCTGTAGCTTTTATGTTGTTATTGATGGTGGTATGGCTCACAGAGGGGAGCACTAATCAAGGGTTATGGAGGAAATGGGATCTTTGAATACTAGGGACAAGTCAGGGGCAGTGCTTTGGGAAAACCATTCATTGGTGGTTCCTTTCAATGAATCTACCTTGGACATTAGGTAGAATATATACACTATACATATATACACACATATATGCACATATATAAATATGTAGATATAGACAGATATAGATATAAATAGATATAGATATATAGATCTAGATAGATACAGATAGAGAGCACTATATAGGTAGATATAGACAGATATATAGATCTAGATAGATATAGCTATACAGATCTATAAAGATATAGGTATATAGATCCATATAGATAGATATAGATATAGTTATACACAGATGTAGATATATAGACCTAGATCAATACATATAGATATATAGAGCTATAAAGATAGATATAGATATAGATCTATGGATCTATATAGATATAGATGTGTAGATCTATCTATCTACATATAGATGAAGATCTCTAGATATAGATAGATCTATATATCTATTGCAACTTGTTAAGACAGACATATAATACATAACCATAATAGTATTCTGTCTTCTGATAGGTTGTACATTCTATGAGGGCAGGGATGGAATTGTATGGAAACCTTCTATCTTCCCCACAATCTAGCATGATGCCCGACTCCATACTAGATGAAGGATGGAAGGAAACAGGCATTTATTAAACACCCACTATGTGTCAAGTACTGTGCTAAGAGCTTTATAAATATTATCTCATTTGATCTTTACAACAACTCTGGAACATAGGTCCTATTATTATCCTATTTTTAGTTGAAGGGATTGAGGCAGACAGAAGGTGGGATTTGCCAGGTTCACACAATTATTAAATGTCTAACACTATGTGAATTCAGGTCTTCTTGACTCCAGGCTCTATCCACTGTAGTACCTACCTACTAATATTTGTGATTTATTGGATGCCTAGTAAATGCCTACTGGGGGCGACTAGGTGGCATGGTAGACTGGAGTCAGGAAGACTCCTCTTCCTGAGTTCAAATCTGGCCCCAGACACTTACTAGCTGAGTGACCTGGGCAAGTCACTTAACCATGTTTGCTTCAGTTCCTTCATCTATAAAATGAGATGGAGAAGGAAATGGCAAACTGCTCCAGTATCTTTGTCAAGAAAACCCCAAATGGGGTCACAAATAGTTGGACATGACTGAAAAACAACTGAATACAAATCCCTGTTAAATTGAATTAAATTCTGACTATAGGCAACAGGACCTTTAGAGATTCTTTCTGGATGTAGAAATCCTTAGATCCTATCCTCTGTTACTAATTCGACAATGTAAAAGATACCAAACTACTACTCAGAATTTTATTAATGATTTGGCTGAAGGCATTGGCAGCATGTTTGGCAGATTCACAGCTGACATGAAGCTGAGAGGGACAGCTGACAGGTTAGATGATGATGTGTGTATCCAAGACAGATCTCAAGTTAAAATTCTGCCTCTAACTGAGTAATACGAAATCTAATAGAGATAGTGTACATCTGTCCACTTGGGTTCAAAAATCAATTAAACAATACAAAATGGAATAGGAGTAGTTCCTGGGGGGAAGGTCTAGAGGTTTCAGAGATTAAGCAGAACAGTATTAGTCAACAGTACAGCTTGGTTGCCCCAAAAGCTACTGCTCTCCTATGCTACATTGAGAGACAGAGGAACTGGAACCAATGAGGTCATAGTTAACACTATTCTCCACTCACTCCAGGTCACATCTAGAGTACTGTTTTCCACTCTTGAAAGATTTTAGGAAAGACCCATTGTTTTTTCTGTTGTTCTGTCATGTTTGACTCTTTGCAACCCCCAAAGATATTGGAAAAGTTTGACATTTCCTTCCCCAGATCACTTTACAGATGAGGGACTGAGGCAAACAGAGTTAAGTGACTTGTCCAGGGTCACACAGCTGGTAAGTGTCTGAAGCCAGATTTGAATTCAGGAAGGTAAAACTTCCTTACTTCAAGCACAGCACTCTGTTCACTGCAGCACTTAGCTGCCCCAGGAAAGATATAGCCATAGACATGCTGTAAGAGAAAGTGCAACTGAGTGACCTCAAAGTCAGGAAGATCTGGGTTCAAGTTCTGTCTCAGACCCATACTAGCTTTGTGACTATCAGCAGATTAGATCGTGCCCTCAGGGCTCCATGCAAATCTTTAACTCTCTCCAAGGAAGACCAGGTGCTGATCTACTATTTGAAGCATTGATAGAGGGAGTGTTCATGGGGCAAGTTCTTGGCACCAATAAGATTGAGCCTCCTCACCTCCCAGCCCCAAACAATAGAACAACCCACAACCAACAATATAAATAAACTAGATGGACTGTATTTGGAAGAGGAGAACTAGAATGGTGAAGGGCTGGGAATGAAGTTCGTTCCATACATGGTTGCATCAAAGGAACCAGGTGGTATAATAGGTTGATTGGTAGACCTGGAGTCAAAAAGACTTGAGTTCAAATCCTTCTTCAGACAATCACTAGCTATGTGCAAGCTATTTAGTCTCTCTGGACTTTGGTCTTCTCATCAATAAATGAGTGTTGGACTTAATATCCTCTAAGGTCCCACCAGCAAGCTAAATCTATGTTGAGCCTTGTATCATCCAGGCAATATTCACAGCACCAAGGGCAACTATGAATATGCTGGTGTAGTTCTGAATCTAAAAGTATAAAAGACTCTCCATATAGAAGGCAGAAGAAAAACATTTATTCAGACACCAGAAAGCTGAATCCCCAAACTAGAAAGCCAAATCAGTCATAGTAACCAAGAAGTCAGTACACATTATCACTATAGGGGACAATGCCATTCCCGAGCCATCCCTACCTCCCCCACGGGCCTTCCCACAAATAGTCAGGAGACTCCTCTCACCACATGTGATTTAAGCTTCCAAGTGATTTAAGCAGGTCACATGGACCTATTAATGAACAGGAAAGATCTTCCCATTTAAATTACCATTACAAGCCTCAAAGACAGAACAGTTAGAATGAAGGCATGGTGGAGGCAGAAAAAAATAACCATTTCCCAGTATCAGTAGGCCACCAGGAAGAAATAGAGTTAAGCTTGTTTTGTTTGGTCCCAAGGGACAGACCTAGGAATGATGGGGGTTGGGGAGTTGTAGAGAGGCAGCTTTTAGACTTGATGGAAAGAAGAAAATCCCCCAACCTTGCTAACAATGATAGCTGTCCCAAAGCACAATGGTCTGGTTTGAGAGGTAGGGGTTTGACCCTCTGTAGGTTTTCAAGAAAAGGCAGGCATGCCCTAGAGAGGCTTCTTGCTCACCCATGGGTTGGACTGGGTGGTTTCTAAGATGACTTCCATCTTCAAGCCTCTGTGATTGTGTGAGACACAGTAATACCAAACTGTTCTTCTTGAAGATGAAGATTTTTTTTTAAGGGAGAAATTTGTTTTCTGCTGGTGTCATTGTTGTTGTCTTAATTATACAGTTTTGCTATATGGTGTGGTAGCTACTGTCAGCAAATTCTATTTTCTTTCCCTTGAGGGGCTATGTGCCTGTATCTGTGGATTAGTTTGTTTGCTAGGATGCAAAAACCTCTTTCTTTCTGGAGTGTCACTCTCATACTGGGTAAAATAAGTCCATACTCATTCATCTTGGTGACAATCTCCATCAGATGCCAGCTGAATCATCCCTTTGGGTTATCTTTGATATTTAAATTCCTGGAAGAGGCTTTAATGTAATAGGGGTAGAGGGGAGGGTGTTGTTATTTATTTATTTATTTTTTGCAAGGAACTCTGATTCTCTCACCAGGAGAAACAGGAAACGTATGCGCTTCTGTGATCCTTTAGAGATCTGAAATGAAATGCCAATAAAACAAAGAGGAAGACCAGTGGAGAGGCAAGATCTGTTGCAGGCTCTTTGCCTTTACTACTGGGTCCTTCTCCTGAAAGCAGTTGTGAAACTCTCTCAAACCCATCTATGCAGAGAATTCTCCAGCACTGTGCCATAAATGAGAGGCAACTCAGTTTCTCTCTCTCTCTCTCTCTCTCTCTCTCTCTCTCTCTCTCTCTCTCTCTCTCTCTCACCCTCTCTCTCTCCCTCTTTTTCTCTTCCCCCCCTCCCTCTTTCTCTCTCTCCCTTTCTCTCCTTCTCTCTGTCTTTCTGTCTCTGTCTGTCTGTCATCTCATACTTTATGGGTCAGTCATAACCAACTGTGTCAGGAGACTCCATCAGGTCGGTGGGGGACTGCAAATATAATGCCAAAAAGACTTCAGATCTGCACAGAATTGCTTGAAACAGTGCAATAAAGTGTCTTAAATGAAAATAGTTGACCATAAACTTGATACAGAGACAGAGAGCAATCAGGAAGCACAGTGGTCAATAT
The DNA here is from genome assembly GCF_028372415.1 of Notamacropus eugenii. Classification (NCBI taxonomy): domain Eukaryota; kingdom Metazoa; phylum Chordata; class Mammalia; order Diprotodontia; family Macropodidae; genus Notamacropus; species Notamacropus eugenii. The sequence continues at coordinate 333,319,660 of NC_092876.1, read as the reverse complement.
AGCTATAGAAAAGGAACACAAATCAAAAGACATACTTCTTATGTTGACTGGCTTTCCTACCTCCTCCTTTTAGAAGTGATTCATCCTCTTAGGAGTTTTCAAAATAGGCAATAAAATGGAGATAATCTGGAAATCTACAGATAATGTAGAAAGTACATAGGGCAAGAAGGAGAAGGGGATTATGTTGAAAGCTTAATCTAATTCATGTAAACATTGGTCATGTAATCCTCCTGCTTCAATAGCTTTCCATTGCCTACCAAGTAAAATCCACTTTTTTAGTCTGCCATTCAGGATTTCCTACAAGCTGGGCCATCCTATGTTTCCAGTCTCCTCATACTATCATCCTGTTTGTACTTGAAGCATGAGCCAAGCTATGTGACTCACCCCCCTCCTATATATTTCTTCCATATATTCCCACTTCTCATGGGATTTCCAGGGTTGGAAAGGATCTTGGCATCCTTCTAGTTCAGCCCATACATAAAAGAGAATTTGCCTTTATGTACTTGACAAGCCTTTGCCAGCTGTGGCTAGAAGATCCACACACAAATCATGGTGGAATCTACCAATGCCTGAAGTAGCCCATTCCACTTTGGGGGAGCCCTAAGCTTTCTCCCTCTTTTACTCATTGCTCCTAATGCTACCCTCTGGGGTCAGGCAGAACAAGTCTGATTTCTCTTTCACATCATAGTACTTCATGCACTTAAAGATAGCTGTCATGTTCCTACTAAATCTCTTTTAAACTAAGTAATTTCTTTCTTCATCTGATCCTTTTCCATTTCTACCTTGGCTTATACAATTCACTATCCCTAGAATAAACTGCTCTCTTCTTACCTCTCCTTCCCCAACTCCAACTTCAACTCTTGAAGTTCCATCTAACCTTCATGGTTAATCTCAGGCACCACCTTCTCCAAGAAATTTTCCCTGATTCCACTCTGTGGAATGTGGTGTTTCCTTTTATGAGCCATGAAATTCTCATTTTCTCTTTTGTATTCGAGTTATTTGTGTATGTGTCATACTCCCCTTCTGGACCGTAGGCTCCCTGAGGGAGAAACCATACTTTGGACTTGCACAGTGCTCAAGACAATATAGGCCTGTCTAGTGAATTGGATTAAGTTGACTTGAGAGAAGGAAGTTGTCTGCCTGCTGGGAATTGTATTCTCTTATAGCCTCTTTCAACACATCTAGATCTATAATCATATGAACCCCCAAATTCTGTGTAACTTGAGCCCTAAAAGTGCAGAGTTTCAGAAGTCCTGGATGGAAGATGGCAGGAAAGATCATAAAGTTGAAAGTTTTATTTGTGAAATCAGGGGCATTGAACCATTGTAAAGAAGAGTAGATCTAATCCCATCAGATTAGATCAGATCCTATACTTTGAGAAGTTGGTAATAATGGAGAGGCTTTTACTCTGATTGACCTTGAGATTTCAGAATATATTATCACAAGGGCTCATTTAGCTGAATGGAATTGGCTTCAGGTTGAGAAAACTAGTCAGGAATAGCTAGTTAAAAACTTAATCACTACTTGGAGGTATTTCCAACTCAATGAGGCCAAAATTACCATCAGAAGTAATAAGGCAAATCTGAGTTGTGTTCAGTAATCCCAAGTAGACTTATTAAATTCCTTCTCGTTCTTTGAATCTTAAGTCATATGTCAGCTTTTCCATACCTGTTTGACCTTGGATAACCACTTAAGCTTTCTGTGCCTCAGTTTTCTTAATTGTAAAATGAAGCAATGAGTCAAAATATTCCCTAAGGTTCTCCCTTTCCTACCCTCCCCCAATTCTAGATGCCATAATTATATAGTCCAAGGGTTTTTAAGCTTTCTTCAATGTCCTGGACCCCTTTGTCTGTTTGGTGAAGCCTTTGTTCTTCTATTAGAATGTTTTTAAATGTGTAAAATAAGACAATTATAAAGGAAGAGAATTTTATGGAAATATAGTTATCACTTTTTTTTTTTAAATTTGCCAACTTCCCGAAATATACTCACAGACCCCAAGTTAAGAGCCCTTGTTATGGACCTTCCCTAATTCTCTTGTTATAATATTCTTAGCCCTTTGGCCTCATATACTTGTGAATATCTCCTCTCCCTTCTCTTCCCCTTTCTCTGTCTCTCTCTCTGTCTCTGTCTCTGTCTCTGTCTCTGTCTCTGTCTCTCTGTCTCTGTCTCTCTGTCTCTCTGTCTCTCTGTCTCTCTGTGTCTCTCTCTCTCTCTCTCTCTCTCTCTCTCTCTCTCTCTCTCTCTCTCTCCTGCCTCTTCCTCAGAGCCTCCTTTATTCTTGCTGACACCAATCCATCAATGACACTCCAGTGCTCTTGGTTGTTCTCTGGCTGCCAGGAAGAGTCAATGAATCACCCACTTTTCTCATACGATAGGGTCTAGCTCCATTAGCAACCACAAAGACAATTTATCTGCCCCTAGCGCTGGGTATCAACCATTGCTAGGGAACAGCCAGCCTTGGAACTGCTTGGAAGGTTATTTCAGATTATTAGGTTGTGTCCACCCTCCCCCTGACTTTTTATTTTAAACATCAGAACAACCTTTGTGTTGAGATGGAGACTCCCTTTGAAAACAATCTGGCCTCTGTCATTACTGACCTTTTCAAGCAATATTTGTGTATCATGAATTACGAACAAGTTTCATTCTGTTCTTCCAGTAATTTCTTAAGAAATTAGTTCAGTGGAAAATTAGCTAAGCTGAATAATTCATGTTCATTTCCCCAAACTGAAATTTATTCTATATTTAATGGTGTACCAAAAAAGTGAGAGGGGAGAAATATCTGGTGGTTCATTTTCAAGTTATTAATGAACAAAGAGTTCTCTAAATGAAAAAACATATATTTTGCACATCCGTGTCAGCAAATAGAAATGACCAAAGAGATTTCCATCATCGTCAGTTAATAAAGAAAGTGCACTAACATTATGGCAAGTTCTCAAATGTATAGGAAAAAAACTGGTCCCTACCCTTAAGGAAATGACCTCAATGACTGGAGGTCATTATCTCTTCTATTTATGTCTCCTTTAGGCACTGGAGAGTTAGGGAGGGGATAGATAACTAGACCCTTGAATGAAGAGAGAGTAGAACTTTTCTCTCTTGTTTCTTCATCAACCAGATTGAGGAGATTCATACTAGCTAAGTCTTCCCATTGATTTTCTACCAACATCGAAACCAAACCCTATGCCTGAAAATGTCATCAAGGAAATATTTTTTCTGAAGATCTGTTAGATGGAATTAAAGGACGATAGCTAGGTATTATTCCTTCAGGGTCTGGAGAAGAGAATTTGGTTGCCTCAGACAAGGTTCAACTCATGCTAAAGCATATGTGTGTTCTATTAAAACAATTGATGGAAACAGATAGTAAGGAGCTTGGCCTAGTGAACAGAGGGCTTGGACTTGGAGTCAAGATCTGGTTCAAATCCTTCCTCTGATACATACTAGCTATTTGACCCAGTGCAAATCCCTTAATTTCTCAGTGTCTCCATTAATCCTCTGAAACTATAAATTATATCCAGAGGAGTTTGCTGATTTAAATCAGTGGACAGAATTTCTTCAGATATGTTTCTGATGAGTGTTTTCCCACTGAGGAAATCATAGGTCTAGAACTCTTTTCTCCTCTTGCTCAAAAACTCCTTACAAAATACCCTCCCAAAATAATTGATGTCTTGGATGTGCTGAGGTGTGTTAAAAGGAGCACTACATTGGAATTCAGGCATAATTTATTTGATTAGTGTATGTGTACGTAGTGTATTAATGGGCATGTATGTATGTACATATGGGGATATAGTAAAAGGAAAACTATATTAAAACTCAGGGATAATTATTGATGTAATTAGAAGTGTATATGAGTGTGTGTGTGTGTGTGTGTGTGTGTGTGTGTGTGTGTGTGTGTGTGTGTGTGTGAAATAGAAGGAACCCTGGACTAGACTTTGGAAGGCTCAAGTTAGCCTTGGCTCAGATATGTACATACTGCTTGGCCTTTGGCAAATCACCACTCTCTCCAGCCATGAGTTTTCTTAACTGTGAATTGGTGGATCTCTAAGCTCCCTCCCAACTCAAATAGCCTAAGGTTCTATAATTCTAATAACAAGTTAAGCCCAGCACAGGAAGATACAATTAGACCATAGCCATGAAGAAGATGACAAAAGCAGGTCAGACAAAGGATCCAAATGAAGGCTAAGGAAGTCAGTTTTCATGAGATTAAATTTTCTAGGAAAAATCCAAAAGATCTTATCTGAAATGTCTGGGTTACCTCTTCTCTCTGTTCCTTGGTTCTTTATCAACCTGTGATTTCATAGAATCTCAGAAGTGTTAGGGATCAATGTTAAATACACTCTCTACAAATAGAGATAACTGTCTCCATCTCCCACTCCCAAAAGATGACTTTCATGAATTGCTTTGACCAATAATTCTGTCAAAACACGATCAATCTCCTAATGATGAACCTCGGTCAACCTAACTAGGCTAGTCCTTGGACAAAAGGCTACAGTGAATGGTGAATAGAGCTCTGGTCTTGGAGTCAGGATGATCTGGATTCAAGACACCTTCGATACCTACAGACTGTGTGACCCTGAACCAATCACACTAGTTACCCCAGGCATAACTCTGAGATTGCAAATTACAAAAGAGTTGCTGGGCTGCATGGGTAAGAAGGACTTGGCTTCTTGGGTAATCCCCTATACAAATGTAATTGAGGGTCCTTTTGACCAAAGTTAGTTGTGCCCTTATATTCTCATACCCTTTCCCCTTCCCATAATCCTTTGTACATTGTAGCTACTGAAAAAATGTTTGTTAAATTGAATCAAATTCCCTTTTTTAAAGAAAAAACAAATAAACCTGTATTCTTTAGGTGAACATTGTGAGAATAGTTGGGGGAGGGAGATTTTAGAGCCCTGCCTATCAACAGTAGTCAAAACTACTTATGATAGACTACTCTTGGGAAGAGCCAGACAGCGCAGTGGACAGAAAATAATGCCTGGAGTCAGAAAGATCTGAGTTCATATTTTGCCTCAGACAGTTCCTAGCTTGGTGACCCTGGAAAAGTCACTTAACCACTGTTTGCCTCAGTTTCCTCATTTGTAAAATGGGGATAATAACAACACTTAACTCCCTTGGCTGTTATGGGGATCATATGGGATAATAATTATATAGTACATAGCACACTGCCTGGCACACAGTAAGCATTACATAAACGTTAGCTATTATTGAACATCATTATTATTAATATGATGCATGCCTAAAAGTGTCTTAAACATATGTTGTCCTTACTCTTGAACATGGACCAATATATTAAAGTGAACAAATGGTAGGTTGTAACTTCTAGTACTGATAAGATGAATTATTTATCTTTTATACAAATAAAGCACAAACATGTGTTTATGCTTTTTAAGTTGTTAAATTCCTAATCAAAGAAAATTCAAATGTGGACTTTAAAAGTAAAGGGTGCCACCAGGATTCTATTGGTATTTCTGTAGGCATGCCAGAGACTCTCTTATCCTGACTGCTTTTGCTTAAGGTCAGTTTCTTTAAGATCATGCATTGGAAATTTACGATTGTGAGAGAAGAGGGGAAAAGTTTCAGAGCCGACTTCTTCAGGGTTAGTTATGAAACTTGGGATTCCTTCAAGGAGCTCTGAGTTCATGGGCACCAAGTTAATCTTAGAGTCTTCATTAAAATATGATGGTTCATTTTGTCCCCACCCCCTCAGTTTTCCCTGGGATGATCAGAATTTGTTTCATGTCTCTTTAAGAGAGTTTAGATTCCATATAAATACTGAAGTTAATAAGCTAGTTGATGATAGGACCGGTTTCATTAAACCTGATAAAATGATGTAAGAAATGGTACCCAAATTCACATGCAGAAGATAAGCCAATCCCTTCCTTTGGGATTGGCCTCTGCTTTCCCCAAGGATCTATATAATCCTTCAGACTTAGAGTACTACCTAAGCTATGCAGAATGTGCCTTATACGGCAAGGGTAAGAATTCTAGGTTTTCTAGTAAACAAATTCTTTTTGATGAAACCTGCTTTTTCTATGAGACAGGTAGGTGGTACAGGTAGGAGCCTGAAGTGAGCAAGATGAGTCTTTCCGAGTTCAAATCCAGCCTCAGACAGTTACTAGCTGTGTGACCCGGGGCAAGCCACTTAACACTGTTTGCCTCAGTTTCCTCATCTGTACAATGAGCTGGAGAAGGAAATGGCAAACCACTCCAGTATTTTTGTCATGAAAACCCCAAATGGGGCTGCAAAGAGTCAGACGTGACTGAAATAACTGAATGATGATTTTTTTTAGGATATGTGTAGTTCTTCAGATATATTATTATTATTAATTATTATTCTGGGCTTCAGGTTCTCTACAAAGGGGAAAATGATTAGTATCACTAGAGATCCCTTCCTTACTCCTGCATGGTCCCAATGACTCATAGTAAGAGCACAGATCTAGGATCTAGGATGCTTCCCCATGTGATGGCTCCTTGCTGTGGAATATCCATTCCATTTGGCAATGGCTCATTCTCACCTGCACTTCTGTCAGATGAGAACATTTATCTCTGTCCTCTCCCTTAGGAAGATTTGTCAGGATCTTCTTCCTTTCCCTCAGGAGGACCTATCTTTTCTCTGCTCCTCTGCGTCTCCTTCTGGAATCCTTGGAGTGCTATGTAGTTCTTTTGTGGGGAAGCATAGATGTACAGATCAAGTCTGTGTCTATGGTTATCCCCTCACTTGTCTGTCTAATCTCTTTTTAAATCTTTGAGAATAATTGGAAAGGACAAATTAGTCATTAATTTGAGCCAGGACCAAAACATAAACTTCACTGGCAGAAAAACACAGATTTAGGGTAAGCAGACTGTGTCCCCCATCTAGAGAATTCTCAGCTTGTCAAGGAGACATGAAGGAGGGCAAACCTGGGCACACTTGCTACAGCCAAAGTATTTCTTTTTAAGGACATGGTATGAAAATTACATAAGTGCCCAATTATGCAGATGGAAGAAACTGATCCAGTGACACTGACCTCCTTGTTCTTCCTTGCACATGACACTTCATCTTCTAATTCTAAGAAACTTTCTTGGCTGTTCCCCACACCTGAAGTGCCTTCTCTCTCCATCTTCATCTCCTGGCTTCCCTGAATTCCTTCAAGTCTCAGCTAACGTTTTACCTTCTACAAGAAGTCTTTCCTAGTCCTCCTTAATCTTAGTGCCTTCTCTTTGAGATAATCCCCAATTTATCTTGCCTCTGTGTTGTTTGAACATAGTTATTTGAATGTTGTCTCCCCATTAGGCTGTGAGCTCCTTGAGGACTTGAACTGTGGTTTGTTTGTTTTTTGCACTGCTTTGTGTTCCTAGGGTTTAACATAGTGTTTGGTGCATTGTAGGCACTTAATAAATACAAGTTGACTGACTAATTACTTTCTAGCTGTGGGTGGCATGGAGGTGGTAGATAACATACCAATAATGACCTTTTTGAGAGGAGAAGAGGAAGGTCAGTGATTATTATGGAATCATATTTTCAGTCCCCATCATTTGATGTATAGGCTCCTCATAGCAATCCAGGACTCATGTCACTTCATGTTTTAGTAGATAGTTTTCATGGGTTGCTATGAATGGAAAAATTCATCACCTAATGTTCCATTTTCTGATGATGAGCTTCCTATATTTAGCTATTGTGGTCTTCAGGTAATGAGCTTAGAATAGAAAAAATTCTACAAAACCTGAGTTTGTAGTCTGTTGGTATACCCTTCAAGACCACCCCAAGATCACATGGTATCAGAGTAGAATCAGATTTAATGAGCTGAAGAAGTGCAAGAGACTTCAGAAGTCATCTAGCTAGGAGGCACATTCAAAACCTTGCCTCAGACACACAGCTATGTGACTTTGTTGTAACACCTAACTCATAGGGTTATTGTGAGCATCCAATAAGATATGGAAACTGATTTATACATCTTAAAGTGCTGTATAAAAGCTAGACATTATTATTTATTCATGAGTTCTTAGTTGGTCTCTATGAGCTTGTTTTAAATTTCAGATATTCATATTTTAATATAATTGGTTTCTTTTGTAATCCTATGTATTTCATTTTACACATTTGAAAGAATTATTATGAGAAAGGGTCCGTAGGCTTCATCAGACTTCCAAATGAGGCCATGACGTACAGTTAAGATTCTCTGAACCAGCACAATCCATACCTGAAGCACCCCAATAAGTCATCACCTATCCTGTCCTGGAATACCTTTAGTATTCCAATACCTTCTGAGGAAACCTGTTCATTTTCACACGATTCTAATTGTTAAGAAGTTTTCCTTATGTGAAGTTGAAATCTGCTTCAATTGTGACCCAGATATGTTTCCCCCAGTAAATCAGGCATCACTTACTAAAGTCTGCAATAGCTCTTTACCAAGCTAAGAAACGCCATGAAATACTTTGAGTACATATCGTTAAGGGCAAATTACCAGGGAAAACAATGCCAGCCAGCTGGGCTCTGTCACTCCTCAGCAAAGATTCATCTATATGACCAGACCGGAGTGCACACCAGCCAGATGCTAGTGTGGGGAGCTAAGCTGCATTATGCATAAGCTGGTAGCTGTGGAAGAGCAATGCTGAAAAGATCGAGAGCTTACAGCATCGTTAGGCATATTTAACACTAGAAGGCACTCATTCCATTGATTCATTGTTCAACCTCTCTTCAGGAACAACTTGGTTAAATGGATGAGCATGGTTGTAATCTTCTTGTGTTGGTGATCAGTCTTTCTAATGAAAAAGAGCTGGTACCACTGTGCCAATTTTTTTTTCCAAGACTAAGTTTCCTTATTTCTATTAGTCTGGATGATGAGCTTGATCCCACTGTCCCAACAGCAAGAGAATTTTCATCTGTTTAAGTTTTTTTTTAAATTTAATTAATTAATTTGTTTTCAGTTTTCAACGATCACTTCCATAAGTCTTAAATTTCCTCCCCCTCCCTTTTCCCTTCCTCCCCGAGAGGGCATGCAAACTTATATGGGTTCTACACATACCTTTTTATTAAACACATTTTTGCATTAGTCATGTTGCATAGAAGAATTAAAAAGAATTGGAGAAACCATGAGAGAAACCAAACCAAAACATAACATAAGAGAAAATAGTCTGCTTCATTCTGCATTCCAATTCCATAGTTCTTTCTCTGGATGTGGATGGCATTTTGACTCAAGAATCCTTTGAGAATGTTTTAGGTCCTTGCATTGCTGTGAAGGGCTAAGTCTATCAGAAACAGTCTTCTAACACTGTGGCTGTTACTGTGTACAATGTTGTCCCAGTTGTGCTCATTTCACCCAGTATCAGTTCATATAAGTTTTCATCTGCTTAATTGTTAACCTTGTCCAGTTTGCCTTTCCTTAGGCAGCTTAGGGGACCCCTAATCCCAAAGGTTTGACATATGGGTGCTGTATTAAGCATGGATACCCAACCTTCTTAGCTCAGGAACTCCATTGTACTCAACCTATCCAGTATGAGCAATTTTCAGTTATCTGTGACCCTCTCCAGTATCGATTTTCAGTCATTTTTTGGTCACGTCTGACTCTTTGTGATACTGGTCACGAAGAGTTAGATACTCCTGAAACAGCTGGACCACCACAACAAATGGTAGAGATACTGGAGTGGTTTGCCATTTCCTTCTCTACCTCATTTTACAGATGAGAAAACTGAAGCAAACAAGGTTAAGTGACTTGCCCAGGGTCACATAGCTGGTCAGTGTATGAGGCAGGATTTGAACTTAGGAAGAAGAGTCTTCTTGACTCCATGTCAGGTGCTCCAGCTACTGCTTCACTTAACTTCTCAGTATCAGGGATAACAGGTATGCAATTCCACTCCAGGCTTCTTTATCTAGGGACAAAGTTTTCTGGGACTTATTATCCTTGAAGGAAAATGAAGCAATTTCCCATTAGTGTTCAAGGGGAAGCCTGACTGGACATGGAATGAGGTGACGTGGGTTTAATTCTCACTTCAGATAATACTAACTTTGTAGTGTTGGACAAGTGACTTCTCATTTCCAAGATTTAGTTGCCTTACCACTTACTTATCTTCTAGAGCTGTAAGAAGAGCACTTCTCACACCTTACTGTGCTGTAGAAGTATGAATAATGAGTGTTGCTGAGGTCTCAAAAACTGAATAGCAGAGCTTGTGCAAGGCTTAAGCTAACAGTTGTCTTTCTTTGGTATGTGGGCTGTGGATTCACTACTGAGTAGTGGGTCAGTTAATGATGTCACTGCTTCTATGCTTAAAAATGCCTAGAGTGTCTGAGAGACTGGCAGAATAGTTCTCTTTTCTCCCAGCCTATGCTACTCTTTTGTTATGCTTGAGAGGAAAGCTTCTAGGAGAGTGAGGTAAGAAGGGAACAGTCTCTCTCATCTCCAGGTCCTTCTTTGATTGTCTGACATACATAACCTGTGGGTGAGTAGATGTCAGCTTTCTTCTCTGCCTGGTTCTGGGAAGGGGCCCCCACTGGCAGCTGAAAACCAGGAGGGAAAGGCTTCAAGATGAAGTTCTTAGGATGTACCAAGGCTTTTTGCAGTTTTTCTGGGGAAAGGGCTAAGGGTGGTATATTGGAAGTGCCCCAAATCCAGAAAACTCTGGAAGTCTTACAACAGACTCAGAAAATTCACATAATATAGATTTAGTGACATAAGGGACTTCTGAGATCATCTACTTCAACTCTCTCCTTTTACAAATAATGAAACCAAGGTCCAAGGGGTTTAAATGATGTCCTTATGTCAGAGGTGAGATTTTGAAAGTAGTTTCTTTGACTGGAGAGTTGGTGCTTTTACCACTGCACCGTCCTGCTTCTATACCATGCACTAAAGTCAGGAATGTAGAGGTGCTCCAAGAACTCAGTCAAGGAAGGTGTGTGAGGTTGAAATTGTCAGAAATAAACATTTATACTTCCGGTTGAGCACATTCCTCCTTCTTGTTCCTACCCAAGAGAAAAAAACAACAACATAACTTAAGAGATGCTCTTGAAAAAAATGCTCCTTGATGGATCATGTTGAGTTGAACCTTCCTGACAAGTTCCACTCATTTCTTGTTACATTTTGGTTATGCCACACTCCCCAATACCCACTCCTCTGAGAGTCATGTCTAATTAGCTTGCTCTGTGTTTCTACACCAGAGTCTATGGGGTTGTCATTTTAAAGGAGCCTTGTTGTCCAACATTTGGCACAGTGGTTGGCACATAGGAGTCACTAAATAAATGTTTATTGATTGACTGATTGATTGAACCTTGATTAAAGCTGGGAAATGATTCCCATAGGTAATTTTAATTGACCCATGTCCTCCAATGAAGCTGTATCATCACATACTGACCAAAAAAAATGTACAAACCACTGCATTGAATGAATTATTAATTAAAAAGAAAGGAGGGGTAGAGAAATTTGTCCCACAAAGACAGGTGCTGATCTCCCCTCCTCCCCCCTTAAATCCTTAGGGTTTTTTTCTTTACTATTTTAAGTGAGCCTGACTTGGCATACTGCAGTACAAAATGAGAATGTGAGCCGTTGTTAAGTCTGACCGGAATTTGGCACAATCACCAATCAAAGACAACACAACAAATGAAAATAAGCTTGAATGGAGGGTTAATAAAGCTTTATTGGGAAAACCAAACAAAGAATTCAAGGAATGTAATGATAATGGGGAGGTATCCAACAATATTCTTTGGGCTGCATCCAAAGCTATAATCAGAGGCAAACTAATTTAGTACTAATTTCAGGAAAAAAGAATGGGAAAAATTAGTTAATTAGAAAAGAAAATGGAAACACTAGAGAAATCATATAAACATAAATTAGATCCCCAAATACTAACACAATTAATCACATCTAGGGGTTGAATCAAACCTCATCTTTTCAGGAAGAACTGAATATTTCATAAAGTATGAAAAGGAAGGAATGAACTGAGAAGCAGATAACCAGCAACGACAAAAAGAATGCTTGTCAGAAATTAACAACCAAAATATGAGAGAGAAATAATATCTTCATTAGCCATTGGGAATGAGAAATGGACTCACAGAATAGAAGGAAGAGTTGTATTTTTTAAATTGCAAATCTGCTTCCATTGAAATTAGAGTCATAACTTTCAAAAATCTTTCCTTTTCCTCTCTCAGGAACAGAATGATTCATTAGAAAAAGCAAACAGAATGTAGGAAATAATTAAAGCTATAAAAAAAATTCCCAATAACTAAGCATCAGGGTCCAGATGGCTATTACACAAAAATCTTACAAAGCATTGACTCCTGGAGGCTCTGACTTTAAAAAGAGAGAGGGAGGGAGGCGGGGTTTGGTGATGCGGGAGAGGGAGGGAGGAAGAAGAAGAAGAAGAAGAAGAAGAAGAAGAAGAAGAAGAAGAAGAAGAAGAAGAAGAAGAAGAAAGAGAGACAGAGAGACAGAGAGAGACACAGAGAGAGACAGAGAGAGAAGGAGAGAGAGACAGAGAGAGGGAGAGAGGGAGAGAGAGAGAGAGAGACAGAGAGAGAGAGAGAGAGAGAGAGAGAGAGAGACAGAGAGAGAGAGAGAGAGAGAGAGAGAGAGAGAGAGAGAGAGAGAGAGAGAGAGAGAGAGAGAGAGAGAATGAGATTCTGAAAAGGATTTACTATTAGAAATGGTTATTTCCTTCCATGATCTTGGACTCTAGTAGGAAGGGAACTTGAAGGAACTTTCAGTCTACCCACATTATACCACCCCCCCACTTCCCCCTACCCCCACCTCCCATGGGCAGCTTGTTGGTGCAGTAGATAGAGTTCTAGGCCTGGAGTCAGGAAGACTTATCTTCCTGAGTTCAAATCCAGCCTCATACACTGACCAGCTATGTGACCCTGGGCAAATCACTTAACCCTGTTTGCCTCAGTTTCCTCATCTGTAAAATGAGCTTGAGAAGGTAATGCCAACCACTATAGTATCTTTGCCAAGAAAACCTCATCACCAAGAGTCAGACATGAATGAACTGAACAACGGGAAGTACCTCCTGATATAATGATAATAGAAGTAGGTGCTATTATTATCATCATTTTAGAAATGAGGAATCTGAGACTCAGAGAAGTGAAGTGTCTTGGTTAGGGTCATACAGCTGGTAAGTATCTAAGGTAGCATTCAAACTCTTCCAGACACCAATTCCTTGAACTTTATCCATTGTATCATCTAGCTGCTCCTAAGATATGACTATACATAATTCCTCTCTCCTTGTCACCACAATCAGAAAGATGAAAGTGTCTAGTTTCAGAAGTTCCCTAAAAAGATTTTTTTCCCATTGCAGTGTTTGATTCCTACTCATTGCGCTTGGATAGTCCCTCGACAAGTGCAGAAAAGCAACATTTCCTGGAGTTAGGAAAACTTAGATTCAAATCCTGCCTCTTACACTTACTAGATGTGTAACAATGGGCAAGTCACTTCACATCTTTAAGTCTCATTCACCTCCTCAGTAAAATGAAAGTATAGAATTCAATAACATCTCAAGTCCCTTTCCACTCCAAATCTATTATCTTATGATTGCTATCCCTCTACTGGGTTCCTCTCTTATTTTTGATTATTTTAGGAGTACCAATACAGTCACAAGAATGTATAAGTATCACTTCATGTTTTCAGTATCTGAACAAAACACTTCTTTTTCTTATCCTACCCATGTTTTATGTTATTGGGTCAGTGATACAATGGGTAGAGTGATTTTGGAGTCATGAAGACCTGAGTTCAAATCCTGCCTCAGATCTTTACTAGCTGTGGGATCTTGGCAAATTTCTCAGCCTCCATTTCCTCATCAGTAAAATAGCAGCAATTGAAACTACTTCCAGGGTTATTGTGAGGTCCAAACAATATAACATTTATAAAGTGCTTTGTAATCATTAAAGAGCTATATAAATGCTTCCTCCTCTACCACCTCTTCCTCCTCCTCTTCTTCCTCCTCCTCTTCCTCCTCCTCTTCTTCTTCAGTCATAGTAGTAACAGGCCATAACCTACCTGCACAAAGAATTACACGATAGAATCTTTGCCCTTTCGGTAAAAAGAAGAACAATGTAAAGATATTTGTGGAACTATGTTCTTAACTATGGCTTGTCTATTCTGTAAAATGGAGGGGAGCTGTAAGACTGAAGCAGCGGGAGAACAAAGCAATGTTGACCTTTGCATTATACATTGAAATCCAAACCTTGGCTCTCTCATTTGGTACCAGTGTGATCGAAGTCAATTCATTTAACTTTTCTGAGCCCCAGTTTCTTCATCTGTAAAATGAGGAGAGTTGAACTAGATTTCCAGTAAGGTTCTTTCCAACTACCAATCCTGCAATCTTGTGATTTTTCTAGCCATTCCTCTCATAGACTCTTTTCTAAGGAATAAAAGAGTTTTTATTGATGTATTTTTTATCACTATACTTTCCCTCTTCCCTCAGAGAGCTATTAAATATAACAAATAGCATTTTATAAAGACAACAAAATCAGTATAACTGATCAGTATATTGATAAAGTCTGAAAATGTGTGCAACGTGTAACACTTTTGGATCCATAAAGGAGTGGGTTGGAAGTGTCCTTTCCTATTTCTCATTTTGAGCTATGCTTGGCCTTTGTAATTTTACATCCTTAAATTTTGATTTATGTACATGTGTGTGTTAGTGTGGTTCTTTCTGTTTATATGTTGTCATTGTGTACACTGTTTTCTTGGCTCTTACCAAATCTTTGCATCAGTTCTTGGAGATCTGTCCATGTTTCTCTGTATTCATAATTTCTTACAGCATAATCATATTCTATTATATTCATGTATCACAATTTATTGAGTCATTCCCTAATGGATGAACATCTTCTTTATTTCTACTACGTCAGAGACTCTTATATAACTTTTCATTCTTTGCATGGGAGAAACATTGTTTGATGTGAGCCTTCAAGGCTATCCATCAAAATCAAAGTTCAATTTATCCATGAAACTACCTTAAAACCTCCAATGCAAATTCTAACCAAACCATTTGTAATGATAGAAGTGAAACAGCATGAAATAGTGGAAAGGCTCCTGAATCCATTCGGGGGTCCTGCATTATAGTTCTTCTTTTTTTGGAAGAAAGGAAGACAGGAAAGAAGGAATCCAGCATCCTATGAGCCAGGCACTGTACTTTGATCTTTATAACAATCTTGGTATTTAGGTACTATTATTATCTTTATTTTTACAGATGAGGAAACTGAAGCTCAGAGAGGTAACTTAACTCAGGTGATAAGCATTTGAGGCAAGTTTTGAACTCAGGTCTTTTTGATTCATAAGGACTCATAGTAGCACCTACTTCACAGGATTGTTGTGAGAATCAAGACAAATTATGTAAAGTTCTTGGCACTATATAAATCTTAACTGTAATTATTATTACCATCTGAGATTCTAAGATGTTTCCTTAACTGTTAAAAGAGGGGCTGGGCTGGATGGCACATGGTTGCATTCTAGTTATTGAGGAAGTGAAGGTTGGTGGATCTATTGTGATCAGGAAGGAGCTCTGAACTGAAGTGGGTTGTACCAATTGGGTGTTGCATTAAGTTTGGCATTAGTATGGTGAGCCCCCAGAGAAGGGGGACTATCAGATTGCCTCAGGAGGGATAAACCAGTCCAGGTCCGAAATGGGAGTATCAGAAGTCTTCTGCAGTTCAGCAGTAGGTTTGGGATTGGGCCCAGGAGGAGCTCTTGCCCTTCCAGCTTGGATGGAATGGAAAGATCCTGTCTTTTAAGTAGATTTACAAAAATTCTATGAAGGGTTTAGATTAGATGGTTTCTCAGGTTCTTTTACAGCTCTGTATCTATGATCCCATGATCTTATATGACTTGTGAAAATGACAGAAGTCCTTCAGGGACACTCAGGCACATGAAGAATATTCTCCACAGAGACTTTTTAAAGGACAGCCAACTGTGTAGTTTTGTACAAACAAGGCCACCAAAGAGATCAAGGGATTTTCTTCATATTCTATGTTTCAGGAATTTATGACTCTGGATAGACTAGATCATCACAGAGGGATCATCAAAAATGTATTTTAGAACTTATCGAGGTACCAGTCCAAATAACAGTTAAGATATTGGAGTAGAGCTGTGGCTTGAATTTTTATTAACCGAACTTGACTGCTTACTTCAAAGATCAGTTAAGATTGAACATGCTCATGATGGCATGACCATAGTCTGTTTCTGCTCATTCCACAGAAGAAGAAATTTTGTGTTCATAAGCCAGCAAAAGTTTTCAATTTTTTTCATTAAACCATAAAAGATGCTTTTTTTTCTTTTTTGTTGGGTCTACTATAAATAAATGAATTCAATTTTTCTTTTCACCCATTTGGAACACAGATTCATTGCCATGTCTGCTCAGAAGCCCCTCCTGGAAATTTGATCACAGCATGGTCTGTTCTTATTAGAAAGTAAGATTTAAAAAAATAGTTTGGGGCTCTGTACTGAGACTTAAATGCAATGAAAAAAAGAAAGAAAGGAAAAAAGAAAAGAAAAAAGGAGCATCAACTCAGAAATAGTCATATAGACACACAGACACACACATATACATACATGTACTTATGCATACGTATACATATATATACACATATACACCTGTCCACACACACATATATTCAATATAAGTCAATTTCAATTCAATAAACATTTATTGAGCATCTATTCCATGCAGGTCATCCACTCTGCTAAACACTGTGAATGCAAAGGAAGGTAAAAGACAGTATCTACTCTCAAGGAGATCACAATCTAATGGGAGAGAAAACTTGCAAATAAGTATGTACAAACAAGGTATAGACAGAGTAAACTGGAAATAATCATTGGAGGGAAGGCACTCTATCAAAGGAGTTTTTGGAAGGCTATCTGTAGAAGGTGGGATTTTAACTGGGACTTGAAGGAAGTTGGGGAAGGTAGGATTCCAGGTATGGGGAATAGTCAATGAAAATGTTCAGAGTAGGGAGGCCAGTATCACTGGATGACAGAGTATATGGTGGGGTGTAAGGTGTAAGAAGACTGGAAGGAGAGGGGAGGTCATAGAAGGCTTTGAATGCCAAAGAGAGATATTTTTATTTGATACTGAAGGTGAAAGGGAGCCATTGGAAGTCTATTGAATAGGAAGGGTCCATCGTCAGATTTGCACTTTTGAAGATCATTCTGATGGCTGAGTGGAGGATGGCCTACAGGAGGGAGACACTTGTGATAGGGACCTATTATCAGAGTGTTGCAAAATTCAGGCATGAGTTGATGAGGAAATGCATCAGGGTGGTGACTGTGTCAGAGGAGAGATAGCAGAATATGTGAGAGATGGACAGGATTTTGGCAACAAATTGGATGGGGGTAGTGAGAGAGAGTGAGGAATCCAGTATGAAACCTAGGTTGTGAATCTGGGTGATAGGGAGGATGGTGGCATCCTCCATAGTAGTGGTGAAGTTAGGAGCAGGGGAGGGTTTGAAGGAAAAACTAATGAATTCAGTTTTCAACATGTTGAGCTTAAGATTGCTATTAGACAATAGGTTGGGATCAAGGTTGGGATTTCCATCAGGCAATTTGAGATGTGAGGTTGGAAGTTAGCAGAGAGATTGGGGTAGATAAATGGATTTGAGGATAATCAGCATACAGATGAAAACTGAATCCAGGGGAGCTTATGAGACCAACAAGTGAAGTAGTAAAGAAGGAGAAGAGAAGCGGACCAAGGTCAGATACATCAGGGAAACCCACCTTTGCCACATGTGACCAACTGATATCTAGCAAAGAAGAGTGAAAAGGAACAGTCAGACAGGAGGAGAAGCAGGAGAGAATGGTGTCCTGAACATCTGGAGAGATGAGCATCAGGGAGAAGAGAGTGAATGAGAGCATCAGAGACTGTAGTGAGGTCAAGAAGGATGAGGACTGAGAAAAAGCCATTGTATTTAACAATTGATTGTGACTTTAGAGAGAGCATTTTCAGTTGAATGATGAGGTCAGAAGTCAGACTGTAGTTAGAAGAGGAAGGAAAGGAAGTGGAGATATATGTTTTAAATATCTTTCTCAAGAAGTTTAGCCACAAAAGGAAAGAAAGATATAGGATACTATTTACTGGAAACGGGGGAATCGAGTGATGATACTTTGAGGACAAGGGAGGCATGAGTGTTTTTGTAGGAGGTAGAGAAGCAGCCAGTAGATAGCAGAGATGAACGATACCTGGGGGCAGTCTGCTGGGGAAGTCAGGATGCAAGAGTATCAGTCGTGCACATGGAAGAGTTTACCTTGGCAAGGAGAAGGGTCATCCCATGACAGACAGGGATAAATGAAGAAACAGTGGCAGAAAGCACAAATAATGTCTCAGATAAATACATGCTATATACAAAGAAATTTCAAGAGGCAGAGGGCACTAACTACTAAGGAGAATCAAGTGGGGTCTTATGTTGGAAGTGTCACCTGACCCGTGATCTGGAGGAAGCTAAGGGTTGTGAGTGACAGAGATGATGTGAGAACATATTGGAGGCATGGGGGTCAGGGCACTTGTGTAATAGTGGGAATGTACAAGATAGAGTATCCTGTGTGAGGAACAGTTAATGGATTGATTTGACAGGAATTCAGAGGGGATGAAGGAAACTAAGGAGAATTGGGACCAGAGAGGTGGTTGGGAACAAGCTTATGGAAGACTTTATGTGCATGTATGTGTATATATGTACATGCACATATATATAAACATGCACATGGTATACATATACAAGCATACACACATATACTTATATATATACACATATAGTGTGTAGATATATGTATATGTGTGTACATCTGTTTATCTATGTCTATACACACATATATACATATGCATATATATCTACATACATATCCTTTAAAGGTACAGCTACCTTGGATCATCTTTTATTTGGCTCACCTAAGCACCTAAATATTATGTATGTATATGTGTGTGCATACACATACATGCATATATACACACATGCATATACATAAATATGTAAACACACATATACACATGTACATACACATACATGTATAACATGTGTATATACATTTATGTATATATGCATGCATGTATATATATATATCGTGTGTGCACACATAATACGTGTATGTGTGGTGTTCACTTGTTCCAGTTGTGTCTGAGTCACTATGACACCATTGAGGGTTTCCTTGGCAAAGATACTGGAATGGTTTGCTGTTTCCTCCAGATCGTTTTATAGGTGAGCAAAATGAAGTAAATAGGGTTAAGTGACTTGCCCAACATCACACAGCTAGTAAGTGTCTGAAGCTGGATTTGAAATCAAGGAGATAAAATCTTTCTCACTCCAGGACTGGCCCTCTATTCAGTGTACCACATAACTTTCCTTTCTTATAATGTGTATACACACACACACACACACACACACACACACACACATTGTTGGAAGTGTTACCTGACCTGTGATCTGGAGGAAGCTAAGAGTTGTGAGTGACAGAGATGATGTGAAAACATATTGTAGGCATGGGGGTATATATATATATATATGTGTGTGTGTGTGTGTGTGTGTGTGTGTGTGTGTGTGTGTATGTATACTTGTCAATTGGATTACTGAGATCAGATTTCCCACTATTCCCTCACTATTAAAGGATCTAGTTATCTTACAACAGGATTATTGACTACATTGACCTGTATTTAGATAACTGATCTGATTAATTATCAAGTATTTGTTGAATACATATGAAGTATCAAAATCATCTTTAAGGAAGGTGAAATCATAATGTGAAAATAAAAGTAGAGAATGGAAAGAATTTTTTAGAGCTTCTTTGCTGTGAATTTTTTGTATAGATGGAGAAAAAATTGACTTTGGATTAATATTCTTCCTTTAGTTTTGCCCATTTCTATTTGTTTTTCCCCTCAATAGAGAGGTGTCTAGTAATCATCATCATTGAATCTTTACTATGGGGTGTGTGTGTGTGTGTGTGTGTGTGAGACCTATTTGATACTTGTGAAGTTATGGAAGGTGTAGTGTAAGGTGATTGCTCTTGCTTTTAAAAGTTTCCAAATTAATTTTTTTTCTAGTAGGGAGAAACAGTGGAAGTAGGGTGGGGTTGTATAGGGCAAAGAGTGCTATTATTTGAAGATGAGAGACTTGAATTCTAATCCCAGCTTAATAGTTTGAGACCAAGGGCTGGTCATGTCATCTCCCTAAAATGCAGTTTCCTCATCTGTAAAATGGAGGATGAGTTAATAGTGATATTTTTACTGCTCACCTCAAAGGGATTTTGTGAGAAAAATACTTTTTCAGCTGTAGTCTGCTCCCCTTTTTATTTTACCTAGAAGAACAAGAAACACGTCCAAATGAGAAAGGAAGACTTGGCTAGCAAGTGAACAAAGATGTTTAATAATTGAAAAAAAAATGAAGAGAAAAAGCATGAGGCTGAGGAGATTTTCTTAAATGATGAGGAATAAGCAGTAGTAGATGTCACCAAAGAGAGGGAAAGAGACTTAAATAATAAGCATTGACCGAGAAATTGGCAAAGATCTCTTAAGGGCTAAATTTGTGTACAAGGCAGACCCCATGGAGTGTTGGATCATTGGTTAAAGAGCAAGTAGGAATTAAAAAGAAAATATGAGGTTGCCTGGGAGATGAGGATGACTCAGCTTGTAAAGTTATTTGTGAGAAAAAAGATAATGAAGTTTGGAGGGGTCGACTCTGTTCCTTGAGCTTCTGGTAGGTTATTATCTGCTGCAAGGTGTTCAGAGGAAAGTAGAGATGGTGCTTTGGCATTTCAGCTATTCAAGTAACTTTAAAGATTGTATCAACACTCAGGCAAATCAGAAGGATAATGATATGGAACAGTTAAGAAAAATGTTCCTGGAGAAACATCACAACTTGTGCCACAGGTTAGGGTCTATCGCACAATGTTTAAAAATCAAGATGACCCACCTCTACACATAGTGGAATTCATGTGGGAGGAAATCAGGAGCTGAGCAGAGAAAGGAGAAATCCCAAGCCTTGGAACAAAAGATAAGGAAAAGGACAAGCTGGAAGGAAAGAACCCTAGATTATCTTTACTTATTTATCTACTTTGATTTTGAAACTACAAAAGGGATGCCTGAATAATTCATTATAAGTTGAGATAATTAAAATTATTTGTTTGAACAGTGGTGATAAAAGAAACTAATTTTTTGGGGGGGCTGTGGAGCCGTGGTCTTAACTCTGTGTGATATGCTGTTTTGTAATTTAATAAAAAATGTTGAAGATTAATGAGATCATATCAATGAAGCATTTATTGTTCCTTGGAAGGAACTACATAAATATCAGGGATTATCATTAAATAGTGATTAAAACACCATTTTAAAATGGGACATGTAATATTTTTCAAGTGAAAAAATAATTTTCCAATTTCTGGAGGCCTATCAGGTCTCATTTCTATTATCATCTGAGCCCCACAGTCCACTGAGGGCAGTAGAATGAGAAGTTAGATCTATAATAGGCACACTTTCTAATTCAGTGAATTTTTAAATATTATTTTTCGCCAATATCTTGTCTGTTCCTATTGTGGTCCATTCCTCCAGGGGCAGTCTTGTTATCACCACTGATGGTTTCTCACTACCTGGGGGACTCCCTCCATGTCAAACCTTTTCCTTCCTTTTTTTTTTTTCAACTTTTATTTTATTTTCAGATTCACCTTCTCTGTGACTCACTACTCTCTTAACTTCCTCTTGCCCACCAAGAAAGCAAGAGAAACAAACAAACACCATTATAAACATGTATGGTCAAACATAACAAAGTCCCAAATTTTTCATGTTCATTTAAAAAAATATGCCTCGATCTGCTATATTCTGAGTCCACCACCTCTCTGTCTGGGATTGGGTAGCATGTTTCCACATAAGTCTTGATTGTGGTTGGCCATTGAAGCACTTCCTTTAAATGTGGTTCTTTTTCTACAGAATAGCTCTGGTCAGCCAAGGGACTCATTAAATTCTTTTGATAGATAAGGAAGGAAAATATCCTGGAGACTCAACCATTTTAATTTTATCCCCAAGCAAATATGGCAACATGTTTATTATCTTTGCACACAAAAGGAATTGAACTGATAAAGCTTTGGTTTGTCTACTGAGTAAAGGAGAGAGAGAGAGAGAGAGAGAGAGAGAGAGAGAGAGAGAGAGAGAGAGAGAGAGAGAGAGAGAGAGAGACAGACAGACAGACAGATAGACAGACAGAGAGAGAGAGACAGAGAGAGAGACAGAGAGACAGAGACAGAGAGACAGAGAGAGACAGAGACAGAGACAGAGAGAGACAGAGACAGAGAGACAGAGACAGAGAAAGACAGACAAACAGAGACAGCAAGATAGAGAGAGACAGAGAGAGACAGAGACAGGCAGACAGAGAGAGAGAGATTGAGACAGCGAGACAGAGAGAGAGGGAGAGAGAGAAAGTGAGGGGGGAGGAATGAAGGGCAAGTTTTTATATGCATGTGCTGTTGACTTGTGAAGTTCTGTGTAGAGCACTATGTCATACTTTATAGGAAGGGGCATTTTTCAGGAAGCCCAAGCCACTGGAGATAGGGGGTGAAGATGAAGTCATTCTAAGACCTACTACATGACCTTTAGAATAAATAACCATAGATATAGCCATTTTCAATGTCCCCGGTCTTATCTCCAGATTCTCAAGTCCTCTTAGAATAATGGGATCATAGATTTAGAGGTAGAAGGGACCTCAGAAGTCACCTAGCATAACCCCTTCATTTTACAGATGGGGAAACTGAGACCCAGGAAGAATCAGTGACTTACCCAAGGCTCAGAAGCAGGATTTAAACCCAACTCCTTTGATATCAGAATTAGTGACGTGTCCATTCTACTACGGTCTTACTGAGTTTCATAGTTCTAGTCTAGCGCCATGTAGAATTATCATTTTGGTGTGGTTGTTGAGAGGTGATTTATTCTTCCCCATCTAACACTATAGGTGAAGCAGGCATCCACCCCTGTTTATTCCTCATCTCTTAAGAAAGTCTTCTCAACCTTACACTTTGCCTCTTTAGCATTCTTTGTATATTAAACATCTTTGTTCAGTAACTCCCCAAGTCCTTTGGATATGTTTCTTGTTCTTCAGGTGAAAAAAAAAAAAGGTTGTGGGGAAGAGAGTTTTGACTCCCACCCTGTCTCCAAAGGATGACAATCTACTTAATCTTTAAAGATATCCTGTTAACAAATACTTTCAGGGGGAGCCTATTTCATAACAGTTTGATTACTGAAATCTTTAGTTAACTCATAGATGGGGCTAGGTCTTGAGTCTGTCATGGCTTGGGGCTAAGAGCCTTTCATAGTATGAGCTTCCCAGGTCAAGTGGTAAAGAAAATCAGGAGCCAGAAGTTTCCTGCCTAGAAAGAGGCAGAACTAGTCACGAAGATAATGAAATGATTAGTCGCAAAGAATTAGAATGAATTGTCGAGGAGACCAGCAGCCAACCTGAGACAATGAAAGTACAAGTCAGTGTCCAAAAAAATCACCAGGAACAGAATTTAAGGAGTGAACAAGGTGTATGTGTGGGGGGATGTGTGTCAGGCTGAAGGATTCAGTACTGGGGTAACAAAATTAATTACAAAGGACATAGGAAAGAAGATGCTATCTGCAACCAGAGAAAGAACTGATAAATAGAAATATATATAGAATGATTTTTCAGACACACACACACACACACACACACATTTGTGTCTATTGGTCGCCTCTCTAGGGTGGTATGGGGGAGGGGAAAAAGAAAAAAAGAAATTTGCATGATAACTTTATTACATATTTAAAAGGCATAACAAGTTGAACATAATAGATTTGCAATTTCATGTGCGATGATTTTTCTTTTATTATGCTACGTTATGGAAATACTTGTTTTATTCCATAAATTAAAAATTAAATAAAATACTAGAATAACAAAGAAGGTCTAAGCTCTGCACAGAGTTCAAACACTTTCCAGGCTTGATTTCCTGTGGGAACATAGGCATTTTTTAGCTCACTTTTGGGACCCAGACTCTGGTTTCTGAGCTTTCACTTTATCTTAGCTGGTGGTTGACTTACCATACCACTTCCTCATCATCTTCAAGTTATGCCCCCTGCCCTTATCCTTTTGCCAACAGAATTTGATCTCCCACTTCTGGGACTGGGCCCTGATTAAAAAAACTTTTCCCTCTGTCTTGCCCAATCTCAGTTCTATCCCCTACACCTTACCTCCCCTACCCACCCACCTCTCAATTTGAGCTTCCCTTTGTGTATTGTCTTCCTTTGTTAAAACGTAAACTCTCTGTCAGAGGAGAATGTTTTAATCTATATTGGTAATGCTTAGTACAGTGCCTTGGACCAAATAAACACTTAGCATGGCTCTTTTTTTTCATTATACCTTCATTAGCTTGGCCTTCTCCCTTTCCTTTACCTTTCAAATAGTTTTAATAAGATACATGCTACCATCAGAGCAGCATTACCCCCACAAAAAATGGTGATCTCTAAGTGATGACAATCACCAGAGCTCTTCAGAGAGTCCTACTAGGACTACATTCTAGACAAGAAAAGATGGATCCTATTTTATAATATCCATAGGGAAGATGGTTATTCTATTGCTTCTTTTCAAAAAGGATATTTTCCCTTGTAAATGAGATTTTGTGGAAATTGGATCTATTACTCATTGTCTAAACACATTTATTTTTTTTATCAATATGATCCGTCACCAGCTTGCAACATGGTGAGAGTCAAGAGACCTAGGTTTTAGCCCCATTTCTGCCACTAATGGTTACGTGACCATAGCTTCATGTGTAAAATGAGGCAGTAGAATCAAATGATTGCTAAGGTCTTTTAAAGGATTCAGATCCTACTGCTCAGACTATGGGTTGGGTTCCAAAAGCAGTTTTGGAATTTGATTGTTGCAACTTGGAACCCTTCCCCTCTAGATGCAAGCTTTTTTGAGAGGTGGGGAGCTTTCCGACTTCTTAGAAGCCTATTGAAGCTATAACATATGTGAAATATTGATGGTACTATTTCAATTACATGTAACCACCATTTGTCTTACTGATTCCATGGGAAAATGCATTGAGTTCCAGACTGGGATGCCAAGAATACAACTTCCCTGACTGTGGCCCCAACTGTAAGGATTCCTGCAGTTCCTGTGGATGTTACAGAGTGTTGTGCTGAAGAAGGAGAAGGATATAAAGAATGGGGACGTCAGATCATAGGATTTAGAGCTGGAAGAGGCTCATAAACTGAGAAATGCGGGAGACCTTGAAGGTCATCTAGTCAACTCCCTCATTTTACAGATGAAGAACTTGAGAATTAGAGAGGATGAGGTCATGCACACAGAAAGTGAGGTAAACCCAGAATTAGAACCCAATTCCTCTGGTTTCAAATTCAGGGCTTTTTCTGCTACACCTCACTACCTGGGCACCAAAAAAAAGTGTTAACCTGTAAATATTTGCATAAGGGAAAAAAATCTATCTGAATCACTTTCTAGTTACTTTAAAGTTGGGAACAAAGGGCAGATAAGGAGAGGGTCCTCCAGAGGTTGTCTGCCCAACCACATATTTCTGGATTTTGGTCCCTTGGACGTTGGGTGTTTCAAAGTCACGGGCTGCTGGTATATCTAATTTTTTTTTTCAGATCACTTTCTCTGTGACAGGCTTTTTGTTTTTCCTTTCCCTTGATGTATAAATTAGCCTCTCTTTTACCTCCCCCTGACTCACTACATCTTGACATTTCTCATTCTCTCCCTTTCTTCGCCTTCCTTTTTTGACTCCTTCTCTTCCCAAATGGCTACCACTCTCTGCTCTCCTCTTTCCCTCCCTCCTCTATCTCTCTCTGTGTAATTTGTTTGCAGTCAGCTTGTCTCTTTGATTTACTGTACCTCTTCTCGCTGGAATTATAATAAATGGATTGCTTTGCTGAGCCTGAGTTGGTTCAACACCATTTGCTCATGCTAGGTCAAGCCCTTGCAAACAGTGAATGCATAAAACACACACAGAAAGCATACACACACACACACACACACACACACACACACACACAATATCAGCTCTTTGTATCTTTTTCTTTTTTTCTCCAACTAACAGGAAGAACCTTAAGTCATCTGTCTAGGAACTATTTATGTTATGAGAACTATAGAAAGACACAAGAACAGACAGTCTTAGCAATATGTTGTGCGATGATTTATCATCACACAACACCCCCAAATGATTCCAGGCTCCAGCATCCTGATAGCCCAGATTCCTGACATAATTATTTATCTAATATCTAAGTGAAAGTCTACAGACCTAGTGCATATGCCTCTGGGCATATTTATAAGCATTTTAACCCTAAACTGAACTCAGGGATGTCAACTAGAATAAGTAACTATCTTTGTTTTATTTTTAAAAAAAAAACACATCTTTTAACCAGCTCTTCATCACAAACTTCTTTCCAGGAAATGGTTGAGTTAATGTATTAGAATTTCATTTCTACTTTTTCCTTTCTTTTTTATCCCTCTCTTTTTTATATTTACTTCCATTATTCTCAGTCTTCTCTTCCTTTCCCATGATCTTTTAATTTTTCTCTTTTCCTTAGGCTTTCCCTTCTTTTCCTTCCTCTTCCTTCTCCTTGCTATCATCATGAAAGACATCATAGGCACATAATACAGGTGTTTATCATCTTTCTTGTGTGATATTCCCCTTGGGCAATCTGGAGAAACTTACGGAACTCTTTCGTGGAATAATGTTATTAATGGTATTAAATATATAAATATATATTTATATATAAATTTTATGTATGTAATATATATAATTTATATAATATATAATAATAAATATGTAGGATGAAAAAGGAAACCAATTATACTGAAATACTATTATCAAAATATTTTTTTGAAAACACAAGTTCATGGATCTCAGGTTAAGAACTTTTGGTATAATGTATATGCTGGATTTGGAGTCAGGAAAATCTGAGATCTACTTCTGCTGTTTCCATTTATAATTTTTTATAAACATGTAACTCTTCTCTAAGCCTCAGTTTGCTTACCTGTAAAATGGGGATAATAATATCTGCATTACAGGGTGGTTGTAAAGTTTTAAGGCTCAAATGAGATAGGGTATGTGAAGTGCTTTAGAAGTGCTATAGCTCTCTCTCTCTCTCTCTCTTTCTTTCTCTCTCTCTCTCTCTCTCTCTCTCTCTCTTTCTCTCTTTCAATGTTATTGACATAGCTACCATTTAGATAGTACTTCACATATATGATTGCATATGAAAGTAAGAATAGCCCAGGAACTAGGTAATGAAAGAATTTTTGCCTGCATTTTATGGTTGAGAAAGTGGAAGGTCAGAGTGCCCATACCCAGGGTCATCTAGCAAACGTCACGTGACAAATTTTAAAAAACTTCTTAAGAGTTTTCTGTCTACAGGCATTCATAACTCGAGGAAAGCAGAAATGGAAGGAAGAAGTTCAAAACCCTGAGGTCAGAAGAGATACCTCCAGAGGCTCTCTAAGCTATCCCCCAGTTTCCAGGTTGGACGCTGCCTTGAGTGGCCTCGATAGATGGTTATCTAGTTTCCCCTGAAAGACATTTTCTTCAGTACCTCCTTCTCTTTATTTCTTCACCACTGATAAAAATCAAGAGAAGATGCCAAGTGAGTCCTTGGGCCTAGGGTGCTATAGGCAGCGTGTGGATAAGCTCATTTCCTGACAGAGAGAACTGGATCCCCACTTTGCAGTCCGGGTTGTTTCAGAACCCCAGTCTCTTTAGCCCAGCCAGAACTTTCAGGGCAGGCCTTTTAAACACTTGCTCATTATGTGTATTCAGCATTTTGCAAACTTGCTTTACTTAAACCTTTCTCCTTCTCCATCCTCCTGTCCAGAGTCCCAAATCCTGTTTAAATATGTATAAGTGCTTAGTTGCTACTGTAAAGCACCGCCTCTAATGATCTTTATTCCCCTTGGTGTTGGGGGTGATTTTCTTTTCTGTTCCTCATTTTCCTATCCTGTATGGTGTTGGTTAGTTGTAAGACTGTCATGTTATGGCTTCCTCTTTCCCCTGTTTGAGCTCAGTAAATCTTCTGTATATGAATAGCAATGACATCCCCTAGCCTTGGATTTCTGCATTGAAATAAGATTCCCCTCATGCATAGCCAAATCTCATGCTTTAATAATTTTTTTTCCTTTCCCTGGTCTCCTGAGATTTGCTGTTAGAAGGTGTTATTTAAAAGATATTAATGCAAAATAGAAATTTGAGTTGGAAAGGACCTAATGCACTCTCCTTTCCCCCCAATCCCCCTCCTCCCTGGCCCTGTTCTCCTGGCTTCCTTTTTCTTATCCAAGGATCCCCTCTGAGGAGCTGACTCCCACTGAGATCAAAGCCTCCTTTATCTTGTCTTCTCACTTTCTATTTGCTGGCTCCTAGACTACTTAGTGAATTAAACATTTTCCACAATGTAGACTCAGCATCCAGATGGAGGTTGGGGCAGAGTTTGTTCAGGGTACAAAGGGATTGTGTTGGTGTGTGTGTGTGCATGCCTTTGCACGAAACAACAACAGATGATGACATTAGAAAGGAGGGTCCACTGGTGATTGCAATTATGTCCTCCCTAATTCCCATGAAAAAAAGAAAAAAAAGTTTCTGGGTTTGAAATTGTCAGTGCTTGGTCTAAGCTAAAGGTGAAATATTTAACTGCGGATTGTTTTTTCTTGCAGGTCTAATAAGAAAGATATACTTTCCCTGTAGATCAATCAGGTTTGATACATAAGCTATAGATTTGGAACTAGAAGGACCATTAGAGACCACTGAACCCAATTCCTTCCTTTTGTAGATGAGGAAACTGAGGCACAGCTTTCCTAGTTAATGAGGCAAGTCTTCCTTACTCTAAGTCTATAACACTCTAGTCATTACACTACCGTATTTATTTATTTGTTTGAATGAATGAATGAACCTATCCACCTTAATTCATGAAATGGGAGTAAAGAAGCTTGAGTTCTAGGCTCAGCTCTGTCACTAACTGCAAGTCACTTGACCTTACTGAATTTCAGTTTCTCCATCTATAAATGGTGGGAAATTAAAAAGAGCGATATTGGCTGAATTCTAAGGTGCCTTCCATCCAAGAACTTTATGATTTGGTGGCAGGATAACTTCTTGGTACTCAACTGTAGAAAATGAAAACTTCAACATAAAAATCCTTGGGAAGAATAATAAGCCACACTTTAAGAAGCTACATTTTAATTGACTCATTAATATTTAAATAATGTAAAAGGTAGATTGAAGATAGAGAACTGTGGCATTTTGTTTTCTGAATTTCTACAACGAAATATAATAGAATGAAAAAAATGGAAAAATAATCTGTAGTTTTGCAAAGTGCCTTTCTCCAAGTGTCTGAAGCAAGTAGTAGCAGCAAAGTGACTTAAAAAGACCAGGCATTTAATCATTGATTGTTGCATTGAATTTAAGTATTCTTATCCAGACTTCAGAGCAGAATAGTGGTTCAGTCAGGTGAAGTGTCTTGCCAGCCTCATACAGTAAGTGTGAGAGCAAGTATTCTAACTCAAATGTAGCATGCCAAGTCCAGAACTCTTACCACTAAGCTAAGCTGACACTCTTCAGAAATTTTGAGTTGATCCAAATTAGAGCAACAAAAATGATTAAACATTAGAACATGTTCTGTTAGAAAAGATATAAGAATTTGGGATCACTTACCTGGAGAAGAGAAGGCTTCAGGGTAGCTTTTTATTAGCCCTTTAGCAGGACTTGAATTGAGGGGGAAATAAAGGAAGTGTTCTTTGGATTCCTTCCTCCTTTTACTTTCTTCCATTCAGTAGTTTCCTTCCCTTTGCTCCCAGTGTACCAGGAGACCCTCTGAAGGAGTCATGTTGGGGAGTCAAAAGGAATAATGGAGGCTGGTCTCACATTGTTTCCATCCATTTATAAGAAGATGAATGCAATGAATGCTCTCCAAAAATGGAATGCCATACTCTAAATTCTTGAATGACTTTACTGTATGTGGAGGATATAAATTTGTCCTCAGTTACCACAGGAAACAAACCTGAAAATGAATTGTAGCAGAAAGAGGAAGATAGGCTATATAAAAAGATAGACTCAAACTATATTTGGCTGTATTATTTCATCCTCATTCCAATCCCCTCTGAATTTTCCTTTCTTTCTCAACAATTTAACTTTGAAGGTGTCATGGGAAAAATTTAAATTAGGGGGCAATGATCCTGGGTTCTTCTCTTGGAAATGCCATAATCAAGTTATTTTGACTGTGGGTAAAGCTATTTCAACTTCCTGGACTTTAGGGTTCTCATCTGTAAAATGGAAAGATCTAAGATCCTTTCCAACTCTGATATTCCTTGTCCATTCAACAAGCATTTAAGTGCCTACTATGTGCCAGCCCCTGTGCTGGGCAATGGGAATATAAAGTCCAAATCGAAACTACCCTTGACTTCAATAACTACCCTTATTGCAGGAGGCTTCTTTCCCCAAAGTAAAGCACATGTAGTTAAATAAATACGTAATATACACAAAGTGATTTGGGGGAATGGGATACAGCACCTAGAAAAGATCAAAATGAGCCTGTTCTAGGAGGCAGAAATAGTTCAGTCATGAAGGAAGGTCTTCTACTAGGGAGAGGAAAAGAGGGTGTAGATTCTAGGCACGTGTGCAAAAACATGGAGACAAATAGTGTCATGTGTTAGGAAGAATAATTAGGAAAGTTTACTTGGGCTGTAGTGTGTGGTAGATTTGGAGATTGGAGTCAGAATATGAAGGCTAGTAGTAGTAGCAGTAGCAATATTAATAACATCTAGCAATTTTATATGGGCAGCTAGGTGATTCCATAGTACACAAAGCACTGATCATGGAATAAGAAAGACTCATCTTCATGAGTTCAAATCTGTCCTTAGACACTAACTGTGTGAACCTGAAAAAGTTACTTAACTCTATTAGCCTCAGTTTCCTCATCTGTAAAATGAGTTGAAGAAGGAAATGGCAAACCACTACAGTATCTCTGCCAAGAAAACCCCAAATGGGGTCACAAAGAGTTGAACAGGACTGAAAAATGACTGAACAGAAAGCATTCATTACAGCACCTTAAAGTTTTCAGAGGAGTTTACAAATATGTCATTTTTTCTTATAACAACCCTGAGAGGTAGGTTATTATTATCTGTATTTTACAGATGAAGAACATAAAGCAGATATAGGTCAAGTGATTTGGCCAGGGTTATATAGTTAGTAAAGTCTGAAGATGGATTTGACCTCATGTCTGTTTAGAGCAAGGGAAAGCTGCTGGTGTTTTTTTGAGCCGGGAAGTGATATGATCAGACCTGCCCTTTAGGAATATCCATTTAAGAGCTGTATGGGAGATAGTTTGCAGAGAGGAGGGACTGAAGGAAGGGAGATTTTTTAGGAGACTATTGCAACAGTCCAGGTGAGAGGTAGTGTCTAAAATAAGGTGGTAGCCACAGGAGAAGAGAGAATGTTATTGGTTGGAGAGGTATTGTGAAGGTTAGACAATAACTGGCAACTAATAGGATATGAAGGAAATGATTTAAAAAAAGTTAGTTTCTCCTCTCCCATTTCCATTCTCTTCTTTCTGCATTAAATTCTCTGCCTACCAGTGTAGGTTTGGTGGGCTCCCATGCTTTCCCTTCAGTCCTTTGGTCTGGTGGTACATCTATCCTTAGGCTATAAAACTGTTTTTGATTGAAACCAGGTCAGAGATGCTCCTGAGTTCCTGAACAGTTCTGGAAGTGTGTATAGAAAAAATAAAATAGATCTTCCAGCAGGTGACATGGGACTTTAATTGAGTTCCCAGTTTTGGAGCAGATTTTGTGTTTTGTAGGCACCCATCTGTCTCTGTGAGAGTGGTATCTGTGTGGTGTCTGTTTGCTTGTTGATGAAACAACTGCTATTTCAAAAAGGAAACTTCCCTCCCCTTTGCCTTCTTTTTTTACTAGTCTCCAGGTCTTATCAGGACATGCACCAGTTTTACTGTTTTCAAGACGTTACATTCAATTCAATTCAATACAACTTAAATCAACCAGCATTCATAAAGTACCTATTATGTACAAGACCATTTTATTCAGTTCCTTTATATCAATATATATATATATGTATGTAAATCTCTCTCTCTCTCTGTATATATATATATATATATATATATATATATATATATATATATATATACCAACCACTGTATAATGGGTAGAAATGGGAATCTAGATAATAGCTGTGTCTATATTTTGGTCAATCTGATGCCTAGTGCTAGGGACGCTCCCTGAAATTACAATGTGTTCCCCAAAACTTAGCTGGAGTTGTGACTTCTAGACTCAGATGTGTCATCTAGTTTTCAGCAGAATGAAAAATTATCAGCAGAATAGGTTTGCTTCATTGAAAAGACTGATGTAGCTCCTGGCAATATACTGGGAATTTTTTTTTCATAATTCTAGATACACTGAGGTAAAGATTCATTCACTAAATTTCTTCTTATACTAATCAGAAAATATTTATTGATTATCTCCTCTGTGAGGGACCCTGCTAGGCACTGTGGAGTATATAAAGAAGAATACAGTTATTCTTTCCATGTGGTAAGGGTTAGGGGCGCGGTACCCCTGAGATCTGCAAAATCCACAGTAAATTTTTTGGCTTTTCATATGAGAGAAAAAGTCTGAATCTTTCTTTTTTCTTTTATAGGGTGTTTACAGTACCTTATTGTAAAATCTGGGTTGATATTACACAATAATATACACGTATTTTATACATTTCTGAGTTTCTAACTTTTTCTGTGTTGTCTGCTGGCCTTTCTTTTGCAAAACTCCCCCTAAATTCTCATTTAATTTCTTATGCTGTCCCACACTATATTGAGACCACAATGGGGAAAGTCATTATGTGGAATGGATAATTGTAATACCTTCCCTGATGTATCAGTGTCATCCACAAAAACACATCAAATACCAGACAGAGAGCTAGAAGGGATCTTGGAGGTCATTGAGGATGACTCCCTTATTTTATATATGAGGAACCAAGTCACAGAAATGTTGAGTCATTGGCCCGGGGCCGAAAAGATATGAAATGTATAAGGCACAATTTTAATTCATTTCTTCTTGACTCCAGACTCAATACTTTGTCTACTAAGCCACCAACTTGTTGAGCATAAGACATCATACAAAGCACTTTAAGCACTTAGAAAATTAGATCATAAGGTGATAGACAAAGAGCTGAAAGAATACTCAGAGGTCATTAATTGTAATCCTTTCATCTTACCAGTGAGGAACTTGAGGTTGAGTAAAGCTAAATATCTTGTCCAGGGTCACATCACTGGTAATTGGCTAGATGGCGTCTTGAGTCTTTGGCTGTTAACCATCTATGGCAAAACTAGTAGGAATAAATAACACTCAGGGTGTGAAACAGTACTTTGCTCCAAGTAAGTGTTCAATAGGAAGACCAAGGACGTAGTGGGGAGAACATCAGACCTAGAATTAGGATGCTTTATCTCTAATTCTAGCCCTGTTACTAACTTACTACCACAACTTTGAGTAAGTCCCCTCATGTCTCTTGGTATCAGTTTCCTCAGCTGTATCATGTGGGAGTGGGACAAGAAGATTTCTAAGATTACTTTAATGGCTCTGTGAATCCAGTAAAGTTTCTGAGCAGAGTTTATATTAGAATGGTCTTTTGTGAAGATTAATCTTTCAGCGGTACAGAGAGTACATTGGTAGTAATAATAAAAAATGTTAGTAATGATGATAGTTGACATTTATATGGAACATTACATCGTGTAAAGAGCTTTCCATACATTATCTTGTTCGATGCTCACAACAATTCTGTGAGATGGGAATTTATAGATATTATTAGCCCCGTTTTATAGAGAGGAACACTGAGGTGTATGGAGTTGAAATGAATTGCCCATGGCCACACTAGTAGCTAAGCATTGGAAGTGGGATCAGGGTATCAGTGAGGGGAGAACCTTGACTCTGGAGGGCTGGAATATGATTTTTAAATCAAAAATTCTTTCTGGCTTATTCAGTTTAATCCTGAGTCTGTCTCCTCACTCTGGTGTGTTGTTACAGGTCCAGCTCCAAAGATATCTAATAGCTTTGGTGCATGCTTATGAACCTTTGAGAATATGTGAGTGTGTCTTTTCATTTGTATATGTAATTTGCAGGGGAAATTGTAAATGCAGTTGAACCAACTCTGGGAAAGAAACTGTCCAATTGCCTTAAATTCTATTGGTCTAATACCTTTTCTGGCCACCTTGGACAGCTCAGGAGAATAATACGTAAAGGAGGGACTTGATGAGATGATGAATGTAAAGAACTTTGTAAATATATTTTTAAATTGTATTTATCTTATTTTTAATTTATGAAATAAAGCAAGCATTTGCACAACATAGTAAAATAAAAAATATGAAAAAAGAACTTTTAAATATTAACATTATATAATTTTTAAAAACCATACTTGTGATTTTATTAATGTAGGGAACTCTCAAGTTAGGAGGATCCTCCTACCAATATAGATTGTCAATTGCTCTGCAACCCTACACTAATTCAATTGACAAGTCTTCTGCAATTTAAGGTCATGGAAAGTTGTCTGAACGCTGAGAGGGCAATAATTTAGATGCGTTAGAGGTAGAGTTTGAAGCTAGGTCTTCCTGACTCCAAGGCCAGCTTTCTATCCTCTGTACCACTCTACCTTTGTAAAAAATGATATTATTATGAATAACTTCATTGATTGGCATTGTGGTACATGTCTTGGTGGATCATTCAAGTTTAGGAGTTGAAGTAGGGTTAAAGCTCATAGAATTTCCTTGTTAGTTTGACATTAATATGGTAAGATCCAAGGATCAGAAGGTCATCAGAGTCTCAACAAGACAGAAGTAGAGTAAGCAGAAAAAATTCCATGACAGTTATCAGTGGAATTAGGCCCCTCAGTGGCCATTACACTTCCAGACTGGGGGAAGATAAAGTCTCAAAAAAAGGGAATATTATTTACATAAGGATAATTGATAGCAATAATATAAAAATAATAAGATTATCTTTAACAGTACTTCAATACTCCTGTGACATGATTTTTCCCAGGAATGTCCTTTGCAATAGTTGAACTAGGAAGTTGTAGAGCTGAGCCATCTCATTTCCCTCTGCCTACATTTCCCCTCTAGCATCCTCTGCCCAACACAACCAAGATCCTTCAACCTTGTGACAAACTTGGTCAATGGGGACAGTTTCTGAGTGTAACTCTCTGGTCACACTTCCTTCCCCCCACCCCACCACCACCCTGGGAGAGGACTCCATGATAAATGGACCAGTTGGTGGCTTCATAAAAGGAAAGATTTGTCCTGTTGTTTAAGAATTGGTCTATGTTTTGAACTTAGTTTATTATTCTGCAGCCTCTAATCCTCCATCCTAATGAATCCACAGGAGATTGATGGGAATTGCTTGTTACACTCTTGCTGAGCAGTTCCGCTGTAATTCTGGAGCAGCCAAACGTGCCACTAAAGAGAAGGAGCCAAGGGAATGATGGGACCATAATTAGTTGTTGCTGTAATATTTTTGATTGAGAGTCTATAGATATTGCAAGCAGCCCTTTCGGGAGCTGGTCTTCTCTGGAAATGGAGAGGAAAAGCTACATGTATCCAATTGGAAAAGGGTGTGCCCGCCTTTCTTTTCACCTGTCTCTCAAGCTCTGTAATTAAAATGTCTGGAAACTTGAGAGAAGCCTGAAGCAATGTCATAGCTTTCAGGATGAACAGCTCTGAAAAAGACACTGGCCCCAAGTGAGAGTGCAGAGCTCCTGACCAATTAGGAGTCAGTAATATATGGAGATTTCATCCCCTGTGAGATAATTTCCTTCCCAGGGCTGAATTTTGCCCTCTGACTTTGGTGATAGACTATCTATTTCTTTTTTTCTTCTTATTTCTTCTGCTTAACTCCCACACTTATTTTGTGCATGAGTGATTATAATGAAACCGATTTAATTTGCTGTTAATTTTCTATTCAAAATGTTCTGTTTAAGGGATGTACTTTGATATGTTGATGGATCTGTGGTCTTATCGATGTGGGTACTCCTTGTACTGGTGCTTATCTTTCCATAAATTCTCCAACAAGGATCCTTCTAACACACTGAAAAACTTCCTTAATTCCTTTAATATTATTGGGCTACCAATGCAGTTGTCAGCCTTATTTTTTTCTCATTCTTGCTTAATAATCTGCCCTTCTCTTTTTTAGTGTTGAATCTAGAATTAGGAAGACAATACTTCAAATCAGCCTGAGACACTTGCTAACTGTGTGATCTTGAGCAAATCATTTAGTCTGCCTGCCTCAGTTTCCCCAGCTGTCAAATGGGGATTAATAATAGTATCTACTTCTCAACATTGCTGAAGATCAGATGAGGTAATATTTGTGAGAGTCTTGGTTCAGAACCTGGTACATAGTAGGGACTTTATAAATACCATATGTTATTGTTTTCCAGCCATATATGTATTTAATAGTCTTTTGCACTGCTCTCAGACAAGCCATCCCCGGAATTCTGCTACAGACTCCTTACTCCCATCATGTGTGGGGTTCTCTTTAAATTTTCTGAGGCAGTTTGTAAAAGAAACCAGTAACTAGCACTGGTTGCTAAGGGAAATGACTTACCAGAGTCAATAAGTAGCCTCAGCAGAGGATATAAATCAGACTTCAGAACTAAGAGACAGATGGGATTTGGAGAGAGAAACAAATAAGCTTATAGGAACAAGATGATAAAGTAAGCTGTCATTGGATGGACTGAATATTAGGATCTCTGCTTCCTAAGAGGAGAATAATTGTATATCTTTATTCACCAAAGGCAATCGACAAGCATTTATTAATTGCTTGTTGTATGCCAGTCACTGTACGAGAGCTGCATTTATAACATCAAAGAATGAAACACTCCTTACTCTCTGGGCCCTTGCATTCGAAGAGAAGATAGATAACTAGAATTCAGGAAGCTGGAGACAAGATAGACTAATACTTCAACTTTTCTTTTTCCCTGCTGGACTTGGGGTCAGGAGACCTGATTTTAAAATCTAACTGACATGAGCTATGTGATCCTGGATAAATTAACCCAATAATCTAAAACTTACTTGCTTGATTTGAAAAATGGAAATGATAATCGTTAGGTGTAAAAAAAGTCTTTTCTAATCTTTAAATTACAAAATAATTTTACAAGGTGGTAATCTTTAAATTACCAAGTGGTATAGAAATGAGTTATTTATATTATATATGCATATAGGTATGCAAACATTTACATATACATATGTACATACATGTACTCTTCCTCAATTCAAAGGAAGAGAGGGATCAGAAGAACTGTTACAATTCACGTGATTTAGTCACATTTGCAGCTGAGAAAAAAGCTGGAGGGGTGTTGACAAGGAACACACAACAGAATAGGTAAAGATTTACCACTAGGAGGAGCTTCGGAGAAAACAGTTAAGTAAGAGGTAATAGGAATTAATTGAGGATAGATAAAATAAGAGGAAAAAACCGAGAATGATAAGAGCTAAGCGATGACGAAAAAAGACATATTTTTCATCTGTTAGATTATTTTTAGGAGTGGGCTCTAAATGGCCACCTTCAGATATACCATTTGTTTAAAGTTTGCTCTGATTTAGCTGAGAGGCCTGCTGTTGATGAAGAGACTTAGACTGTGAGCTCCTTGAGAGCAAGAAGGAGAGCTCAGATGATCCATGTGTTCAGTATAGGATGTCTCCGTTGGGGCTGTTTGAAGACAAGGGGAAGGGAAGGGAAAGAAATATGTGTTTACTTAGCACCTACTGTGCACCAGACACTCTGCTCTCTTCACACAACTGCTGTTGTTTGACAAATACTTCATTTGACAAAGACTTTGAATGTACCACATACCATTTGTGGTCATTGTTGTTTTATACTATTCTATGTTTTTGTATATATATATATATATATTATTGTATTGTTATTATATTATTGTACTCCTCTTATATCCCCAGTGCTCAGCACAGTTTTTGGTATGTAATAGGTGCTTAATTAATGTTTGTTAGCTTGATTTAGAAAAGT
This sequence comes from Notamacropus eugenii, assembly GCF_028372415.1. NCBI lineage: Eukaryota > Metazoa > Chordata > Mammalia > Diprotodontia > Macropodidae > Notamacropus > Notamacropus eugenii. The sequence continues at coordinate 333,281,721 of NC_092876.1, read as the reverse complement.
AGCTTAATCTGGAATAAAACACATGCCTACATCTCAGGTCTTAGTGTAGTGGAGAGAGTGCCCTACCTGAAGTCAGGAAGATTTATTTTGCTGAGTTCAAATCTGGCCTCAGACACCAATTAGATGTATGACCCTGGACAAGTCACTTAACCCTATTTGCCTTAATTTCCACATCTGTAAAATGGGCCAAAGAATTAAATGGCAGACTGTTCCAGTATTTAAGCCAACAAAACCCCCAAAAAAGAGTCAGACATGACTGATAAATGACTGAATAATAAGAGCAAAAAATGGTCGTGACACTCTATTGCCACCTGATGATACCATCCTCAATTTGCAGGGGCAGCTTTTGGGGAGCTGAAGAAAACGAATAAACGAAACTTTGGGGGGAGCTGAATTTTCCAAACTAAAGTAATGAAATGGCAGCTTTTGTCAATGTAATAACAAAACATGTTAGTATAATTATAATCATATGAATTTCAAAGTGCTTTTGCATGTGTTCTCATTTGATCTTCTCAGCAACCTTGGAGTTTTGCAGGGTAGGCATTGTTATTCCTATCTAAGAAATATGGAACCAGACTGAAAAGGTTAGGCTGCTTATTCAAGACCACATGACTGGAAAGCACCAAAGCTAAGACTAGAAATCATTTCTTCTGACTTAAAGTTAGCCTTATGAGTCAGGGGCCAGTATGGCGGTAATCACAAGTAGAACTCATTAATATCTTCAGAAAGATTTCTCATCCAGAAAGAAAATGAAGGGTTGAAAGAAGTGTTATAAGACTGATAGGAAGGAAGGAAGAATGTTTTAATATAGTCTTTCAGTTAGATTAAAATTAACTTGAACTCACCTGTGGCAAAGTATCACCTCTCTAAAAGTGACTGTGAATATGATACCAACAAGGAATCCTGAATTTTCCATGTTAAGATATATGTGTACAGGTTTTAATAATTTTTTTTTTCTGTAAGGGAAAATTATGTGGACTTGCTTGTATGGATTGGAAATTTATATTATTCTGATACATATGCAATATACTACATGATTTTCCCTACATCTGGAGAGTACAAACTGGAAGAATCATGTCTAGATTCAGGGTCATTGCAAAGAGACAATGAGCTAAAAGGGGAATAATTTTGGGAAGTACTCAGAAGGGATATAATTCAATTATATATGGTTTGTGCTCTGAAATATCTTTACTCTCTTGTGGAAAGTTGCTTGCACTATTGAAATGGTTATATGTATGCTGGACTAAAGTAATTAGCTTTGGAGACAAGGACTCCCTCAGAACAGAAGAGAAAGTAAGGATGGGATCCAAGAGCTGGGTCTTCTGACGGAGAAATTAACCCACTTTGTACACTTAGGTGGTAGCATGAGAAAAGCACTCCTGGAAAGCGATAGATAATGTTAAATATGATCTCTTTGAAGGCAGGAATGGATTCATTTTTGTGCTTGCATTCCTAGTATCTAATTCTGTATCTTACACAAAATATGTGTTTTTTACATTTTTTGTTGAATTGAATGAAATGAAATTGAATTGAATTGAGTGCTGGACTTGAAATTGGGACACCTAGGTTCCATAGTGCTTCAGATATTTACTAGCTATGTGATCACAGGCGATTCACACAGTTCCTCATCTTGATCATTGATGATTAGATTATTTGCCCTGCTTACGTCATAGGATTGTTCTGAAGGAAGTGCTTTGCAAACCTTCGAGCAGTCCATAAATGTCAGCAGTGGTACTAATCCAGTTTCATTCTACTTCCCTCCCAATCTGATTGACCCTTTCCAAAGCCCTCATCTCTGTGAATAACATCACCGTTCTTCCAGTCACATTCAATCATTCATGTAATTCTGCTTACTTTTCTTTTGAAATGCTCCTGTTTTGCTCTTTCCCTTGTTTCTTTCAAGTCTCACCTACAATTTCACTGCCTACCAGATGATTTTTCTGATCTGCCTTAATTCTAGTGCCTTCCCTTTGTTGATTATTTTTAATTTATCTTACACATAACTTCTTAGCACAGAATCATTTACATATTTTATCTCCCTCATTGGACCATAAACTCTTTGAGAGCAAGAACTCTCTCTTGTCTTTCTTGGTATCTAGTGCTTAGCACAGTGTTGGGCACGTAGTAAGTACTTAATAAATTTTATTGACTAATGATACTGGACAGAACATTGAGTTTAGAGTGAGAGGACTGGGGTTTATCTCATTTCTACCACTGTAAGGGTAATAACATTAATATAATAATATTTAATATTTATGTAATATGTAATGAATATTTAATATTCCACCACTCCAGTTCTTTCATATATATGTCTTGTCATTCTAACTAGATTGTAAGCTCATTGTAGGCAACATGGCATCTTTTCTTTTTGTATTCCTCCACAATGTTATCTTTGTAGTATTTAACAAGGATTGACCAGTTCATTCATTAATTGATTTAGTTAAGAAGCACGCAAATGGACATAAGGCAGACTCTGGGAAGGAGGAGGAGCAGTCAAAGGCCTGGGTAATCCACATTTGGGTTCAGCAATTCCCTGAATAATTGAGTGAGTTGATTGTTTAAATTCTATAAGGGCCATGACATATGGCAGAACTCAAGTGGGTCCCAAAATGAGTGACTTGAACATATCTTGGTAAGGTCTATTTTCCCCTTGATGGCTCCTTTAGTTTCATTTTTGTTGGTATGATTCCAGGCACCATCCATAGATAAAAACAAAGTAAAAAGATTGGAGTGAGATGTCCCCCAATTTCACTTTGGCATGAATCCACCTCGACTGGTCTTGGAATCATACACCTAAACGTAGCCATGATTTTAAATTTCCCTCTGGCTGTGAACAGAGGACCTTGCTGTATCCATTTCCATCCATCTGCCTTTGGACCAAAGCCGACTCACGTTCTGCGCTCCAAGTCTCCTCTGTCAGGGCAGGTCTCACAGATTTCCCAGTGTCCTCACACACAGGGTGTTTTGGCAGTACCTCTGTTCCTGAGTCTCAGTCTTGGCTTCTCTTCTAAATCTCCCTTTGCCCATCTGCTAATATCTCCGTCTCCTTCTGCTGCTTTGCTTTGCTGCGTTGCAGATTTTCCCAGCTGATCTTCTTGGGCACGTCACTGATTGGTGGTTCCTATTGAATCAGAAGGGCTGTTTTGCTGGTCTGAAGGCCCACATCCCTCTACTGTCCTCCCAAAGCAACGAGCTTCTGTGGAAGTGGGCCTTGACTACAGGTCCGCAGCTGACAAATGCACTGACTATAAACGTTGCCATGTGAATTCATTAGTATAGATTGAGGATTGCACTCTGTATGATTTGTCTTTTTTGCTTTCATACCCTTTAGAAATGACTTAGTTCTCTGCTGGTTTAGTGTAGCTAAAACAAGAGGATAGGGTTTATTTCTGGATGTTAGAAAATGTCAGCACATGATAATAGGACATCTAGTTACATTGCCTTGTTGGAAACTGGATATACAAAAAAAAAAAAAAAAGATGGTTCCATTGCATCTCTAGAGGCAGTACAGTATAATGGAAAGAACCCGGAGCTGAGACTGAGGCCCTGAGTTCTAGCTCCAGCTCTGCTGTTTACTTAGATACGTGACCCTGAAAAGCAGAATATAAGATCTTTATAACCTAACCCATATAGAAAATAGAAAGGGCTTAGTAAATGCTTAGTTAATTGAATTCACTAAAATAAGACTATACATTCTCTTTCCCTCAGAAATCCTTTGCTTCTAGATTTCTTAAATCTATTGCCTGAATATGCCTGTTTCTGCCATAAGTTTTAGAGCTCAAAGGGATCTTAGAGATCATTTTATTCAATGGGATCTTAACCTTTTAAGTGCCATGGACCTCTTTGGCAGTCTGATAAAGTCTATAAATCTTTTCTTGGAGTAATGCATTTCTGTGTTAAGTCATTTTTCAATTGTGTCCAATTCATGCATACCATGAATTAAATAGCAATGATAATATAAATTATTTAACAAACGAATGCATAAAAATGCATAGGATTATATAGAAAGACAATTCTATTGAAATATAATGTTTTTATAAATAAGTTCACGGTCCCCAGGTTAAGAATTTCTAGTTTGATCTCTTCAGCTCACTAATAAGGAAATGGCAAACCGGAGAGGTTAAGTCTTACGCACAGGGTAACGATATATAGCAGAATCAACATTCAAATTTGTGTCTTCTCACTCTGATTTGAATACTTGTTCTGACATAAGACCCCATGGCCTCTTTTTCATGACCGACTGTAGATCAGAGGTTCACAGAAGCCTATGTAACATCTATAACATGGTACTTCTTTGCTGTTTACAGGTAGAGTCATAAGGGCTTTGGAAAATGAGGGTGATGCCAGTGTTGATGTCAGTGTTCCTTACTGAGCCAGACCCATGAGCCTAATTTAACTTTTAGGGTAATATGGTAAAAATAATAGTATTACTATGACATTTTAAGGCTTGCAAAGCACTTTACCAAATATTATCTCCCTTGATCTCACAAGAACTCTGGGAGGTAGGTGCTAATATTGTTACCATTGAGAAGAAAACTGAGGCAGAAAGAACTTAAGTGACTTGCCCAGTGTCACCTAACAAATAAATACAGGAGGCTGAATTTGAATTCAGACCTTCCTGACTCCAGGGCCACCTCTCTACTTAAGGAAGAATCCAAGAGGATGCCTGAGTGCTTTTGAACATGGATGACTAGGAGCATTCCACTGATGAAAAATGGGGGAGCTGAGAAACGATGATTGTGTAGCATTTTACACCACTGTAGTTGTCTTATTGCAAATCAGAATTACAGAGATGGTTTCATCATTCCCCTTAGAGACATTGCATCAAAATGGAAAAGCAATGAACTGAGAGATAGGGTCCTTGGTTTCTAGTTCACTCTGCCACTGGGTTAGATGTATTCCCCTAAAAAATATTTCACCATCTAAGCCTTAATTATCTCATCTTTCAAGTGAGGACAATGGTGATGATGGTGGTGGCGGTGAGGATGATGATGATATCTGCCCTGATTACTGTATTGGGGGGTGGTGGACATCACAGGAGAGACTGCATGTGAAGGTACAATGCAGAGTTAACTAATCATTTTGATATTTACAGGTTGAAAAGTGTTCCCTACTAACGTGTCATCCATTCATTTTACAGTGTTCAGTTCCTCAGTGGAGAAGTCAGAGAAAATGGTTCTTTGTATGCAAAGAGAGCTGTCTAGTAAACCTAAATTCATCCACATTTTCTGTATCTAAGTGCTCCAAAGTAGCATGTGGACAGTCCCTCCATTGATATAGCTCATGACCCCGTTGTGGCTTAGTGACCCTGGAGGAAATAGCAATCCAATCCTCTCACTGTGCAGATGAGTACCCCAAGCTCCAGGAAAGTTAACTTGTCCATGGCAAGCATCAGACGCAGCATTTGAACCCAGGGACTCTAGCTCTAGAGCTAGTGCTTTTCATACAGTATCACCTTTTGAGGGGTGAGCTTCTCATAATTTAACTAGGCTTGACTTTGAGTGACAGATGCAACACTGCTCACCTGGCAGGATCTTTGGATGATGTCACTCCTTTGTTCAGGAAGCTTCATTAACTCTCTGTGGCTTCTAGGATAAAATACATTCTGTCTTCAACCTGTCATTCTGAACTGATTTCACATTATTTCCCCTCATGTACACTATGTTCCAGTCAAACTGGCTTCTTTGCTATTCCCTATATATAATATTCCATCTTCTTTCCCCCATGCCTGGAACGCTCTACCTCAGGGGTGAGGAACCTGCAGCCTTGAGGCCTAGAGGCCCTCTAGGTCCTCAAGTGAAGATCTCTAGGTCCTCAAATGTAGTCAATTTGGATTCAGTCAAAGGGCCACACTTGAGGATCTAGAGGGCCACGCATGACCTCGAGGCCATAGGTTTCCCACCCCTGCTCTACTTCCTCACCTCTGTCTCTTGGAACCACTGACTCAGTTTAGGCTTGACCTGCTGTAAGAGGTCTTTCCTAGTTGTAAGTGTTCTGCCCTGCCCTCCCTATCATACTATTTTGAATTTGTTTCATTATATTTGTATTTTCATATCTCCATACATTTTTCCCAGTAGAATATAAGCTTTTTGAGAGTGGAAGCTGTTTGGATTTTTGTTTTTATATCTCCAGACTGGCATAGGACCTGGCACCCAATAGATAGGAAATGCTTGTTGAATTCAGTTGAATTCTAGCAGAACCTTCAAGAATCCAGAGTGTCCTTCCTGTCATTATGAGTCGATAGAGGATGACATTAATGGAAACTATTAGTTAACTTGAGATAATTGCAGAGGGAAGATAGGGGCACAAGCAAGACATTTATTTACCTGTCATCTCTTAGTATACCTGATCCAAGGGCCCATCCTTTAGTGTAACTGGAAGATTACCGAGCTCAGAATTAGTTAATTCACCAATGTACAGTGTGATAAAGAACACTGACCATTATTCTTGTAGCTATCTTGAAGCTCACATGGTAGGAAAAGTCTCTGCTTTCCTGAAAAATTGGTTTGGGATGAGATATAACTATTCTAGGACCTTAAGAACAGAGGAGAGGAAGGCATCCAAAGTGATGGTGCTGACTGGAGATTTTGAATTTCCAACAGCTACTAGAGAAATGGGATAGATGATTAACAGATAAGGCCCAAGTCAGGGCAAAGCCTCTGTGAGACTCAACACTTTGTGATAGTCCATTGTACTAGAGTTGTAGTTGGGACCAGATGCTCCCAGATGGAGCCAGCCAGTACATTTTTAAAACAAAATGTGTGTCTCCTTCAACCTCACCCAACGAGGAATGGGGTATCATATGGCTAAGAAACAGGTACTAGAGGGACCATGCATCTAGAGAAAGGTATGGAGGTTTTCTAAACCTGTTGACATTAAAGCTCCATCATAATTTGGTAACTGGGCATTTATTTTGTTTAGATTTCAGAATGGGGTCACATTTTGTAATAGGACAATTACAAATTCTGCTCAGCCAACTGGAGCCATTCAGCTGGGGTCCCTGAGCCGAGCTCGGCAGAAGTGAGATGATCCCTCAGTCCTTACTGTGGTAGCATCTGGTGCTTCTGGCCTGGCTACCTAACAGCCTATGAAAACACATCTTGGACAAATAGGTTTTCAGGTCCCAGAGGTGACACATTCCAGCCTGGATATCTCTTATCCAACGCCCACATGTTTGTTGGTTGATGAGCATGTAGTGGGCCATACTTCATTGCTCACCAAACAGTGCCCAGCTGTAGCATGATGAACAAGCCTTTGGAGAGGAGGAGTTGTCACAGTGAATACACATAGAAGATAACAAAGTCCATTTGTTTAAAATGGAAATCAGAGAAGGTATACATAGGAAACTACCAAACAATACGGAATGAAGAGACTCTCTTCTCGGGAGTGAAATAACTCATCTCAACCAAGAAGAGTATCCTAGAAGTGTGTCTCTTAGAAGGGCAAGGGAAAGGGGAGTTAAGTGGTACTAGATGTGATGCAGGGGTAGGGAACCTGTGGCATTGAGGCCACATGGGGCCCATGGAGTGAGTCCAAGTTTTACAGAACAAATCCTTTTATTCAGTCAAATCCTTATATTCAGTCAAAGTGCCACACTTGAGGACCTAGAGGGCCACATGTGGCCTCAAGTCCACAGGTTCCCCATCCCTAGTCATATCGATATTTTAAATTGAGTGTCTTGGTTAGAAGGTCTGACTGCCTTAAGAAGTCAGAATTATAAAATCATAGATAACAGATGGCATAATATGATATGATATATGATATGATATACAGTGGAAATTAGGAGACTACTAGATTTCTAGTTCTAGTTTTTTCCTCTTATTAATTGTGTGGTCTTGGTCAAAGTAGCTCACCTTTCTGTGCCTCAATTTCCTTATCTATAAAATAAGGATGTTGGACTAAACCTCTAATAACCCTTTCAGAACTTAACATTTTATCAAAATTCAGAACTCATGTATACTTATCCAACCAGATTGTTCACTGGGTTGCAAGGTGGAAGACGTGAGGGTAGAAGTGGGTGGTGCAAAAGTCTTTTGCCTGACTCCTTACACACATCTTTCTATGACCAGTCTTCTCTTTTTCTGGATGTAAAAGCTTCAGAATGTTAACTGCCTTTTGATTAGGGTAAACTGAGTGAGGATTTTGCATTCAATAATATTATAATTACCTGTCATTCAAAAGTTAAAATTGTCTCTGACTGCTGAGTCCTAGCTTAAACCTCTTTCCCAGGTTCTTGTAATCCTTTGACCATTAAATTCCAAAGTCAATGCCTATGGGGCTTCCTAGGATGCTAAACACCTAATATTCAATGACCATGTAATTACTGATGGTGGTGAAGGGTAGCAGTGTTGTATACTGTGTATGTGTATGTATGTATATATATATGTATATGTGTGTATGTGTGTATACCTATATGTCTCTATGTCACTATATACATATCTATACATATATACATACACATATACATACGTGTGTATATGTCTATGTATAAATTGTTTCCCTTTCCTTCCCTTCCCCTCTGCCATTTATCATGTTTGACTTTGGACAATGCACTTGAACTTTACGAGTCTCACTTTCCTCATCTGTATCCTGTATATATCGCTCTTTATTCACAGTTGTTTTTAAGTTTTCTCCCCATTGGACTGTAAGCTACTTGGGAATAGGGACATTTTTTCCTTTCTTTGTATTATTAGTAATTAGCAAATATCTGGTGTATAGCAGATTCTTAATAAGTGTTTGTTTATTGATTGACTAGGTTTACTTTAGGATAAAGTAAGTCTTTTTGCTCAAAATCTGGGATTCTATGATAGCACCTTTTGCTGTACTGCTAGCTGCTGCAGTGGGATTTGTGACTTTAATATGTTTCCTAGGGAAATGGAGTCTTGGGATTTTCAGGAAGATACTTTGCGCTCTTTGAGGTCCCTGTCCATTTCTTTTCCTGCTTTACTTCCAGAATAGGGGTGCTTCCCAAGGGCATCCTCCCAGAAGGCACCATGCTGTGCAATTGCCAGTGGCCTGGGTATTCCAAGGGAAAATTAAATTTTGTTCTCCATGCCTGTCACTCAGCCATTGTCCATCAGAGGACTGGGGCTTTTGTTTATCTTCAAATGAACATGCTGACACATTGTCCTTCTACATCTTACCGCTGAGCCTGACCAATACAGTGGGGAAAGAAAGGAGAGACCCTCAAGAAAAGGAAACGGAAGAATGTCTTGTTGAGGCTGAAAGCCCCATTCAGCCTAGCAGGAGAGGGGAGCAAAAGCTCATTAAACCAACAGCAACTCAAGAAGGTGCCTATAGGAAGGTATAGTGATGAACAGGGATATATTCCTGCTCCTCCTTCCCCAGGCTAGGCTGAGGAGGGGACTGATCCTTCCAGATGGATATTCTGTCTCGCCTAGAGTCCTCTTATGCATTTCAATCCCTGGCATCTCTACTTGTTACTGGAGTAATTGTGAATAGACATTTTTTTTTGTATTGATAATTAGGGGAGGGAACAGATGGTGAAGGCTTATTTTAAAGTAATGTGCCCATTAAGGAAAAATCTACTGAGTCCAGCTGTAGAGTCGTTATGCCAAACAGGGTGCCTGGCTCCCTCCCAAGGGCTTGGGGCCTTCCTTCTGACTTTCAGACTGAAGAAAGTTTCTTCTTTGGGTAACTGATAAGGAGTCATGGACCAGGAAGATTAATAGGGCACACAGTCCAGGCAGGGTAGTCCAGGGGATGGCTTCATGCCCTGAGGGGATGAGCAAGCTTTATGGAGCTAACTCTGGTAGGAAGTCTAATGTTTCTGAGAAAGATAGGGACTATTACTGTGATTTCCATTGATGAAGGGAACTCTCAAATGAATAATCTCCTTCTATTGGTTCATGTTGGAAGGTTTTCTGCAATTTAGGTTTTAGACCATAGATTTTGAACCTATTTTTCTGTCATGTACTTCTTAGACAGTTGGGTACAAACTATATTAAACTTCTCAGAATGATATTTTGTAAAATATTTGAAGGAAATGCTAAATTTCAATTAGAGATTAGCGAAAGTAAATACACGTTTTTCCCCATTCAAGTTCATGGATCCCATGAAATCTCCCCATGGGCAGAGGTCTTTGGGCTCAAGGTTAAGAACCCCCATCTCAGACTACAGAGAGATGTTTTGGACACTGATAGGCTACCACAAAACCATTATGTATCGAAGGCAGGACTTCAATCCAAATCTTCTTACTTCCAAGACCAACTCTATCCAGTATGCCATGCTATCTCTCTTATTTGCCGTTCAGAGCTGGGATTGTCCGTCTGCCAATTTGAAAGTAGAATTACAGGAGAGGATAAAGAGCTGCTTTGCACATCAGTCAGTGTCTGACATACACTGTCTTGTGACCTTGGGCAAGTCACTTAAACTTTCTCTGCAGCAGGAAAACCCCCTAACACCATCAGATGCTTCACGGGCAGCATGGCATAATGGATAGAATACTGGGTGCAAACCCAAGAAGTGAAGGGTGCAAACTGTGCCTCAGAAGCTTGCTAGCTATGGGACTCAAAGCAAATCATTTAAACTTCCTGAGTCTCACTTTCCTTACTTGTATATGGCACCTGACTCACAAGATCACTGCGAGGACCAAATAAAATGATGCCTGTCCATGAAGCACTCCACAGTCCTGAAGTGCTGTGTAAATGTTAGTACTTTAGTATGAATTATATATATAAAATTGTTATATAATATATATGTACTATATTATATGCAATACTATAATATGTGATACTATATTATATAACAAATGGTATATAATAATGATATATAATGTAAAATTAGTACATGAAGTGCCATATAAATATGAATTCTTACTAGCTTTGGTAAAGGGAGTTTTCTTACTGGAAGTCTTCTATACCAATGAAACCATCGGTTTGAACAAAATGAAATGTTTATTTGGAAGGTTTTTGCTACTATAATCCAGAGGATAGCAGACTATCTAGCATAGAACTAGCAATTAAATAATAGCTCATATTTGCACATAGTAAATGCTTGATGCGTTTTCATTCATTGATTCATTGATAGTTATATAGAACTTTGAGGTTTACAAAGTGCTTTCCTTGCCACAAATCTGGGAAGAAGAATCAGCAAATATTATCACCTACATTTTACAGAGGAGGAAACTGAGAGGCAGAGAGGGATTAAATGATTTATCCAGCACCATGTAACCAGTATCCATCTGAGCCAGGACTAAAACTCTCATCTTTCCTGATGCCAAATGAAGAATCTTGTTTTTCCATAGTTTGGTAAGTGTTTTTAGTATGATATAGATGATGAGGAGGAAGGGGACAAGGAAATGGAGAAACCATCATTCATGGACTGAATTTCATGATTTCAGTTTCCATGACATTGTTTGACCTTGTATAAATTATCTTACCAGCTCTCTGCCCTTGATGCAACTCCTTGAATCTTCCATAATAGGGATTTTATTTTTGAAATAAGTGGAACTAGTGTGAAAGCCTCTTCTGACCTTTCTTTATCTCTCTCAAGGGTACTAATCATCCTTCCAGTTAGCAAAGGTCAAAACCTTAGTGCCATCCCTGACTCCTCACTCTCCCTTACCCTACATATCCAATCAGTTACCAGACCTTATCTATTCCATCTCTACATTTCTCAAATATTTCCACTTTTTTTCACTCATGTGGCCACCTCCCTCCCCAGCTCAGAGCCACATTACATCTTGCCTGGCTTCTTGCATAGTGTCCTAATTGATCTCGCTGCTCAAGGCTCTTGCTGCTTCAGCCTATCCTTCATACATGCCAAAGTCATGTTGTTAGAGAATGTTATTAATGCTACCTAACCTTATTAGAGTTATTAGAGTGACTATGTCACTTCCCAGTTTAATAAACTCCAGTGGCTCCCTATTACCTCTAATATCAAGTGCAAATCCCTGTGTTTGTCATTTCAAGCCTTTTAAAACCTGGTTCCAATCTGAGATAATAATGGCACCTCTCTCCTGGGGTTGTTGTGAGGATCAAATGAGATAAAAATTGTAACACACTTACCACATAGTAAGCACTATACAATCTTAACAGTTATCATTATGTTATTGCCTTCTAGCCTTTATGTATCATTCCTTTTTATTTATTTTATGGTATATTCATACTAGCCATCTCACTGTTCCTCACACATCTCATTCCTAGCATTAGGACTGTGCCCCATGCCTAGAATACAGTTCCTCCTTCCCTCTGCCTCTTAGAATCCTTAATTTCTCTCAAAAGTTAACTTAAGTACCACTTCCTTCATGAAGTCTTACCTGATCCCGCTCTGCTTAATCTGCTAGTGTCCTCCAAATTTCTTTTATCTAGTATATACAATGTCTTTCTATATGTATAACGTATATAGTATGTCTTTATATATTTTGTCTCTCTCTACAAATGTGTGTATATGTATGTGTGTATGTATCTATGGATGTGCATATAGTTGTATAAATATATATACATATACATGTGTACATATACATATATATGAGTATACATACACACATACATATACACATATGTGTGTGTTCATCCTACATTGCTGAAGAAGACCATGCCACCAGACAAATGATGACATGACTTGCACTTGACTTTGTTTTGAGTGAGGGAGGGATAACATACACACACACACACACATACAGTTAAACATACATATAGACATACAGACATACACAAGTATGTCTATATGTATAATTGTTTTCCTCCATATGGAAAATAAGCTCCTTGAGGACAGGGACTGTTTTATTTTTATCATTGCATTCCCAGTCTTTGGGCATATATCAGGTGCTTAATAAATGTTGGTTGATTGGTTGATTGAGGGGGATGCAGTTTTAACTGAGCTATGAAGAAAAAAAATTAGGGGCTCAAAAATGGAGGTGAAGCAGGCATAGGGGGCAGCCTGTACAAAGTGCAGTGACAAGAGATGGAGTGTCCTGTGTGAGGAATAGAAAGCCAGTTTTGGCTGCGTGTGAAGGGGAGCATTGCATATTAAGCTTAGCAGTTGGTCGGGAAAACAAAACAAATCACTTTGTGATTCTTTATGCTAATAGAGCAATAGTGCAAATAATCCAAAGAATACTAAAATCATTTATATGTGTTTTGCAGAAGCACTTGCTAATGTTTTGCTTAGGTGAATATTAAAATAACTGGAGTTTGTATTTCTTGAGCATGCTTTAGCCAGCCTGTATTGCGAGGTGGTCAAGAATCTTCTCCGTAACAGGGGGAAACTGGCCTAGAATTAAAATGCGTTATATGGATCCTATTATGATTACTTTTAGAGAGGCTGTGATGCTATTTCATCCCCTCCTTTCCATATGAACTCTCGTTTTCTTCAACGTGCACTGAAAGAACAGTAGGATGGGGAATGAGGAGAACAGGGTTTTAAACTTGACACAGCCTCTCACAAACTGGGCTTCTTTGGGCAAGTTCTTTACTTAATCTCTTAGTTCCTTAATTTTTTCATTTGTGAAGGAGAGATGGTGCTGAACTACATAATCTAACCTTTCTATGCTTCCATAACTTCTTTCTCCATAGATGAGGGTCCACTTTTTCTCTCTAGCACTAACATTGTTTCATCTCCAATTACAAATCTCTAAAGGGCAGGGACTTCACCATTTCCATGGCAAATCCAATCCATAATAGTCTAGTGTCATGAACACAGCAGACAATCAATAAAATTTTTTGATAGTGATTGATTTAGGCTTCTTTCTTGTTATAACTGAAAACTTGTTCTTTTAATGGGGAAATCTGGGGAAAACCCTGATGTTAGTCAAAGCTTTCTAAACACGTTCAGACCTGCTGACTTCTAATCAACCTGAAGTCAGACTTGATGTTTGAGCCAAATGGGACAAACATTACATGAACTGAACTAAGTAGATGGAGGAGAGGAGAGAAACTGGGCTAGAGAGCCAGGATTTCGACTGAGATCGTGAGACATGGTTTCATGGATGGAATAGAAGAAAACTAGCTAACCAGAAGTCATAGAACTTGAACCTCTCCATTTTGGTGGGGAGAAGTTAAGAAAAGAGCTTCAAGTCCTAGGTTTTCTTGGAATCTGACTTTGGCAGGGCATGGTGGCATAAGCTACTGGGGAAGCTGAGACTGGTGCATCTCTTGAGCCAGGAGTTTGGGGCTTCCATGAGCTAAGCCAATCCAGGGTTCAAACCAATCTAAGTTCAGCATTAATATAATGAGCTCCTGGAGTGAGAGCCTCATGAGCCACCCCTGCACTTCCAGCCTTGGCAAAAGAGGCATTTTTAAAAGGAGAGCTATTATTTTGAGGCAGGATTCTTAATCTTTCTTTGTGTCATAGATCCCTTTGGCAGTCTAGTAAAGCTTATGGAACCCCTTTTCATAATAATATTTTAAAATCCATAAAATGAAATACATGAGATTTCCCCCCCATCCAAGTTCATGGACTTCCTGAAATATCTTTATGTATCCCTTTGTTTTTAAGGGGAACAGGTAGGAGAAGTTTGCCCAGAACAAGTCAGAGCTGAGTCAGCAGCCTATTTCACTCACTCCTACAAGGCAGCTTTGAAGTAATTAAGTGCTTTACAAAAATGATCTCATTTGAGCCTCCAAACAACCCTGTGAGGTCTATAAGTAGAAGGGTACTGGCAAATGGCAACCAGCTTTCTGGAAAAAAAAAACTGCATATGACACATTTTAAATTTTAATCTACATTTTAAACATTTTTCTAATATTTAACAGTCTACATTTAAACATTTTCTCCATTGCTTTCTCAAGTCTAGACAGTCAGCAAAACAATAAATCCAGCCCTTCTTTGTAATATATTATAATTTCTGAGTTACAAATGCTCACATTGAAAATTTAATAATCAGCTCTGAAGAACTATTTCTAACTGTTTCCAACACACTCCAAGCCTCCCATCTATTTTACAGACTCACAAAGCTAAAGGGACTTGCCTGGTTCACATAACCAGGGAGACTTGGAGTGAGAAATCAAATGTAGGTCCAATGTTCTTTGCGTTATGGCATGATTAATCAATTAACCAACAAGTATATATTAAGAACTGGGCAAGGTATACAGTTTCTATTTTTCTTTTTCTTTCTGGTAGAATAGAGTTGTAACATTTTACACAGAATCTTCCTATCCGCAGGAAGTTGGCACTGTGGCACTGTATACCAAAAGAAGAGAAATAGTCAACAGTTATTATTTTTTTAATCAATTTCTTTACAAAAGCTAACTTGCCAGAATGGAAAGTGCTTGCTGCTCTCTATACCTCAGCTAAGTAAGAGTTAATTAACTGACAATTAGTAGTAATGATAATCATGATGTAGAGTGTTACAAAAGCCTTAATGAAGTTTTAAGCTTTAAAATCTTAGGGATAGAGAGTTCAGATTGATAGTGGCAGAGGACCTGGGTTCAGATTTCACCCTGATGCTCACTATGTGACCTTGGGTAAGCCACTTAGTTTCTTTGGACCTCAGTTTCCTGATCTATAAAACAAGCAATGTGGATTAGATAGTGTCGGGGTTTCCTTCTAGGTCTAATAGTGGTAACTGGTATTCATACAGTGCTTTAATATTTACAAAGCCCTTTACATATATTATCTCATCTAATTCTTACAACAGCCATATGAGGTGGGTACTATTGTTATCTCCATCTTATAGATGAGGAAACTGAGACAGATAAAGGTTAAGTGACTTGCCTGGGGCCACACAGCTAGTAAAGATCTGAAGTGGGATTGGAACTCAGATTTTCTCTACTGCAAGTTCAGCCGTTGTCTAGATCTGCAAGTGTACCCAACAAGAAACATGGCAGGGCTGGAATCTGTAGGAGCCCAGATCCTCGGACCACCAACTTGGGACTCTTTCCTCAGTTCCATGCAGCACTTCAGTGGCATTATCAGTTATTTTAAATAAACAGGTTAACGATATGGTGTGGAGCCTGTCCTTCCACCAGTAACTTGATCATATTTGACACTTGATGACTGCAAATGTGGGTGCCTACCTTTTTGATTAAATATAGACTTTCTTCCTGCCTTTGCTTCTCCCTTTGGTGTTATCCCTCTAAGCTCAAGAGAAATGGAGGATGGGAAACAATTGCCAATAACATCTAGTCCCCAAGGGGAGTTTTACTTGAACTTCCTTCTCACCCAAGCTCTGGAAACCCAGCCCAAGATGCCTGTAAGACAATTAGGTAGGCCTCTGTTATTACCCCTAAATCTCACAGGAAACGTTCGAACACAAAGGAGCAGGTATGGCTCTACTTTTCAAAGTCCTCAGGGAAAAAGGTTTATGCCACAGAAACTATTTAGGATCTCAGAAAGTACTTTATGTGAGGATCCAATCAATAAGCTCATTTGGGAAACACAAACGCTTTCTTTCTGGGATCAGGGGAGGCTGGAGACATCATTGACAAGAGTTCTTAATCATTTTTTGTGTATCATGGACCTCTTTGGCAGTCTTCTGAAGTCTGTGGACCTGTACTCAGGTATTTAAAAAAAATTGATAATAAAAGCAAGTGATGAATTTCAGTTAGAGATTAGTAAAAATTAAAAAAAGATATATTTTCCCCCATTCAAGTTCACAGACCTCCTGCAATCTATTCAAAGACTCTTTGAGGATTCATAGACTCCAGACAATGAGTCTGTCCTAGAGATGCATTGTAGCTAAGAGACAATGTGTTCAGGGAAACCTAAAGGGTAAAGTAGTTTGCATTCTAGCCTCTTTAATTGGTTTTGCCTAGGTCAAGTAATGGTTTTTCTGAGTTTTGACTTTCTCAGTATGCTGTAGAGGAAAGAGAACTGAATGTAGAATTTGTTCAGGGTTCAAATACTATCTCTGATGCTTACGTAGCTGAGTGGCCTTAGGCTATTCACTTAATATCTCTGCTTCATTTTCCTTATTTGTGAAATGAGGACTATAATACAATACTTGTACTGCTGATCTCACAATAAAGCTTTCTATAAACCCTAATGTGAGTTATAAATCTAATTTATTGCCTATGGCCGTGATAATATGAGTTGGGACTGGACATGGGATTTCATTGCTATATGCAACTCCAGTGCGGTAATTAATATTCCTCTATCAGTACCTTTCAGCATTACTCTGCTACTTATAGTATCTTTTAAAAAATCATCTCTATGTTTTTGTTGTTACATCACCCTCATTTCCCAATGTTACTCACCTGCCAGACCTAGAGGCCTGTGGGCTACCCGAGTCTTTCTTACCTCACCTCCCGAGGTCTTCGGCTGGCCACGCAGGGTGCGCATATGAGAGAAAGGACGTTCTAGAGTCGAACAAGGGTTGAGCTTTATTTCAGGGTCTCGGTTACAAGTGCAGGGGATTCTTCCTTAGGAGGGAGAGAGAGAGGGATCTCCCAAGGAGGCAAAGATCTTACAATAAGAGATTGGAAGTAGAAGTATAAGTGAGGAGAGAGGGGGAGGGGAGAGAGGAGAGAGGAAAAGCGGAGCCTTGTTGTCCTGTCAGCTCCGCGCCCCTCCCGCCAAGAGAGCTTTCAGGCTTTCCTGATCCTACTTAGACTCTCCAGCAGCAAAGTTTGCATCTGAATACCGTGCTGTAGGTGTGCCCAGATTCGGGACAATCTCGAGGGCGAGGAGATCTCTCTCCCATCACGTTTCTCACGGGAAGAGGCGGAAATACATGAGATAGCTCGGTTCACCTCGATTCCCAGCCGTTTCCTGGGGGGTCTAGTGAGAACTCTAAGATTTAGAAGTTCCCACCTTTACCCGCCCAAGACTGTCCACCTGGAATTGAGCTTCCAACCCTAGCACTCACCTAATCTCCCGGAGTCATCCTTTATAGCTAATAATTTTAAATGTTCAGCAAAAGTAACAAACATAACAAACATATAGAAAAAATCTGATATAATATACACTGTCCATACCCATGATTTCCTAGTTCTGCAAAGAATAAGGGGTGATATCTTTTCATATCTCTTCTTGGGCTCCAGGCTTGGTTATTATAATTTCACAACATTCCATTTCAATTATTTTGTGGTTCTTGTTCTTTCCGTTTATATCATTCTATTGTGTATATCCTTTTTCCTGGCTCTGCTTTCTTCATTTTTCATCAGTTCATATGTCTTTCTATACTTCATATGCATATTACTCATTTCTTTCAGCACAATAATATTCTATTACATTCAAATGCCACAATCTGTCTTTAACCGCTGTTTGATCAATAATCAGCTACTTTGTTTCCAGTGCTTTGAGGCCACAAAAAAAGGTGGCTACAAATATTTTGGTGTGGATTTAGTATATTTCTTTTTGTCATTGACCTCCTTGGGGTATATAAGCCTAATGGTAGAATATATAGGTCAAAGGCTATAAACAGTTCACACATTCTTTTCACACGTTACTTTCCTGAATGGTTGAACAAATTCACAAATACCACCAACCATCTATTAACAATAGTATCCTCTTTCCATAAATTCTCCAACATTGACTATTTATATAATTGGTCATTTTTTGCCAATTTGCTGGGTGTGAGGTAAAACTTGAAAATAGTTTTTTCCCCCTTTTCTATTATAATTACTAGGAGAATTCTTTCATCTGATTGTAAATAGTTTCCAGTTCTTCTTCTGAGAACTGTAATTTCTAGTCTTAGAGAAACTGCCATGAGCGCTGAGAGTTTAAGTGATTTGCCAGGGATCAGATAGCCAGAATATGTCAGACGTGGACTTGAACCGGGTCTTTCCAATTCAGAAACCAGTGTTGTTGTATCATATCCCATGTTGCCTTCAGAGCTGTTATTAGAACACTGAATCATTTAGAGCTTAGGCAATTTCCTAGGAATCTTGAAGTTTAATTTTTTTAAAGCATAAAGCAATGTTACGGCTATGAAAAATGAACACATAATACGCATTGAAGCATAATCGTTCTCGAAAACTGCACAATGATTTTTCAGTACAAATTTGAAACTCAGTATCAAGGCTTCAGAAATGAGGTCCTATGTGAATATGAACTTTCCGTTTGTTTCTATCACAAACAAGTTTGGATTATCTGTGAATGAAAACTTTAATGAGGATTATCCATGGCAGATTTTGACCTCTGCCGACATCCTCATCCCCTTCTGCCTCCTACTCATCTGGACCATTTATAAACAGTTTCATAAAAGATCTACAAAAGGGTGCACCCTGACATAGGGAAGGGAGGTGGACAGATGCTTTTGGGCATGGGTGCCAATGTGTGACTTAGTCACCTCTGCCTTGAGATAGTTAACTATGTACCCTCAAATCTCTTTGCCTGAACTCTCTCCTCAACACTTAGCTGGTTCTCCCTTCTTATTGTCATTTCCATACTTGTCTTCCTGCAGCTGGGTGGTGCAATGTGTAATGGAATAAGGCAGATCTGAATTCATATCTGGCCTTAGTCACTTACTAGCTGGGCAAATCACTGCACCTTTGTTTGCCTCAGTTACCTCAATTACAAAATGGTGATAATGATAGCCCCTACCTGCCAGGGTTGTTGTAAGGATCAAATGTGATAATTTTGTAAAAAGTGCTTAGCACAATGTCTGCCACACAGTAGACTTATAAAAAGAAGATAAATACAAATACTTATAATTAGCACTTATTTCTTTCCTTCTTTCCTCTCCAGCCCATTGACTATAATCTCCTTGACAACAGAGCTTATGTGATACACTTCTTTGGATAACTAGTATCCAATATGGAGTCTGGCACTTATTTGTTTATGAATTGATCTCCCTGCCTCAGTTTCTCCCCTCTTGATTCTATTATTTATAGAGCTGCCAAACTATTATTTCCCAAGTCCAGTTCTTCTTGTCACTCCCGTGCTCAAGAAGCTTTCATAGTTTCCTATGGTTTCTAGGATAACTTTCCCTGGCTTTTAGAGCCCTTTATAATCTGATTCAAGTCTATGATAAGGTCATAGGTTTAGAGCTACAAGGGACCTTTAGAAGCCATTTGTCCAACCCTCTCATTTTACAGACGAGAAAACTGAGGCTGGAGAGGACAAATACCTTGTTAAAGTCACACAGTGCAAGACTGGATTAGAACCCAGGTTTTTGACACTGATGTCAGTTATTTTTCTACTATACCAAACTTTGACATCCCTTTACATATTCTTAAGTCAAATGGGTCTACTAGTGGTTACCTGTACAAAAGATGTCAAGTCCAGCTTCTGAGCCTTTGTATGGGCTGTCTGCCATTCTTGGGATACCCTCTCCCCATACCTTATTGTTAATAATCCCTTCCTCCCTTCAAAGCTCAGCTCAAAATGCCACCTCCTTTAAGAAGCTTTTCTGAGTCAGAGGAAGGAGAAAGGAATAGGTATTAGGGGGAAATCTAAAAGGAGAAGTGGTTCTTGAGCTTAGTTTTGGAGGTGGGATTTAAAGAAACAGAGATGGATAGGGAGGACATTCCTGGGTGTAGTTAAAGAAACAGAGATGGATAGGGAGGACATTCCTGGGTGTAGTAGGGAAGGACTAGTAAACAAAAGCTGAGAAGGAACATGGATGGCATTTGGAGATCATTGAAACAAGCTGCCTGGCTGGAATAAAGAGTTCATGGTCATTACATGAGAATGAGGTACATTGGGACAGCCGATCCTTGAGAGCTAAAAAAAATGAATCTTAAGGTGAATCTAATGGAATAGAGGAGGTGCTTGTTGTCCCATCTAGAAACACGGAGCTAGACCAGATGACCTCTGACCAACTTTCCAGACCATGAATCTATGTTTCTCTCATTAGCCTTCTTGGCTGCATCACATCCCAGTTAACCTTTTTTTCAACTGTATCCCATCAGATTTAGAGCCTACCGACTGTATCTGTGGCCAGCCATCAGTTTCTTCCGGAGCCCTGGGAGAATGGCCCAGTGCCAAGTGGCATTTGAGAGTTACTATCCCAAAGATCAATCACAGATGAAAGAACAAGAGGAACTATAAGAAAAAAAGGAAGACAGCGCTCCATGTTCCTTTCTGATTAATGAGGCTTGGACTGCAATCCATTGTCATCCCTTCATTAGCAGGCTGAGGAAAGTAATTTTGTATTGGCCCTCCATAACTCCCCTCCCTACTCTCTTCCTGGATGATTGATGCTCAGAGGGTGTGAGTATCAGTGGTGGAATGAGAGGCTCTTTCTCTCATCTCTCCCATGAAAAGCAGGATCGAGGCCAAACTTATTATGCACAGTTCTTACCCATGTGTTAGAGACTAGTGGCTCTGTCAGAAGGGTTGGTGCAAATAGATTTAATCTTCCTTTGAATTCATTGTACTGAAAGTCTGCAAAATGCCAGTCTCCTAAATTTTAATAAGTATTCTGAACTTCTCCCTACTCCTTCCCCATCTTCCTCAAAATGTAGGTGAGTAAAATCATCCTGAGTTGCCAGACTTTGACCATCTACATGTACAGAAATTAACTTGACTGACCCTTTTTTGCTGTTTTACAGTCTTCTTTACTATTTGTTTTCCTGTTCCCTGTGGAATTTTACCCACCCATATCAATAACCTCATTTCACCCCAATTTGTGTGGGAAAAGACACTAGTACATATCTGTATGAGACTGTTTAGAAAATAGTCCTTGTTATATGAGGATCAATTGGAAAAACTGGGGGCATTTAACTCAGAAAAGACAAGACTCAGGGGGACGTGATCAATTGTCTTCAAGTATTTGAAAGACTGTCAAGGGGAAGAGGGATTATACTCATTCTGTTTGACTCCAGAGGGCAAAACCAGAAACAACAGGTAGGAGCTGATAACAGATAAATTTAGGCTTGGTGTTAGGAAAAATTCCCTAATAAATAGAGCTGTCCAAAGAGAAGAGGACTGGCCTCAGAGGGCAATGGTGTCCCTTCATTGGAAGAGGTTGAATGACCACTTATTGGGTATGTATAATAAAGATTCTTTTTGGGGTGTGGATTGGATCGATTCCAATTCTAAAAGTCCATGATTCTGGTCCAATAAAGACCTTTGTTAGCAGCAAGTACTAATTCCATCTGTGACTGTTAATTCCTAGGTGTAAAGTATTCTTTGGGGAGAAATACTTATTCTTGTCAACCTCAAATGACCTCCTAGAGCATATTAAATGGATCTCTAAAGGGGGATTAACATATAATTTGTGGTGGTATTTAAAAAAATCAGTATTTTGGTGCAATACTAAATTGCTAGATCTGGATTCAAAGGATCTGGATTTTATTACTTCCTCTGTTTTCTTGGACAATGATGACAGTAGCAACTATGATTTGCATTTATGCAGTGCTTAAAGATTACAAAGTACTTTAAAAATATCATCTCATTTGACCCTCACAACAACTTTGAGGCAGGCACTGTTGTCTTCAGGAAACTAAGGTAGACAGATTATGTGACTTCCCCAGGGTCGCACAGATATTAAATGTCTGAAGCATTCTGCCTCCTGCACCACCTTTTATTCGGTTATTTCAGTCATGTCTGACTCTTTGTGACTCCATTTGGGGTTTTCTTGGCAGAGATACTGGAATGGTTTGCCATTTCCTTCTCCAACTCATTTTACAGATGAGAAATCTGAGGCAAACAGAGTTACATGACTTGCCCAAGGTCACAGAGCTAGGAAACCTCTGAGGCAGGATTTGAACTCAAGTCCTATTGACTCCAGGCCCATCATTCTGTCCACTGTGCTACTTAGCTGTCTCTAAGTTAGTTAATCTGATTGGACTACATGAACTAGTGATTAGATAAGTAGATTAGTACCTTTCTAGCACTAATTCTATTATCATGACCTCCTCCCACTCTCCACCAATAAAATGAAAGGTCCTTAAGGGTAGGAACTTCTATTTCTAGGGGCTTCATAATGGGCAGGTAGGTTGCATAGTGGATTAAGCACCAGGCCCGGAAGTCGGGGAAGGCTTGAATTCAAATCCAGCTTCAGATACTTATTAGCTCTGTGATTCTAGGAGAGTCACTTAATTTTGTTTGCCTCAGTTTCCTCATCTGTAAAATGAGCTGGAGAAAGAAATGGTAAACCTCTCCAGTATCTTTGCCAAGAAAACCCCAACTGGGGTCACAGAGAGTCGGAAATAACATAGCTACTATAAGAGGCTTCATGATACTTGCTGAATGACTGGAAGATTAGATTATCTGCACCCTCTCCCCCACAATAATTCCCCAGGGAACTATATA
The DNA here is from genome assembly GCF_028372415.1 of Notamacropus eugenii. Lineage (NCBI taxonomy): Eukaryota > Metazoa > Chordata > Mammalia > Diprotodontia > Macropodidae > Notamacropus > Notamacropus eugenii. The sequence continues at coordinate 333,258,615 of NC_092876.1, read as the reverse complement.
GTCTATAGCTGGCTTTTTTTCCTACTGGTCCCCCTTTTAGGACCTTTGAGGGTCAAAGGTTTTGCTGTGGAGTTTTTAGGGGTGGTAGTAGCATGTCCCAAATGTAGGTCATTGTCATGTGAGTATGTGAGGGGTATATTAAAATGTTTGAGTGGCTAAATACATGCATACATGTGGTGGGAAGGAAAGAGGTGAGCAAGGAGAAAGAAGAGGGTGATCAGAAAGAATTTGAACATAGGAGCTTTCAGCTTTTCTTTCTGCCTCCTTTTAGTCTCCCCCTTTCTTTGTTCCCACCCTCCTTCCTTCTCACTCATCTGAGGTTTCTCATTGCTGAAGATCAGACCCAAGTATCATAGACTCCAAATGGAAATGTAGGAAATGTTGCTAGAGATGGTTCTGAGAGGCACCATCACCAGCAGAGAGAGGGCTTAGGAAGGCTGGCTGTTTCTGATGCAAACAAGATGAAGACTGAAGACTCCTCAGTTCTTAGGAATGAATCCGGTGTGAATGCAGGTGATTGCAGCATCCTTGGGCTTCCAAGATGCTACATGGATTATCACTCTGATCTGAATAGGAAGCATTCTGATGAAAACTAACCAGTGAATGTAAGCAGGTCCATCTTTGATAATATGGAATTAGTAATCTAATCTGGAATACTTAATATACACATCTTTACCTTCATTTATCTGATCAAAGCCTCCAAGCAGTTTCCTTATTAAATACTTAAGAATGTCATTCCTTATTCTGACATTTGTTGCCCTCCAAGATCTTTGCCTCAGTATACCTTTCTAGCTTTAGTTATCACTATACCCTATCACATATCCTATAGTTAATCCAAACTAGATTCCTCTACACCCATGCCTAAAGGACCTTGGGTTGAAATCCTGACGCTGACACTTACTACCTGTATGACCTTAGTCAAGAAACTCAACCTCTCTGTATTTCTATTTCCTCAACTATAAAGTGAGGGAATCAGACTAGATTATCTCAAAGGTTACATCCATCTTTAAATCTGTGATCCATTTCGTTCTCTGTTTGGGGAAGTTTTTTGCTTGTGGTATCCCACATTGTGAATTACCTCAAGTTCATCTCTATCTTGATTTGAACTCAGGTCTTCTTACTATTGAAATCTTTCTCATCTTATAAAGCTCACCTCGAGACTCAATTTCTTACTCAAATCCTTTCCTGATCCCTTCATTTGGAAGTAACTTCTTCCTTAGGCTTCTCATAACACTTTTCACTTTTCATTGCATATATCATATTACTTCAAGATACCTCAAGGCTGGGTCTACAACTTTTAATGGCTCCCTAGTGTCTATTCAGGTAGAAAGGCATTATCAAAGAACACTAAACAAAAGATGTGATCAGTGTGACCATGGGCAAGTCATTGATCACTTCTGAACCTCAGTTCCTTCATCTGTTATATGAAAGGTTAGGACTAGGAGGACTCTGAAAAGTAAATAATTATATAATATTTATTAAGTAAAGAATCATATTGCACCTCATTTATCAAGTTCCTGTCTCTTTAGCTCTAGGTTTATAATTTGATTATCCTAAATCACTGAAACTCTCAGGGTCTCAATTTCCTCATCTATGAAATGAAGTTGTTGTTCTCAGGTTCCTTTCAACTCTGAATTCTATAACCCTATGTCAAGTTGTGGTTATTTGTGTATATGTGGTACTCCCTCTGCCTTTGACCTCAGCCACTAAGTAGTCCGTAAGCTCTATGAACATACAAATTGTGCTTTATATTATGTTTGTATCCCCATCCACTAGCACAATACCTTAATTGACATTTCTTATGAAACATCAAGACAGAGATGCTGAATATTGAACAGCTTCTCCCCTCCCATGTTTTAAAGGGACCCATTGCTGAAGGAGGATTTTGTTGTATCTCTTCAGTTGTTATCCCACTCTGGTGCTGTGTTAGAAAGGAGGTCAACCTCTCTTCATCATCTGCCCTACAAACCTTCTTTACCTCTTTGATGCAAATGATGTTGTCTTCAGCTGAAGGTTATAAGTCAGAATCATGACCAAGTGAAACTTGAGATGTGTCTTGAAAATACCCCCAGACCACCACCTTCTATCTTAATAATAGCATGGTGGCAACAGATGCTGCTGACCCAGTAAGAAACTTCTCAGGTCGGGGCTCACTCAAGTATTTAGTCCTATAGAAACTTGATCTTTAAAGAATGACATCAGTTTTTTTCTCATTGTCTATGGCTGTTTACATCCAACCACAAAACCCCAAGGAAAATCACTTAAAGCTTAGATTTGGGTCTAGGGTTTCCCCAAAATGAGTCAGAAAGATTATCGATATACCATATAGATCAAGCATAAGACAATTATTTTTCCAATAAATGACATGTTTAACACAAAAATAAGTCATAAGTACAAATTGACAGACCTGAAACATGAAACGGTTACCCATATCTCCTATTGGACTCTTCTGAGAGGATAGTTTAAACACTAAAACATGAGAGAACAGAAATGTTGACTAGCAATTCTACCTTCACTTGAGCACTATACTATCTGAACAGCTCCCTCAAGGTTTATATTGTCCAGAAAGCTAATACTGGTAATCATCATCTCCAAGAAGAACTCAATTTCAGAAACCTCATTCTGCTGCCAGTCGTGTCTGAGTGGCTCAGGATCTCTCGAAACTCATAAGGTTTTCTCTAAGGCAGGAAATATCCATCTCAAGATTGCTGGTCAGCTATGCTCAGAACCTGAGGTCCAGGCTTATGTTTCCCTAGGCAGCACATGTATATGCTTCCATATGCAAGCATATGCCCCCTCTCATAGGAAGTCCAAGAGAGCAAGTTTCATGGGAGGAATGAAAGACAGACACAGCAAGGCAGAGACAGAGAGACACAGAAAGAGATAGAGATAGAGTAGGAAACTGTTCCTTATAAGATCTACTGAGTGGGCATTCTTGATGGCTCAGCAACCAATTATCGTTAACACAGCCACCTTTTGCCTTCATCACAGGAACTAAGAAACCAATAATGGGATCTTTGTCATTCTAAAGCCCAAGTCCTTTGACACTGAGGTTCACGTATTACTGGGAATGAAAATAGAAACTCAGATCAGCTTTGCACATGCTCCATCGGATGGCCCTTGGAGGCTTATCTCCACACATGCTTCATGCACTGTGCTTAATCCTACCTTCATTGCAGCAACTTTCATTGACAGAGCACTTTCAGGCCATAAGTACCTCTAAAGCTTTTAACTTACATCCATTAATATATACAGAGTCCTGTGAGATAGTGTGAGTGTGACTATCCTCATTTTATAGATGAGGAAACTGAGGGAGAGGGGTTAAGTGACTTACCTAAATTCACACAACGAGTAAGTGAAAGAGCCTAGATAAAATTTTCAGCCATGTATGCTTACCATCTTTTCTTCAGTGGCTAGGGCTTAGGAGATTGAAGAAAGGAACAGAGAGGAAGGAGGAAAAAAGGGATGTGGTGAAAATAAACTCTGCAGTTAGAAAGCCCAGCCCTCATTTGTCATGTTGGAGCAGAACTGTGTGACAGGATGTTGCTACTAACACTAATCCCCCTGTGTATTAAAGACATGCACCATGGCACAGATAAGAAAGCTCAGCCTGGAGATGGGGATGCAGACCACCTTCTTGTCATCACTACCTCTGTGTGATGCATGTATATGTATCCTTTTTCTTAACCAGACAAGTTACTTTTCCTTGTTTTTTTTTTCTGTATTGCAAAATCTGTGATTCTGAATTGCATCAATAAATGTCTCTGCCATGTGAGAACCGCTATCCAATCCATCACATATATTGGAAGTTTGGTACAGTGGAATGAACATTGACTTTTCTGGAGTCCAAGGACCTGGTTTCAAATGCATCTGATGTTTATTGTCCAAGTCATTTGACCTCTTTGGGTCTTAGTTTCTTCATTTGTGAAAAATAAGGGCTTGGACTAGATCACTTCAGGGATTGATTTTGTCTCTAAATCAGGGGTTCTTGACCTAGGGACTTTCAGGGAGTTCATGGATAGATTTCAGGAGGTCCTTGATCTAGGAAGAAATTACAACTTTTTTTTACTAGCCTCTAACTGAAATGTATCATTTTCTCCATTTACGTAAGAAAGCCGTTATTTGGGGTCCAAAGTTTTTTACCAGACTACGAGAGGGGTCCATGGTACCAAAGGAAAAAAAAAATTAGGAACTTCTGCTCTAGTCTATAGAGGGAGCTGTGCTAGATAAACACAGCTTGCAATGGGAGTCCATTCAAAACCAAAGTGCCCTACCTCCCTTCATGTCTAAAGCTCCCAGAAGAAGAGCATGTGGAACTACTGGATAAAAAACCAGGCAGATGGATTGAAAACCATTTCTAAATAAACAAAGGCTAGAAGTGTGTGTCCTGGAACTTAGCCCTGCCAAGGGGCTTTGGAAAGAAAGACGTTATGCTGAGCCAGGGAAGTCTCTTCTGGGCTATGATAAGGGTGGACATGGGATAGAGAGCATGAGAGCCAGCTCATCCTTTAGGATGATCAGAGGCCAGTATAACAGAGAGCCATGCCATTGCAACATCTGGCCAAACCAGAGGCTGAACAAGTTTCCAAATCTACCAGCTATAGCTGAGAAATTTGGATTTGCAAATGATGGTATACACAGCTTCTCTATCTGCTACAACAACAGCAGAGCAGAGCTGAAGAAACCAGGATAATGGCCACATAAGGTCACTAACAAAGAGGTTTAGGGGCACAACTAGTTAGCCATCAGTGTCCAACTCATCGTAGGCCCCCAGGCTAACATTCTGTAAAGGGCTCTTACCCTTTGTTAACCGTAGATAAACAGATTTGCAGCAGAGACCTTTTTTTGGGGGGTAGAAGGACCCCTTGGGTAATATTTATGTCCATTTTGTTAGCTACACTCTTAAAAAATAAATTGAAACTATAAAAGAACACAGGCTCAAGAAGTAGCCTAAGCTTGAGTGATACACCTCAGGTAAAAAGAAAAGGAAGGAATGAGAAACATTAAATGGAATATAACCTTAGGATACAGCAGGCAGCTGCTTCTCAGAAGAAGAAATAAACAGTGATATTTCATATGGCCAAAACCACACAACCAAAGGAAAGTGAGCAGGCTTATGTTGTACTTCATCTATGTAGTCTCTGCCTCTCTATGCTTCTGCTTCATTCAGGTTGTTTGGTTGTGTGAGCTAGTTTATACCGCAAAGGCTCCATTTTTAGCCTGGCCTTTGGGGCTCAACGCTAACTTCCTTGGAAATGTTAGTTTCCTCATTGTGGAGCTTTCTACCCCTATGCTCACCTTAGGATATAGACAAATCACAAACCTGGAATCCATGTACCTGATTTTTAAATATTTTGATGAGTGTATTTCAATATAATCAGCTTCCTTTATAATTAATTCTACATGTTTTACTTTATGCATTAAAAAAACATTTATTTTAAGAAGGGGTTCATAGGTTGTACCAGACTGTTCAAGGGGTCTATTACACACACACACACACACACACACACACCACACACACCACACACATACACATACACATACACACACAGAAATAGAGAGAGACATTAAGAGACCATGAATTAGATAGATTTTTTTTTTATATCCACATCATGACTATTCCCAATCAAAGACATATAATGAGCTATACAACTAATCTCAAAACTTTACTTCTTTCAACACTATGGGAACAATCAAAAAATTAATATTTGCTGTTGTTCAGTTATGTCTGACTCTTTGTGACTCCATTTAGGGTTTTCTTGTCAGAGATACTGGAGTGCTTTGCCATTTCTTTCTCCAGCTCATTGTACAGATGAGGAAACTGAGGCAAACAGGTTTTAGGGACTTGCCCAGGGTCACAGAGCTTATAAGTATCCGAGGCTGGATTTGAACTAAAGAAGAGGAGTCTTGCTGACTCCAAACCTGACACTGTATCCACTTTATCCCACAGCTTCCCCCAAATCAACATTCACTAAATGCCTAGTATATGTGGGATAAAGGAAAGGTCATAGGAATGATTGGTAGATTTTTTAAAAAGTGATATGATTGAATCATACAGTTTCAGAGTTGGAAGGCACCTCAGAGGTTATCTACTTCAACCCTCCTGTCTGCTTCAGAAATTCTCAAATCCTCTCTGTCACATTCTTGACAGTCTATTATATAGCCTCGATTGAAGCACCTCAAGGGATAAGGACTTCACTGCCCAATGAGGCAACACATTTCAGCGCCTACAAGAAAATTCTCCAAACTAGGCATGACAGAGTTGGTCATTTGTCAGGGATTAATCACGAGCAGTTCTCAAGTTATTATTATTTAGCAGTTATTATATTGTAAGATTTAAAAACAAAACACCAAACCAAACAAAACAAAAAACCCAACCCAACCCTTTGATGTTCTTATTTCCTATATCCTCCCGCCCTTCCTTTTTCTCATCTTTCTAATTTGTGCTCTCTCACTTCTTCCTAAATGGAGTCGTGAAGAGTCAGACATAACAGAACAACAACAAATAGTTTATTGATTGGTCCCAGAGTTGTTGAAAGAAGTGAAGTTTTGAGATTAGTTGCATAATTCTTTATATGTCTGACTGGGAATAGTCATAATGTGGATATAAAATAAATCTCTCTAATTCAGGGTCTCTTAATCTCTCTTACTCTCTTTCTTTCTCACTCACTCTGTGTGATAGATCCCTTGGACAGTCTGGTAAAGCCTATGAACCCCTTCTTACGATAAATGTTCTTTTAATGCATAAAGTAAAACTCATAGGATTACAAGGGAAGCTGATTATATTGAAATACTCTCATCAAAATATTTAAAAATCATTATATAACCTTAGTCCATAGGCATGTCTAGATCATGGGATAGATGTTTCAGCACACCTTGGGGAGATGGGATGCTCAGTGCACTCCATGCCTCATTCATATGCACACAAAATATTGTAGATCTAGAAGGGAACTCAGGGACATCTAGTTCAACCTCCTCTTTTACAGATGAGGACACTGAGTCCCAGGTCGTTAAGTGGTTTGATCTAAGTCACATAGATAGTTAAAACCCAGGTTCTCTGACTTGAGAGCATACTATGCCATCTCTCTTTATACATACTTATTTTCTCACATGCTCTTAACCTTCTCTGCATCTGGGACCATTGCCAGTTGTCCTGAACTCTGTCTTGCCACTGCACCCCAGTGACTCTGGTGGAGAGAGTGAGGCTGATGATTTTACACAGCTCTGCCTCATTTAAACCCAATTCACTTGTAAGTCAATGCTCTCCTGATGTCACGGGCTATCTTCAAGAACAAAGAATACATAACAGCAATAATCTTCTCTTAATTATCTTTCAGGACCCTGTAAGGCATCAGTGGCTTTCTTTGTTATTTCCTACTCTCTACCTCAACTGTCATGCAGTCCAGTGATCAACAGGGAGAGCATGACTTGAAGAACAAATTTCTGATAAAACAGGACCAAGCAGATTAATTTTGCCTTCATAGCCCATAGGTCTGTAACAGCAAAGTACGATGGTGGATAGAGTGCTGAGCTTGGAGCCAGGAAGACAGATGGCAAGAGTGGCAAGATGGCAAGACAGATGACCTGAATTCAAATCTGGCCTCACGCACAAACTGTGTGATCTTGGGCAAGTTGTTTAATGGCTATCTGCCTCAGTTTCAACTATAAAAGGCGGATGATAATTGCATCTACTTTTCAAGGTTATTATGAGGATTAAATGAGATAATACTTGTAAAGCACTTATCACAGTGCCTGGCATATAGTGGCACTTAATGTTTTTTCCTTCCTTCCTTCCTTATAATAAGATTTCTTAACACGCACACACACACACACACATATATACATACCATATTATGCTATATATAGGCTAATAATATATTCTTACTGATTATTATATTGTATAATTACCGATATAATATAGTAATCACTAATAATACAAATTATGAGTATATGTGTATATTCTAATAATTTTTTTAAAATGTGAAAGCTGAGAGACTGTAAGAAATGCTTAACCACTGGTCTGATCAAGCTAAACTGGAGAATTTAGGATGCCACCACTGGAAGGGACCTCAGAGTCCAAACCCCTCGTTTTACAGATGTGATTTGCCCAAGCTCACATAGGTAGTAAATGCCAGAGCTGGCATCCAAACTCAGGTCCTCTTGATTCCAAGTTCAGCACTTTTTCCACAGCACCTTGCTAGTTAACTCCATTAAATTTAAATCCACATTCAGATACTAGCTTTGCAAGTTATTCAACTTCTATTCATTTGTTTCCTCATCTATAAAATGGGGATAATAATGACACCTCCCTCCCAGGGATATTGTGAGGATCAAGGGAGACTATACTGTAGAGTGCTTTGCAAACTTTAAAGGATTGTAAAAATGCTAGCTGTGATTATTAGTTTAGGAATATATTCCCATTTTCCCCCAGGCCCACACTTGCCATTAATTAACTTGCCATTAATTTGAACTTGCAGTCTACCTTGTAAGGAATGTGAATTCAAGAAAGTTGAGCTTCCCACCCTCTCAGCAAGGGAAACTGAATTGGAAATGGGTTCAGGGGTCATGCTAGGTTTCCCATAGGCTAGATAATGCAATAGTTAGGTTACTCAAACCAGTTCTTTTCCCAGCTGTTTAGTGTTACTATATTCTCGCATTAAGAATGAGAGTCTATAAAATTGGAGCTATACTGCTGTTTTTTCCCCCACTTAAGATAATGCATTACCCCCAGGAATATAAGAAAAGGGAAAAATACTATGTTGATCTCTATTATATTATAAAAAGAGCAACTTTCACAGCTTGGGTTTACGTTATTTAAATTCATTGTTGCAGATCCATTCATTCACTTGTTCTTTTACTCATTCATTCAGCAGATGGGATAGGATGTCTCATCCTCTTCATAGGAGTCTCTTTCCCTCATTCTGTTCTAAAAATATGTACAATAATTAATCCATTTATCAATAAACATGTATCCAATCCTGTGCTATCTACTAGGGTAGGAATGAAATAAAGTATACAACGAGGTCCCTGCCCTCAAGGTATTTACAATCTATATGTGGACATAAGAACTATGAAACATAAAAAGATAACAGTTAATAAGATAACATATCAAAAGTGATAAATGATATGGGTAGTAGGTTCTTTAGGAATTGTGAAAAAGGATCAGTCACCTTGGAGAGGGGTGACATAAGCCTTGAAGGATGGGTAGTCTTCTGATAGATGGAAAGGAAGGATGATTGCTTATATTCCAGGAAGAGAAACAACATTCACTCGCTCTCTCATTCCTTCATTCAAGAAACATTCAAGAAACAGAGTACTGTGTTGGGCACTAAGAAAAAAAAACAACCCACAATTGAGATAAGACACAGTCCCTCCTATCATAGAGTATAAACTATAGTCTAGGGAGAAGAGAGCAACTAAGTAGTACAATGGATAAAGCACGAGGCTTGGAATCAGGAACATCTGAATTTAAATCTAGTCTTGGATACTTACTGGCTGCGTAACCCTGGGCAAGTCACTTAACCCTTAATTGCCTCAGTTTCTCACCTGTAAAATGGGGGCACACTGGGGAAGGAAATGACAAACCATTCCAGTATCTTTGCCAAGAAAACTTTATGGACATAGAGTCATGTAGAGTCTAATACGACTCGATAATTAAAGCATGTAACAAGTATTTTAAAGTGTTATAAAACTGTAGGGGCTGAAGTGGGGAAAATCAGTACCAACTGGAGAATCAAAAAAAGTTTCTTGGAGAAGGTAGCTTTTTGTTTGTTTCCTGAGACAGTGGGGTTAAGTGACTTGCCCAGGATCACACAGCCAGTAAGAAGCCAGATTTAAACTTAAAGATGATTCTTTCTGATTCCAAGTCCAATACTCTATCTACTGTGCCACCAAGCTCCCCCTACCACTATACTACACTGCCTCTTAAGTTTGTTGAGTTGGAGGTGGTGATGGGGCATGCAAGTAGAAACATCCAGTAAGCATCTAAGAATATGGTAGTTAACAAAATACAGGTGATAACTACCCAAATCTTTTCCTACTTCAGTTTCTTAATGTAGTTCACAGTGGCATAGCAGAAAATTCTTGAAATACAGGATTATGGTAGTAGCTTGAAGTTCCTGAGAATTGGGAGGATTACGTAGTAGGCAAAAAAGAATCATCAAAAGAGGCAAGCAAAATCTCTAGGGGAAAAAAATTCTGTGAAAGGTGGACAAAGAAAGTAGAGTAGGCAAACATGGTACATTTCTTTTCTCATTTAGCAGAAAACTGTGTGTCTGCCTTATCAAAAAACAAATAAGTCAATGAATGAAGAGGACCTAGAAAATGTTTTTCTCTCTGTCTGTATGTTATTCTTCTGGTTATGATGAGAAGGGGACATTAAAAATATTTGTGGTTCGATGTCTTATTTCTGTCCAAAATGAAAGATGACTGTAAGGAGTAGGGTTTATTTATCTGGCTTTCACTGTGATGGGTAACTAATTTATACCAAATGTCAATACATTCAAAAGGTGCCAATCCAGAAAAAAAATGGGACACCCGATGGTTGATCCATGCGACCAGCTGCCACTCAGTAATATAAGACCCATAGACCTGGCCTTCTGCAGCCTCGAGCCCTGGGGAGATGCTTGTCCTATACACAAAATTCTCTACACCTGTTTCAAAAGTGAGAAATTCATGTGGGAAAATGGAATCTCCAACTTCTCTCTCTCTCTCTCTCTCTCTCTCTCTCTCTCTCTCTCTCTCTCTCTCTCTCTCTATTTCTCTGTGTGTGTGTGTGTTTTACTTATAAATCTATTAGCATTTCCCTTTGCTAACTCTACTTATATCATCTCCTTGTACCTCCTCTTGTGCCTTTAGAACAAAACTGCTGGAGATCTCTTGTTGCCTCTCACTGCTATAGGCCCAGTGCCTTCTTTCTCATTACCCCCCTTACTTTCTCATTGTCCATATGTGTGAGAAAGTATCCTGCTTCCCATCTATAACCTTTTTCTCTCCCTCTTCCTTTCTCCCCTCTTTCTTTGTAAAGTGTTTAGCACAGTGCCTGACACATGGTAGGAGCCTAATAAATGTTTGTTTCCTTCCCCTTTCCTTTCCCCTTCCACTTCCCCTTCCCCTTCCCATCTCTCTCCTCTCTCTCTCTTCTCCTCTTTGTCTCTCCTCTCTTCTCCTTTCTCTCTCTTTTTCTCTCTCTGTCTCTCTCCTCTTTGTCTCTCCTCTTCCCTCCCCTCCCCTCCCTTCCCCTCCCCTCCTTTCCCCTCCTCTCCTCACCTCTCCCCCTCCCTTCCCCTTCTCTCCTGTCCTCTGCTCTCCTTTCTCTCTCTCCCTCTCTCTCTGTCTCTCTCTGTCTCTCTCATCTCCGTTTCTTCTTTCTCTTCTCCTGCTTTTCTCTACCCTACCCCACTCCTTCTCTTTTTCTATTCTCTCTCCATTTTGGCTCTGTAGAAAGCCATTCAGATAATCTTCCAAAATCCCATCTCTACTGGGAAGCCTTCCCAGACTATGCAGGTCATCTGAGGACATTTCATTGTTGTTATGCAGCCATCCCTTCTCCTATCGTTCAAAGCAAATCTACAAATGAATATATATGTACATATGTATGCACATGTGATGCACATATGTGCATGTGCATATAGGTACTTAATGTATTTAAAGAGCATAAGAGGAATATGGGAAAAGAAAACAGTAGCAATACACAAGAAAAATTTTTTAAAAATCATCCAAATGTGTTAAAAAACAAACTATTAGACTCAAAGCTTTGTGTTCACATTGGGTACGCTCATGTTTTCCAATTGTTTGTCTTTGGTCCCTTCACTCAACCCTTCCTGCCACTCCCTGAGGGGGATAGGTCATTGATGGCCTTCCCTCCCCTTCCCCCACTCAGGCCTTACAGAGCTCTTTATTTGGTCTCTCTCTAATGTGTTTGTCGTGTCTGTAACACCCCTCCTAGCCTATATGACCCTAAGGGTGAGTACAATTGAAAAGTATCCATAGCCACTAAAGCATGATGGAACTGAATATGAGAAGAGGAAGGGAGAAAAGGGATTTTGTTTGAAGAGGCCATTATCTACCCTACCAAGCCAACTAGGCAGGCTGTGATATCTAGGCAGTTTATACCTGATAGAGAAATAGATGCTTCTCTCTCCCCTTGCCCCAAATATACACATATACTTGCTCTGTGTAAAAGGGGTAGAGATTCAGTTGCAAGAGAGACAGAGAGAGAGACAGAGGCAGAGAGAGGAGAGAGACAGAGAGAGAGAGAGAGAGAGAGAGACAAAAGAGAGACAGTGAGAGAGAGAGACAGAAACAGAGACAGAGAGACAGAGAGAGGATAATAATGTGTTTATGCCTATGCCTTGTGCCCTATTAGATGGTAAACTCCATGAAGATAAAGGTAGTGCCATTCCTAAATTTTGTCTCCCCCAGTGTCCAACACTGAAAAAATAGGTGCTCAATCAATGTTTTTTAAATTGAATTCTTATCTTTCCAGTCTGAGGGATCCCAAATTGTTGCTTTAACATACATTAAGTATTCCTTAATCTTAGCACCTCTCCCCCAAATCACCTTCATCACCATACTACCTCTTACACACTGATACAAATACCCCTTCCTATGACTGTAAGAATAACATAAAAGAAAGCTAAGACCATTGTTAATGCATTCTCATGTCTCTTTGGCATTTTACTGTAGCTGCCTCTGTGGGCTGATTCTCCCAAATCCCACTGACTAATAGGTTATGTTTTACAGGGAGCAATATCTACTGCTCCCCTCAGGGTTCTAAAAGTAACCTTGAGGGGTTGGGGTTTCTATTATCATTTCTCACAGGCCCCCATCCATTGTGTTCCTCAATAGTGATCAACTAGTTGACATCAATTACATTTTACAAAGGGCTATATTTACTGGGAAGGTATAGCAAGAATAGTAGTTAGCAATATAAATCTCCCCTTCCCCACTACCCCCAAACAGGGACACATTTTCTCCTTGTACAGAGTGATTCAAAGTCACTGGTGAGACTGGGCTCCACCTCTTAAAGTGCAAAGGTAGTGAAGCACAAATGTGGCACTTCCAATTGTTAGGAAGTCTTTTTCCTTAACTTGATCCTAATTGTACCTTTCTAAAACCAAACCCCTCATTTCATTGAGCCTCCAAAAGGTTATGAGTTATGTAATTTTCTTGTCAATAGTTACATAATTGGTAAGCAGCAGAACTGGGATTGGAACCCATATCCCTTTGATTTCAAGTCCAGTATATGTTGCACTTAAAGCCATGAAGGTGACTCAAACAGATGCTGTGGAGAGCTTAGAGCTAGGTCTGACATCAAGGTCATCGACTACATCTTGGGCCATCGTCAGTCATCTTGACTTTCATCTTGCTACTAGACTTCAATGATGCAGGAAGAGAAAGTGAGGCTGATGACTGTGCAGCTCTACATCGCTTAAATCCAATTCACGCATGAGTCAAGACATCATCAAGGATGTCATTGGTCCTCCTCAAAAGCAAAGGACAAAACAACAAAAACAACGAATATGTTTATCCCCATTTTAAATATGGAAAAAGTAATTTCCTCATCCTAAGATCACAGGGCCAATAACTGACAGAGTAACTCTCATGGTTTCCGGACCAGGTTCCTTAAGCTGAGAGAAGGCCAGATGCTATAGTGAATGGCATCCTGAATCTAGAATTGGGGGACCTGGCTTTAAAGTCTAGCCTGGACACTTACTAGTTGAGTAATCCTGGGCAGATCACTTAACCTCTCTCAACTTTGTTTTCCTTATCTGTAAAATGGAAAGGGTTGGATTTGCTGAGTCCTAAGGTCTATTCCAACTTGAAATCTATAGTCCTGTTAATTTTTTCTTGTTCAGTTGCTTCAGTTGTGGCTGACTTTTTGTGAGTCCATTTGGGGTTTCCTTGGCAAAGATACCGGAGTGGTTTGCATTTCCTTCAGCTCATTTTATAGATGAGGAAATGAGGGTAACAGGGTTCATTGAATTGCCTAGAGTCATAAAGATATTAAGTATCTGAAGATGGATTTGAACTTGTCTTCCTGACTCCAGGACTGGTGATTCGATCCACTGTGCCACCTAGCTGTCCCAATTTACATGGATGTCAGGTTGTGGGGTTTTTGTATTTTTGGTGGCACCAGGTCTATTTCTCCTACTGAAAAATTCCTTTTTCCTTTGATCCTGCTACTGTGCCCAAATTCCTTAATTTTCATCTTTTTTTTTCTATTAGGCACTACAGGTTTCTATTAGAATGAAAATGTTTCAGTGAGGACTAACTGATCAGGACATTATCATCTATTAACAACAAAGATCAAACTAGTTTATCAAATTAGACAGGTAGGTACCTAGCAGGATTCTGAGGGAAGAGAGCACAAGAAAAGTGAATTTTGTCAGGAGAGAAAGATCAGAAAAGGTCTTGAGCCAGGGGGAATTACTGAGGAGGAGAGGTCCTACAACACCATTAGAATTGGAGTCTTATTAAATAGCCAGTTTGAAGGTTCTGGGTTCCTGGGGGAAGTGGAAGTCATAGATCACAGATTTACAGCTGAAAGACACCTTAGAGACTGCCTAGTCCTACTTCTTATTTTACAGATGAATGAAGTGAGGCCCACAAATTAACTGACTTGTTCAAGGTCAGAAAGGTAGTGAGTAGCAGAGATAAGATTTGAACTGAGGTCTGAATCCCAATCCAGTTGTGCCAGGTTGTTTAACCACAGTAGAAAAGTTTAGATAAACAGCCTGCTTCATTATTTTTTCCTATGATTGACCCCTTATCTAGGAGTAGAAGCAATACTGCTAATAATTGGCTTACTATGTACCACACACTGTGCCTTTGATCATAAGCTTGGAGGGTCCAGTGACCAGCCCACAAAAGAATACTTTTGTCAGATTCCACCATGTAGTGTTGCTTTTCAGCTGGCCCCATCTCTTAAAGGAGCCCCTTTCCTGCTTTGGTCCCAGTGATGCTATTTGACAGCCGAAGCAATCATACATATTTAATTGTGCTTCCATCATACCTTTCTGCCAGAACCCTCAATATGCTTTGTAAATGCAAATGAATGCTCTCTGCCCCTCTGGAGAGGCATAAACATCCTCAAATCATTTTTATTAAGCCCCCACAAAATCATAGTGCTGTACTTGGTGTCTCTACCAGAAAAGTACCTGCCCCTAACCATATGAAACATAGGATTCTCTGCTGAGGTTTTCTCATCGTCAGGGGGAAAAGATGGTAAAAAGGGAGGAGAAATAATGACAAGGGATCCAAGTCAGATTTAAGGGAAAGATTGCTGGTAAAAGAAGGCAATGTAAACCCTGGCATAGTTAACCAAGGGGAGCTATAGTCACTTTTTCAATGGGGACTTCTTTTTGGGTCAGATCCATGTTTATTGGTTTTGGTTGGGGATGATAGGATCATAACTTTAGACTTTGAAGGGACCTTAGAAGTCATTGACTTCAACTCCTTTATTTCACAGATGACCAGAGAGTCCATGTAAATTCCTTTTGTTTACATAGATCATAAGTAGGAATGCAAGAACAAAATGAGCATTTATTAAACTCCTACTATGTGCCACATAGTAGGTGCTTAATAGATATTTGTTGATTGATTGGTATCCAGGTTACCTCTCTCACAGATTTCATCACCATAGCTCCTCTCTCGGAATCACCTTCTTCCTAACCCCTTTGGAAGCTGAGCCAAGACTGTACTTCTCTTGGGGATAGGCCATTTCCTCTCCTGGAATCATTCCATTTTCTTCTTTGCTGTCATCACCCTCTCCCTCACCTATTTCTTTTAGCCAGTGAAAATATTTCTGGCTGTTGCTCTAGTAGAGGTTCTATATGATCTCTATGGCCTTATTTTAAAAATAAAAACAAACAGAAAAAAAACAAACCCCTGTTTTCCCCCAGGATTCCATTAGAATAACAATCATGGAATGGGGTAGGGGTATTACAGAGGGGAATAATGCTGTCAATGAAGTGACTTGGCTTTTCAGTCTGCTTCTACTTCGGTCTGGCTGTGTGACCTCATACAAATCACTTAGCCTCTCTGTGCTTAGGTTTTTTGTTCTGCTGAATATGAATACTCCCACCTGTTTCAGGTTCACCCAGTTGAGACAATTTTGTGATAATTACTGTGATGAATTTCCACTGGGTGGCATGATCTTCTTGTAAGAAGTTTATTATGTAAATGAAATTTGTCATTATCATCATTATTAGTGCTATGAAGTGGAGATGAGGGGGAAAGAAAGGGTATCCCTAGCTATATGCTTGGCTTCTGCAGCTGTCAGATGGGCTCAGAGTGGAAAATGAACTACAAAAGGAAGACTTTTTACTTTGCCCTTCTTATTTGACTCCAAATCCATTTATTCAACTAACATATTTATAAGTGGAAACTATTTTTTACATTGTGATTATTTGTGTTTTTGTTGCTGGATTATACATGTGAATAGGGACCATGTTTTATCTAAGCATGACACAATAAGTGATTGATGTATTGAATTAAATTGTTTGCTGAAACTCTGTGTGCTAGATATAAATTAGACATGGTGCCTGCCCTCATAAAACTTATAGTTCATACTAAAGGAATCATATCTTTCCTCCTCCATGACTACTGTTATAAGGAAACTCTTAGGACGCTAGGATTGGGGACAGAAGTTGGTGAGAGCGGAAGTTAAGCAGCCAAAGCATTCCTCTTCATCACTGCTATATATATAAAACATTTTTAGGTTTGCAATGCATTTTAGATTCATTATCTCACTTGATGGTCACAATTGCCCTGTTAAAAAATATTTTATTGATGCTTTTTGATCTTTAAAATTCTACTTTCCCAATTGGAATCCACTTAGCAGGCAAGGAAAAAAGTTAAGCAAAGATCCTGCCTGACAGTATATACACCATATTGTACCCATAGTTCATCATCACTTTCCTGAGGGGAAGGAAGTATTGTTCGTCATTAATTCTTTGGAATCGAGTGGTCATTGAGGTCAATACAAATTCTAGCATCTTTTAGTGCCATTATCATTTACATTATTGTCCTCATGGTGTGTATTGGTCTTCTGTCTTTGCTTTATTCCTTAGGTACCAGCTTGTGCAGATCTTTCTGTGTTTCTCTGAATTCCTTGTATAACATCACAGATATCAAAGTAAATTCAAACTGGAAATGGGCCCCTGAGGGTAGGAAACAATTATGTGGTAAGAGTTGTTAACTCATTTACTTTCCTGTTTTTATTCCCAGAAACCTTAATGGACACCCGGACAGCTACTGCTGAGTTGGGTTGGACTGCAAATCCTGCCTCAGGGGTAAGCGTTCTGGGGCCATGCCAGAATTACAGATGGCTGCCTTGTTCTCCTCCTCACAGTTGTCAAAGGGCATGATGCAGAACTTAGCAAAGAGCATAGGGTTTCCAGCACCAAAAATACAAGTGCACCCCACATAGACAGCATTGCCCATTAGGAGATAAGCTCCTTGAGGGTAGGAATTGTTTCATCCTCTGTATTGTATTCCCAGAACCTAGTACAATGCCATTATAGGTGCTTAGTAGGTACTTGTTGAATTATTAATTGCCCTAAATAGTGATGCTTCACAATAAAATAAAGTATTTATTATTACCAAAGTCCACAATCACATCATGAAGTCCCAGCTGTGTCAGCTGGACAATTGCCTGAAATACCAATTGGATAGTCTAGCTGGAAATAACTGACCCTTAACAAATTGTCTCAACTAATGTCATATTTTCTGTGGAACTAATGAACAGTTTGAGGGCAAATGCTTTTATCAATGTAAAAGGGAAGTGTCTACTGCATTTCAGGATGAGTAAAGTATAAAGTAGGCAATCAAAAAAAATAACTGGCCAATAACAGCTGTAAACATACAATGCTGCCAGTAATGGTTGCCATGTTTTACATTTCCCTAACACTTTCAGAAGGGGCAGCGAGGTGGTGCAATGGACAATGCACTTGGATAGGGCCTGGAGTCAGGAAGATCTGAATTCAAATCTGGCCTCAGACACTAGCTGTGTGACCCTGGGCATGTCACTTAACCCCTATTTGCCTCAGTTCCCGTTCTGTAAAATAGAGATATACTGGAAAAGGAAATGACAAACTACTCCAGTATCTTTGCTAAGAAGATCCCATTGCCAAAATCCATGAGGATTTTATAGAGTCAAGATGATTGAATAACAACAAACACTTTAAGGCTTTCATCCACTTTGGTCAGTCATTCCTCAGCATGATACCAAGGGACAGGTCACATGTTAATTAGACTCCACATCTCACCTCTGTGCTTTTGTAGAGAAGGTCCACAGTGTTAGGAAGATATTTCCCCTTCAACGATAGCTCTTAGAATCTGAAGCTGTCTTCAAGGCACTGTTCTAGTAGTGCCTTGCACAGAGAGGCTCTCTCATTCCTTTCCCAGTGGTTAGTACTCTCTCCCTCCTTGGCTTATTTCTAATTTGCTTTCTATACACTTTGATGCACTGAATTGCACATGAAATCAGTATTCTTCTAGTCAAAGGCAAACACTTTTTTAGATGGCAATGATGATGATGAATGATCTCCCTTTTGTTTCCGTATTCCCAGGACCTAGCATAGTGCCCTACACCTAATAAGGACTTAGTCATTATAGTTCCCACACAGAATTAATCAGTTCTTTATCCATGATGAAAGATATAACCAGAACATCAGTCTAGGACCTGAGCTTAGTCATATGAATCAGAAATGATAGTCAGTCATCCAACATGAACTAAGTTATAGTTCTGTGCAGAGCACTGAATTACCAAGCACTGAGGGTGGTTACAGAAGAAGAAGACATTTTCTCTTCCGAGAATTTGCCACCTAATGAAGAAAGTCATCATAAATGAACATAGATAGAAACACATGCAATAGAAACATAAATATATAAAGTGTCCCCAGGATGGATGCTTCATCCATCCTCATTTGGCTTTATCTATAGTCAATGAGGTTTACATTTATTTCCAAAGATGTGTTTCTCTCTATCGCTCATTGTATCATCCAATGGGACATTCAGGTTACCCAAGCTGTCATTTCCTGATATTCTCATCCCTGGAGATATCTCTCCTTGTATTTTCTACTTTTATAAATAAAAAAATAATTGCAGAACAAACCTAGGTGTGTTGATTATTCCATAGACTCCACTATACAAGTCCCTATAGGAACTGAACTTGTGATTTCCTTGGCATAGGAAACTCCCAGGTGAGGAAATTCCCATTATGATTGCAACTTACTCTCTACCTTCTCTCCAGATTACAGTGTTAGAGAGTTGTCCAGAGCACTGAAAAGGTGAGTGACTTGACCAGGGTCAAACAGCCAGCACATGTCAGAAGCAGGTCTTCTTGGTTTCCAGGCTAGTTCCCTAGTCATCATGCAATACTGCCTTTCCATGTAAGCACCAGACTTGTTTAAAATGTTTATGCTCTGAGAAATGGAGTAGAGAGGAAAGAGAAAACCTTTTTGGTTAGGATGCTGTATGTTCTTTAAATTTTGAGTGGACTCTCTTTGGAAATTCTTCCATGCTGACTAAAACTTCATACTAAAACACTGTGAATTATGATTTGTACTGTTTGATTTTAACCACAACGTACGTTAAAGATGATCTGGTCTAACATCCTTATTTTTACACAGGAAATAAATGAGATTCAAAGAGAAAAAAAATGACTTACCCAAGTTTGCACATTTAGAGCTGGGATTAGAATCCAGATCTCCTTACTCCCAATCCAGGGTGCTTTCTGCTACATTATGCTGCCTTCATAAGAATTTCCTATTGTTTTATTAACATAAAGATTGCTCCAGATTTCATAAGGAGACGCTCTTGAAATGTTGACATAATTTCTATTTAATTTTCTTTCTTGCTGCAAACATTTTTATGCGTAACAAATATGCTCATTAAACTCCCAAGTCATCTTGATTTTCATTTCCCTCTGATTATCCTTAAAGAGAGAAGGAAAAAAAAAAGTCCAAATTGGCCTGCTATACATCAAAGATGAAATTTTTCTCTTCTACTTCTAGCTCAAAAATCCACACAAAGCCAGTTTTGCACAGGTCTCTGTGACTCTCAGAAGAGTCACATGAGGTTTACATTTATTTCCAAAGATGTGTTTCTCTCTATCGCTCATTGTATCATCCAATGGGACATTCAGGTTACCCAAGCTGTCATTTCCTGATATTCTCATCCCTGGAGATATCTCTCCTTGTATTTTCTACTTTTATAAATAAAAAAAATAATTGCAGAAGTTGGGATCTGAGCTGAGGACCTCTTATCTTGTGTAATTATACCACTGTTTTCTGGGCATAGGCATCTCTTTTTGCCCACTCTTCCTTGGGAATCCTTAAGAATGTGATAGAAAATCATCTCAGAAGAGTCACAGAGAACTCTTTCTCCTTGTCTTAAAGAGCTGTTACACTTTATACCTGTCCTTTCACCACTGTTTATAGATCCAAACTACTTAGGAAAAGTAAGGACGCCCTTCATTTATCATTTCCTACACCCACCAATACCTGCACCATCAAGCCTGGATACAAATGGCCAAACCTTTTGTCAACCAACACCATGTATTAAAGCCCTTACTATGTGGAGCATTCTGTTCTAGGTACTTGGAGTAAATAGAAAAGGAATCATGAGATGTTATTCCTGGCCTCCAGGAGAAGTGAGAAGGCATCACCTCACTAAAGAGTCAGTGTAATCATCCTTAGGGCTGCTCTCTACTCTCTACCAGTTAGTACATCTGGTGCAGTCAGTGCAGCAGCAAGCAATTAAGCACTAACTATGTGTCAGAGTTGTTATAAGAACAATAAAAGATATGGCCTCTGACCTCAAGGAGTTTACATTTTAATAGAGGGAGACAATATGCAAACATACACACACACACACATATGAATGTATACATATGTGTGTGTGTATGTGAGTGTGTGTGTGTGGATGGAGTGGATGGAAGGTAATCTCAGAGAAGAAGAGACTGACAGCTGAGGGAGCTAGGCTAGACAGTGGCAGAAGTTGGGATCTGAGCTGAGGACCTCTTATCTTGTGTAATTATACCACTGTTTTCTGGGCATAGGCATCTCTTTTTGCCCACTCTTCCTTGGGAATCCTTAAGAATGTGATAGAAAATCATCTTTATGAATCAAGTCCTGTCTGGATTCAAACTTCCATGTTTACATGAAACTGTTATCTCATTGAAATGAATATCACTTCCAACAATGCAGACCATAGAGGCAAGCTAGGTGGTGCCGTAGATAGAGCAACAACCCTGAAGTCAGAAAGATCCAAGTTCAAATTCCACCTCAGACAATCAGCAACTAGGCACCCTGGGTAAGTCACTTAGCCCTGATTGCCTCAAGGGAAAAAAATAAAAACCAAAGGTCAATCCCTTGCTGTCCCCTTCCAAAAACAAAAAACTCCCAAACAATGCGGACTATAATATGCCTCTTGTTCCTGCCTTCCTACCAGTCCTTCACGAGGGTCCTGACAAGTGTTGGGGGGGCAGGGTTCTCTCTAGTCCTTAGGTAGATACCAGTGTAGTATGTGGTCAGTCCATTAGTCATTCCTCAGTGTTCTAACATGATTGGCCTGCTTTTTTTTTCTTAACCAAGCTAAGGATCAGAGCTGGACTGAACCTTAGAGGTCATACAGTTGAACCCTCTCATTTCACAGAGAAATTAAATGACTTTTCTAAGGTTACACAAAAAGTAATTGGCAAAGGTAAGATTTGAATGTTGTATTCTTGGACTCTAGAACCATTGTTCTTTCTACCACCCTATGCTGTCTCTTATCTCTGATGACAAGGCAAACCATGGATGTCAAATGCCATATTTTTAAAAGTTAATTTCAGATCACATTTTGATTCAGAGAAATCTTGCTTAGTCATTGACCTCTAATTTCCCACCATTGCCTCTAAAAAGAGAGAGGCCTATATCAGTATCCAATCTTTTACATTTGGGTTCTCATTCTTATAGAATCATAGAACTTTGATTTGGAAATGACCTTAGAGATAATTATTTTGCTGGACCCACCTGGCTTCTTAACTGGTACTATGTAGATGGGCTAATTAGAATCTTCTGGGTTTTGTTAGTCATTTCCAAAACAGGTATTAGCAATAGCTATACCTTTCATTGGTTCCATTTGGGAAAGCAAAGCATCGCTACCACTATTATTATTATAATTCATCATCTGGCATACAGCATTTGGACATTTTCCAACAACTATGTGGATGAATTATATATTTAAATTATTGCATATATTTTCTGTTATGATTTTTCTCAAGGATTGCACGGCTCTCCCCCTCATTTTATTTGAGGTAGGAGAGAGGGATAGAGATGGTAGGACATATTCACTATTGTTATTATTTTCAACAGTTATATAATTTTATTATTTTTCAATAATAATGCAAATGGATGAAGGAGTAATGATTGAACCATGGTCACTAAGTGACAATGTATGCCTGGCCAACGATGTAACATAATCATTTGTATCAATTCATAAATATGAACTATCTGTTGGGAAAGTGATACTGACCGAACAGTTTCTAGTGAAGCAAAATGAAAATTGTGGCTGTGAAAGTAGGCCACTTAACCTCCCTAGGCCCCAATTTTGTCATCTGTAAATGGAGGGATTTGAACTAGATGACCTCAAGAGGTCTTCCCGCTCCAAAATGTTATGATACTACTAGTCATCTCAGGATTCTTCTTCTCATCCCTCATCTCAGCCCACCCTCTTTTGCACATATGATTGTCCCTTCTATTGTCCCTAGAATTGCCTCTTTCTGCATCTCCTTTAACTGAAATCCTTCCTTTGCTTGAAAATGTCACTTCCATTCTACCTCTCCCATAAAGCTTAACTAGCTCCCCTCTGCCTTCCTGGCCCCAACAAGGGTTCCTTCCTTCATTTTCTCTTTCCTCTGTTTGACCTTTCATTTTAGCTTATATCACTGCTATTTGTGTGTATGTTGTACTCACTACCTGGATTATAAACTCCCTGAATATGAGGACTGTGCTGTTTTTCTTCATTGTGTTCTTAAAACCCAGCACAGTGCTTTAACAGTTTATAGTGAATAAATATTGAATGAATGAATTGAATTGAATTGTATGGATGATAATGTTTGTATTAAAGCCCATGGTCAAAAATTGGCCCAATTCGAGATCAATCCGTAAAGGAAAGAATATAAAGTTAAAGGACCTGGGTTCTAATCTCACTTCTATCTGTGTGATTTTGATCAAGCCCCTTCATCTCTATGGGTCTCAGTTTCCCCATTTTGAAAATGAAGGGATTTGTTTGAAAGACTTACAGGCCTTAAATAATGCATGACCAACAACAACTCAAGTAAGCTAATGATATATGTTATCCTGCCTCCCCCCACAGAAGTGATGGAGCCCAGGTGCAGATGGAGACCTATATTTGTGGGCATTGATGCTAACTGGATTTGTTTTGCTTAATTACTATGATTTTTATATGTTTCACATTCTTTTATATAGTTTATATTATTTTTCCCAATAATTGTGTTTCTTTTTTCTTTTTATTTGGGTTGGGAGAGAAGAGAGCTAGCAATAGTTTTGACAAAAAGATTTAAAATGCACAAAAGGGAAGGAAGTTCAGAGGGAAACACAGAGAAGCAGGACAGCTTTGAAAGTAATGTGATGAATTTACTCTATACTTTGGGGAAAAATTTTATTTAAGAGATTCATGGTTTCACATATAATCTTTTTCTGTTCTACTTTGTGTATGTGAAGGTTTTCTCTCTTTTTTGTTGTTATTTTTAAAATGATAACTTTTTAAAATGAGTACTTTGGATTAGTTAGCCTCTAAGGTCCTTTCCAGCTCTAAGTATATATTTCTATTATTTCCTGCTCCACCCTTTCCTTGAAAATTATGTCTCTGAAGTTTTTTTTTGTTTTTTGTTTTTTTAGTATTCAGAATCTGTAGACCTCATTAGTCAACTAGTATGTGTCATTTAGAATTGTTGTTCATTTCTTCAACCTGTCTCCCACTAGATTTTAAGCCATTCTCCTCCCACACCCCTAGGACAGGGACTGTATCTTATACCTCTTTGTTTCTCCAGTGTCTGGCAAGGTATCCAATACATGATAGTGTCTTAACAAATATACTCATACAAATTCCTGCCATCTTGGCTCTGCCTCACTCCTAAATATGTTTTCCTTGTAATGTGTTCATATTTTCTGAGTGCATACAAAGAAGGCAATGGCAGTAGGTGACCTAGAGCAAGGCTCCTTAAACTTTTTCCACTCATGACCTCTTTTTGGTTTCAGCAGCTCCCCTTGGCATTTCATGGCCTGAAGGCATGCACAGTGCAAGGTGCACACATTGTGTTCAGAACCAAGGCTGCAGTGAAGTTGCATGATGAAACACAGGCAAATACTGCCAGAAACACCTCAGATTCATTATCCATTTGATTTTTAACTAATTTTTAGTCATTGCACATTCAGAAACCTTTTACTGTTGCCAAACTTTTCATGGTCCCATATGGGTCACAGTTTACTGTTTAAGAAGTGCTGACCTGGAGGTCTGCTGGACAGGATACCTGAACATGAACTGTTTAAATTTGACTGTAAGCAATTTACATATAGATAATTAATTAAGTGACAGATGTTTCTTATTTCCTGGCCTCCATGTCACCTCACTCTTACTCATCCCAAATAACTAGTTGTCAAATCTTATTATTTCTCTCTTCATGATATCTTCTGGACCCATCTTCTTAACTTCATTCATTCAGCTACTGCTCTGATTCTGATTGCCATTACTTGTACTATTACAGTAGCCTCTTAATTGGTGTGCCAACTTCAAGTCTCTCTACACTCTAATCCATTCTCCACATAATTGCTAAAAAACTTTTCCTAAAGTACACATCTGACCATGTCCTGCCCCTACTAGATGTGTTTCAGTTCTGGAGTGGCAGAACCAACAAAAAGTTAGGGTGAGACATTTTTCTAGTCCAAGACAACTTAGGAGGTTGGCACCAGGAAAGGGCCCGCCCAGAGCATATCCCATGTGGTAACTAGCAGCAGGAGGATTTGGAGAAGGTATGACACCAGTATCAGCAGCTTTGAGACCTCTCAGGCCAGAAATATGAAAGAGATTATGGGAGACTCTTTGCTGACACTGGGTGTAGGACACTATTGTATTGAATATGTATATTTCCAAGTTGTAGTTCCTGAGTAAAGAGGAGCACTAGTACTTTCAGCCAAAAGAGAGTAGGGGCCTAGTCACAATTTCAGGGCACAGAAGAATACTTGTGGTCACCAACAAGGGAGTAGGAGCCCTGGTCTCTGTTCCAAGACAGAAAAGAGCACCTGCACTTGTGGCTGCAGGGAAACAAGGTCCCTTCTGGGATAAAAACCAGAGCACAGCTCAGGATAGAAGTGACCACACATCTGTCTTTGGATCATACCACCTTGGAAGCATTGAAAACTTACAGATTCCCAGAACTAGCTCTGAAAACAGTAACATGAACAAGCCTCAAGATTGAAGCAGTGCCCCCTGTACCCCAGAAACAGATCTCAACTCTAAAGTAAAGTTAAAATTCAAGAAATAGGCTGGGAAAAATGAACAAAGGACAAAACAAGA
This sequence comes from Notamacropus eugenii, assembly GCF_028372415.1. NCBI lineage: Eukaryota > Metazoa > Chordata > Mammalia > Diprotodontia > Macropodidae > Notamacropus > Notamacropus eugenii. The sequence goes on along the minus strand of NC_092876.1, from coordinate 333,233,028 downwards.
AAGTGATCATGAAAGCTACTGTGGTGACAAGGAAGAATAAGATACAAGCTCAGAAAATAACAATGTTTTATAAACTGCTACAAGCAAAACCTCAAAATAATGTGAATTGGACACAAGTTCAACAATAATTCTTGAACGATTTCAAAAAGGATTTTAAGACTCAAACAAGAAAGGTAGAGAAAAAATGGGAAAAGAAGTGAGTATGAAACAAGAAAATTATACAGAGTCAACAGCTTGGTTAAAAAAAGGCACACAAATGCTGAAGAAAATAACACCTTAAAAATTAGAAGTGACCAAATGGTAAAAGAAGCACAAAAATTCTCTGAAGAGAACAACTCCTTAAAAAGCAGAATTGACTAAATGGAAAAAGAGGGACAAAAACTCACTGAAGAAAATACTTCTTTAAAAATTAGATTTGGGTAAGTGGAAGCTAATGACTCCATGAGGCATCAAGAAAAATAAAAGAAAGTTAAAAGAATGAAAAATGAAGAAAATGTGAAATAGCTCATCAGGAAAACAACTGACTTGCAAGATGAATCAAGGAAAGATAACTTAAGAATTAGTGGACTACCTAAAAGAGCCTAAGCATCATCTTTCAAGAAATTATCAAGTAAACAGCTCTGATATCCTAGAAACAGTAAAATAGACATTAAAATATCCACCAGTCATATGTTGAGAGAGATGCTGAAATGAAAACTCCCAGAAATATCATAACCAAATTCTAGAGCTCCCAGATCAAGGAGAAAAAATGGCAAGCAGTCACAAAGAAACAACTCAAATATTCTGAAGCCATAGTCAGGATCACACAAGATTTAGCAATTTCCACAATAATGGATCAGAGGGCTTGGAAGATGATATTCTGGAGGACAAAGGAACTAGGCTTACAACCAAGAATCATCTATGCAGCAAAACAGAGTATAGTTCTTCAGAGGAAAAAATGAACATTCAATGAAATAGAGAACTTTCAAATGTGCCTGAAAAAAAGAACAGGGTTGAATAGAAAATTTGACATTTGAACACAAGACTTGAGAAGAATATATAAAGGTAAGGGAATGAGAAATCACAAGAAATCACAACAAAGTTATACTTTCACATTCCCATATCAGAAGTTGACACATAATTTCTAAGAACTTTTTCATTTTATGGCAGTTGGAAGGAGTGTACATAGACTGAAGGCATGTGTGTGAGTTGACTTTGATGGGATGATCTCAGAAAAAAAAAACACCTAAATTATGGGAAAGATAGATGCACTTTGCAAAGTGCAAAGGGAGAGGAAGAACAGGGAAAATTGTCTCACATAAAAGAGGATCATAAAGAGGAGTCTTTATAATGCAGGGGAAAATGGTGGGGGTGTTGACAGACAGTGCATAAACTTCAAAATCATTGGAATTAGTTCGCAACATACACACTCAGTTGGATATAGAAATCTATCTTACCCAACAAAGACACAGGAAGAGAAGGAGATAAGAGAAGGAAAGTTGCTGACAGAAAGAAGGGTGGATTAAGAGATGCAGTAGTCAGAAGCAAAATAGAGTTTTCAGGAGGGACTCTCTTTTTAAGAGAAAGAGAGAGAGAGAGAAGGATGAGCAAGGAAAAATAAAATGAAGGGAAATACAGTTAGTAATGATACTGTTAATATGATTGCAAAACCAGAATTCAACAATAATATATTGTTTACAAGAAACATACTTGAAACAGAGAAACACAAAAGTAAAACTAAGGGGCTAGAGCAGAATCTCTTATGCTTCAGGGTTTTTTTTTTCTTTTTAAAACCACAGTAGCAATCATGATCTCAGAAACAGCACCAAATTTTGAATTTCAAATTTTCTCCCCATGTCCCTCCTTGCTCCTAACAATTACCCTTTCCTCCAGTCTGCCCTCCCTCCTATCCCCCCACCTTATCCCCTTCCCTTCTATTTTTTCTGTAGGGCAAGATAGATTTCTATACCCCATTGCCTATACATCTTATTTCCTAGTTGCATGTGAAAACAATTTTTAACATTACTTTCTAAAGCTTATTGTTCCACATTTTCTCCCTCCCCCTCCCCACCCATCCTCACTGAGAAGGAAAGCAATATGATATAGGTTATACATGTGTGGTCATGCAAAACACTTCCATAACAATCATGTTGTGAGAAACTGACTATATTTCCCTCTATCCTTTCCAGCCCTTCATTTATTCTGCTCTCTCCTTTCACCTCTCCTTCTACCAAAGTTTTTGATTCCAATTACCCCTTCCCTCAATCTGCCATCCCCCATCTCTATCCCCTCCCTCCTGCTTTCCTGTAGGGTAAGATTAACTTCCGTATCCAATTGACTGTCTATGTTATTCTCTCCTGAAGCAAAATCTGATGAAAGGAAGGCTTATATATTTCCCCTTATCTTCCCCTTCCTCTGCTCCATTGTAAAAATTCTTTCTTGCCTCTTTTATGTGAGATGATTTACTACATTCTACCTCTCCCTTTCTTTTTTCCTAGTACATTCTTATCATGGAAATCTATTTTCGTATGTCATTCTGTAGCTTCTGCTACTCTAGAATTCGTTCAGTCATTTTTACAGGTTTTTTGAAGGGTTTGGGGGAGATCTCTAGCAGGTCCTGCTTCTACTCCACGATCTTGGCTCTGCCTCTGCACATTTGGGTTTTTCTTGGCAAAAGTATTGGAGTGGTTTGCCATTTCCTTCTCCAGCTCATTTTTAAAGAGAGGAAACTGAGGGAAACTGTGAAGTTATTTGCCCAGGGTCTCAGAGCTAGTAAGTGTTTGAGATCAGATTTGAACTGAGGAAGATGAGTCTTCCTGACTTGAGGCCTAGCACTCTGTCCAGAACACCACCAAGTGGACACAATACAGAGTAGTAAATCACCACAGTAATTTAGTGTTTGATAAATGCAAACATTCAAAGATTTTTGACAAAAATTGCTGGGAAAATTGGAAAGCAGTTTGGCAGAAACTAGGCATAGATTAGCATCTCACACCACATGCCAAAATAATGTCAAAATGGGTACATGATTTAGACAAAAAGGGTAATATCATAAGCAAATTAGGGGAGCATGAAAAAATTAGCCTCTCAGATATATAAATAAGGGAAGAATTTAGGATCAAACATGAGATAGAATTATGGGATATAAAATGCAAAACTATGATTACATTAAATTTTTTAAAATGTACAAAGAAAACCAGTGCAGCCAAGAGTAGAAGGAAAGCAGGAAACTGGGAAAAATATTTTTGCCCCCAAGTTTCTCTGATGCCTCATTTCTCAAATATATAAAGAACTGGATCAAAGTTATAAGAATACAAGTCATTCTGCAATTGATAAATAGTCAAAGGATCTGAACAGGCAATTTTCAGAAGAAGAAACCAAAGCCATCAATAGTCATATGAAAAAATCCTCTAAATCACTATTGAGTAGAGAAATGCAAATTAGAACAACTCAGAGGTACCACCTCACACCTATCAGACTGGCTAACATGACAGAAAAGAAAAATGACAAATGTTAGGGGTGGAGCGTTGAAAAATTTGGACACTAAAACAGTGTTGTTGTGAATTTTTCCAACTATTCTGGAGAGGAATTTGAAACTATGACCATAGCATTATAAAACTATGCGTACCTTTTGGCTCCCTAGGTCTGTATCCCAAACAGAGAAAAGAAAAAGGGACAAGATTTATATGTTAAAAAAATAAACAACTCTTTTGTTGTGGCAAAGAACTGGAAATTGAGATGATGCCCATCAATTGGGGAATGGCTGAGTGAGTTGTGTTATATGATTGTGATGAAATACAAGTATACTATAAGAAATCACAAGCAGGATACTTTTAGAAGAACCTGGGAATACTTGTATAAACTCATGCAAAGTGAAATGAGCAGAACCAAGAGAACATTTTACATGGTAACAGCAATACTGTGCAATGATTAACTGTGAATGACAGCTACCCTGATCAGGACTAGGATCCAGGGAAATTCCAAAGAACTCATGATGAAAAATGCTATCCACCTCCAGAGAAAGAACTGAAGGAATCTGAATGCAGATTAAAGCATAACTTTTTTAAACCATTTTTTTTTTTGCATTTGCTTTTTTTTGGTTGCAACATGGCTAATATAGAAATGTGTTTTGCATGAATTCTCATGTATAACTGATATTGCTTGCCTTCTCAATGTGTGGGAGAGGGTTGGGAGGGATGAAGGAAATTCATAGTTCAAAATTTAAAAATTGAATGTTAAAAATAAATAAATAATTTTTTTTAAAGAAGAAACCATATTTAGGAAGGGATATGCACTGTAATAGTGTCTTATAAACCCAAAATATGAGTTATTTTTGGATTATCTACTGTTTTAGATTATTCAAGTCATTGTTCCCCTCTATTGAGATGAAAATCAGGACTTGACAATAGCACGTTTTTACTATACATAATGGCTCCTTTCTTCCTTCCTTTTTCCTTTCCTTCCTTTCTTCATTCATTCATTCACTCATTCATTCTATCCCAGTATTCAAATTAACACAATTGTCTATTATTTTATAAGCCTCTTGTGAATGCTTGTTGATTGATTCAAAAGATTAAGCCAAACCAAAAAGAGGGGGAAAAGTCTTTGCACAAATGAAGAATTGTAGCAAAATTTTACAGTAATATTTACAGCTTCATTACTCTACCTTTATCCTTTCTTTCCATTCAGTTGATTGCTAAGTGCAGAAAGTAGTTGGTGATGTTTCTCAGGTTGATGAGATATGCTGATAGATTTGCTTTTGAACTTATATTTAGTTGTCTTGTAATTCCTGATTCCAGGGTCTACAAAGTCTTTAGGAAGGGCCAGTGACAGAAAGATTCCCTCAGCTTAAAGGATATACTTTCTTCTTTAAGCTACATCTATAATGGCACACAGTTTCACCCCACTGTACAGTCACAGTTGACCCCAATTGGTTGATATCCATTTCCCAAGTGAATTCTCTTGGATTGGCACCACTGACTGAAAATGAGAGGAATGTGACTTGCTGCTCCTAAGCCGTTGACCTCCCTTCCTCTTTCCTTCCTCCACTCCCCTTCCAGGTAAACCACTGAGATGAGTCAGTGTGCTCCACCCTCACCCTCCTACCCACCCTTTATCTTTTTCTCTCTCTACCAAAAGGCCTGTAATTAGGAAACATTAGCAGGCTCAAAACAGCTTTCATACCTGAAACATCATCCATAATTGCTCTCAGCACTGCTCTGCCATGGCTATTAATGTCACTTTTATGAAGTAATGAGGAACAAAACACCCAGAGGCACTTAAAACATTTTTTTAATACAATACAAGTCTTTGAGGAATGGGAGTATAAAATAACCTGCCTGGCATTCCCCTGACAGAGAATGTGATAGACAAAAGGCAGGGAGAGATCAGAAAGAGAGATCAGACAGAGAGACAGGTCCAATCTTCAGTGATGGAAAGATAGATTGGTAAAGGTTTAAGATATAGACAGGGACACCAAATGTGACACTCATGTAGGTCAATAGATTGGTAGAAGGATAACTATGGGAAGGGTGGGGTATAGGTATGATGGCCAGACTTGCCATGAATTCTTAAGAATCAGCATTATCCCAGTGTGTATGGTCATTGTCTTGGTTGAGTTTTAAAATGAGACTTTAGGTAAACTATGTTTACCTGGGAGGCAAAATAGAATGTTAAGGAAGACCAAAGACATAGAATGGATTAATTAATTCATAGGCTAGGATGATATATTGGTAAGAAGAAATATGAGGGAGAGAGGGAGAGGGAGAGGGAGAGGGAGAGGGAGAGAGAGAGAGAGAGAGAGAGAGAGAGAGAGAGAGAGAGAGAGAGAGAGAGAGAGAGAGAGAGAGGGAAAAATTATGCCTTCATAGTTTGCTGCATGAAAGAACTTTGGGGAATGAGAGTAGTTTGCCAGAACTTTACTGTCTGACAAATTTATTTCTTTGCTCTTGGAAAAAGCTCATAGACTCATACATCAGTAGGGCAGGAAATATTTCCTTTCATAGAATCTGGAAAGGACCTCCAGAGGTCATCTAATCTATCCTTCCTCTCCTGGAGGCAAGCTTAGCTCCCTTTCTTGCCCCTGGGAAACAGGTGTCTCTTCTGTTTTTAAAATCCCCATCAGGAAAGGTGGAGATTCCACAAGATATGTAGTAACCTGTTTCAGCCTTTTAAAACTCTCTTAACCTAGTGTCTGAGTCTGAAAGTGAACTCTCTGGTATCTTTCCTAAGCTAATGACCAAATGGTCCCCCAGACAGTAATACCAAGGATGCATTTGGATGAAAAAGATGAAACTTGCCTTCGAGTCTGTGGAAATGTGATTCCTGACACAGGAACCTAGACTGAACTGCACTGAAATGGAAACTGCCTGTGAAAGCCCTTCTTACTCTCCAGACCTTTGCCAAAGTACCCAAGACAATAGTCCCTGACTTAGAGTGTCCTGGGGAGCAGAGGGTGGGGGAGGCAGGATTGAGAAGAAGGATAAACAAAATTGAAGAAAATAGCTGAGGATAGGAAAGGAACATTAGAAAACGAGATTAAAATGGCTAAGAATAGAACAGATGAGGATGGGCATTGATGAGACTGGGATTCCAAGTCAAAATAGTCTGAATGATCAATGGGGCAGATTTCACTAAGAACAGGTCTAAGGACATTTCCAGCCCTAAATCTAGGATCTCATGAATGACATTGTGTATGTGATCTCAGAGCCTGTGGGTGCTATCGAAGGAAATCTAAAGAATGAGAAAGGTATCAGAAAGCTTAGGGACAAAGAAATAGTTTCGCTTTTCCAAAAAGGACAAAAGATGGATTTGGGAAGTGAAAAACACAGAGACTCATATCGATCCCCAACAAAATTCTGGAACAGGTATTCACAAATACTTAAAACTAACAAACAAATCAAAAAAGAATATGGTTGCCACACCAGGGTGGAAGTAAGTCAAAGGATAAATGATAATCAAGGATAGAGGAGGCCAGGAACACAATATCAAGACAGTAAAGGAGTTAGAGGGCAGGCAATCAAGTAGAAACCAAGAGGACCCACATACTAGAAGGCAGAGCAATGGGGTGTGTGTGTGGGAAATGCATGTGACCAGACAGCAACAAATTGATCAATAAGCACTTATTAGGCACTACCTATATACTAGACAGGAGAGATACAAATACAAAAAATTAAGTAATCCTCATTCTTAAAGAGCATTTGGGAGTTGAAGAAACAGCTATGAGAGGTCAAAGGGTCAATGAATAGTCAGCAGCCAGAAGATTCCCAGAAACAGAATTCAAAGACAAGGCAAGCAGAAGAGATGTACAGGATGAATGCCAAAAAACCCCAAAATCCCTATATAGAGGGTATTTTGTTGTCCTAGCTTCGGCTGCCTTTAGTTAATATATACTTGGTCTTTAATATTTACCTAGCTGTGTTTTATGCTCCAATAATATTTAAGCTCTTTGAGGACAAGAGATTATCTTTTTGTCCTTGCATACTCAGAACTCCACAGAGTTCCTGGCACATAATAAATACTTAACAAATGTCTGATATTTAATTTATTTCCCTCAATCAGCAGACATAGGTTCATTAAGAACAGTTCACTACAGAATTAACTCTTAAAGGACAGGAATTTAAGAAGAACTCAAAGGACTAAGTAAAATTTTACACTAATTAAAGCTCCTGATCCTTTTATTATTAAATAAAGTTACTAGAATGGGAGATGAGGGTGGTGCTATAAATTTCATGTATCCCAATTTTAGGAAGATTCTCTTGCAATTTCATTGTAGATAAGATAGTATAATGGTATTACAGTAACACAATTAGGTATGTTTGTAACCAACTAGTGGAGTGAATATATATCTGAAGCTTTATGTATGATACATTTTCATCTAAAAAGGATATTTCTAATGAAGTGCTTCTGAGCTTTATCTTTGACCCCGTCTTGTTCAAAATTTTTATCAATGATTTGGATAAACAGAAAATAAGCTTATGAAAATTGCCAGTGATGGAACTTGGCAGGCTAGCTATTTGGGATGCCAGAATCAAAATTCAAAATTATCTCAATAGGCTAGAAGGATGAGCTCCAACCAACAAGATGAAATCCAACAGGAATAAATGTAAGTCCCTCTATTTAGGTTAATTAGACAAGTACAAGACAGAGGAGATCTCACTTTGGAATAACAGTTCACATGCAAACAATTTGGGGGTTTTAGTTGATCAACAGCTTAATATGATCTAATAGTATGATCCAGTGACTAATAAAACACAATTTTATCAACCTTTTACTGTGATTATAGTGTCTAGATCACAGAGAAGAGCAGTACTAGTGCCCTCAGTCATGTTCAGCCACATTTAGAATATCATGGGTGCCACCATTTAAAGAGGTATATTGACAAACCAGTGTTTAGAAAAGAGAGATGAAGATCAGTCAATTAATGAAGTATTCATTAAGTGCTTGATATATGTCAGGTACTGTGCAAAGTGCTAGACATACAAAGACAAAAATGAAATAGTTTTTGCTTTCAACAAGCTTGAATTCTGTCAGGGAGATAATACAGACATCATATTATGTGTGTGTGTGTATAATATATGGGACAGGTAGGTGGAGTGAATAGAACACTGGACCTGGAGTCAGAAAGACCTGAGTTCAAATTTGGTTTTAGACCCTTTCTAGCTAGGTAATTCTGTCTGCCACAGATCCCTCTTCTACAAAATGGGATAGTAATGCCCTATTTCCCAGGGTTCCCAAGGTTGTTGTGAGGACAAGATGAAATATTTGTGAAGGATTCTTCAGATCTTAAGCACTATGTATGTAAATACTAGCTGTTATTAATATATACAAAAATAAATACATGGTTGTTTGGAAAGAACAGTAGTATCTAGGAGATTAGGACAGTCTTCATGTAGAAATGGATACTTGAGCTGAATTTTTAAGGAAGTAAGAGATTCTAAAATGTAGAGGTGAACAGAAAGTGTTTTCTAAGCATTGGGGACAGCCAATGATGAGGAATCTGAAAATTACTCTTCACAAGTAACGGTTAAAGGAATTGGGAATGTTTAACCAGGAGATGACTAAATGACAACTTTCTTCAAATATATGATAGGCTGTAATGTGAAAAAGAGATTAGATGTATTCTGTGTTGTTCCAGAGGAAAGAACTAGAATTAATGGGAAAGTTACTGAGAGGCATATTTCATCTCAATAGCAGATCAAATTTACTCACAATTGGAGCTGTCCAACAATAGAACATTGCCAAAGGAAGTAGTGCCATCACTGTTACTGCGGGGTAGTCAAACAATAGTTAGACCATCATTTCTTAGGGGTGCTCCTTGTGTTGAGTAGGAGTTTGGACTAGATAAAAATCTAATCTAGCTCTAAAATACTTTGTTCCTATAATTGTTATGTCTTCTCCCCAACTCCTCCAGTCAGACTTATAATTTCACCGATAACAAGGAATTCCTGGTAAGAAAACCCTTTACCATGCAGATTGGCATCTACTGTGAAACTTTAGACTTGGATGGTTGACTGGTACAATTAGAGGTTGAATAACTTTTAACAGGATCACACAGAAACCATGTTATCAGAGGCAAAATTTGAACGTGAGTCTTCTTGATTTCAAGGTTGGATCTTTATCTCCTATCTATCCCCTATTCCCACTACCACTCTCTTCTCCCCTCACTAACTAGCTGGACCACAAAACTACATGACATAGAAGAGACAAATTATCTGTTACAAGGAGTACCCTCACCATCAATTACAATTTGGGCTTTTAGAGGATGTTCTGTGTTATTTCAGGACAGTGTCCATGAGAATGAGAATGATGGTATATCTAGCTGAGTCACAAAGCTAGGAGAAATAGTGGAGACATTGGCTGACACAATTGGACTCTAAAAATATCTCAGGAGGCTAGAACAATGGGTCAAATCTAATAAGATGGAATTTACTTACTTCAATACTACCAGGAACCATGATTTCACAATTCTGGACACTTCCTCTCTGCTGACACAGATTGTAGCCCTTATATGTGGCACATGTGGTGTCCTGACTTGCTTTGCCTGGAAAAAGAAATCGTCACTTAGTAACCAACCCTCTGGTGATGAGTTGATGAGCCTTTCCAAATTTGGCTTAACTGATCTGATGATGATGATGACGATGATGATGATGACGACGATGATGATGATGTTGATGACGATGATGAAGACAGCAGCCAGTGCTTATACAACACTTTAAAGTTTGCAAAACACAACTTATATTGTCTCATTTAATTCTCATAACAGACCTGTAAGGTAGGTGCTATTATTATCCCTGTTTTATTGATAAGGAAACTGAGGATGAGAGGGATTAAGTGACTTGCCTATAAGTTTCTGAGGGAGGACTTGGACTTATGTCTTTCTGATGGCAATTTCTTCCTGAATGGCAATAAAAATAGCCATTTTCCAAACCACTCCAGCTTGGTGGAACTGGCTGGAGCTTGAATGTTTCTAAAAAAGCCTGTAAGAAGCTAGTTTTATTTCCCTGCCAGGAGGAGGTATCAGAATATGACTTTAGTGGAGAAAGTGGAAATATAATAAGGATTATTATCAGGTCCTAAACTTGGTTCAAAATATCAATTGCACAAACACCGGATGTGGGATGCATGGCCAGGCAGCAGTTAAGCTCGATATGAATTGACTGTAATATTGTATCCTACCTTCCTAAAAAATAAAAATAAAAAAGGTAAGTGCATTTTGCAGATGGGACCTACACCTGGGATTTCATTGGTGTGGGGAACTCACTGTGAGGAAACTCCCTGGGTATGTTCTGCATGAGCAGAATAGCACCTTCTCTGCAATTTATAGGCTTACGGTTTCCTGGTGCACTTAGAGGTTAAGTGATTTGCCATTAGGTCATCTAGCTTAGGGGAACAATGGAAAAGAACAGGACTTAGATTCAGGTAGACTTGAGTTCAAATCCTGCCTTAGCTGCTCACTATATGTATGACCCTAGGAAAGTTATTGAATCTCTCATAGTCCCAGTTTCCTCATCTGTGAAATGGGGATTATAATAGTACTTACCTCAGAGGGTTGTTGAGATGACCTATGCAAAACACCTTGGAATGCTATATCAATGATTTGTTGTCATTCAGTCATGTCTGACTCTTTGTGAGCCCATGTGAGATTTTCTTGACAAAGATGCTAGAGTGATTTGCCATTTTCTTCTCCAGCTCATTTTACAGATGAAGAAACTGAGGCAAACAGAGTTAAGTGACTTGCTCAAAGTCACATGTTTAGTAAGAGTCTGAGGCCAGATTGGAACACAGGGAGATGTATTCCTGACTCTAGGTCTGGCACTTTATCCACTGTGCCACGTGGATCTTCAAACAGCCATAACTTCCTGAAGGTCAGATGGACAGGAACAGTGGACAGAAGTTTCAGAGTCAGGCTTTGGTTTGTTATAAAGAAAAAAAAATGTTCTTACAATTAAAACTATTCAAGTGTGGAATCGTTTGGCTCAGGAGACAGATGGTCTCAGTCACTGGATGTCTTTAAGCGAAGGTGGCATGATGACTTGTTGATAATATTACAGAGGATATTCTTCATTGGTACTGATCAAACTGAAGGTCGTTGGAGGTCCCTTGCACTCTAAAATTCTATGAAAGAGTCTATGTCATGAGAAGATTAGTTGAAACCTAGAAAAGAGAAAACTCAGTTTGAGGAGTGGAAGTGGGGTGAAATTTGATGTATTGAGAGTTCCCTTCAAGTATTTGAAAGACTGTCATTTGGGAGAGGAATTAGACAATTATTTGGCTTCAAAGGAGAGAAACAGGATCAATATATGAAAGTTCCAAAGAGGTAAATTAAGCTTCAAGGCAGGAAAAAAATTTAACAATTAGTACTGTCCAAAAATGAAATGAACCTCATCAGAAGGATTTAATCAGACTCTTTTCAGGTATATTATAAGTGAGAAATCCTTTTTGGGGTATAGGTTACATCACATGGCCAGGGGGCCCCTCAAAACACTAAAATTCTGTGGTTCCTATTTCTGGACCATCTATGAGATTTTGTCATACATTTATAGCATTGTCAATATATCAGGGATCTGTGATTTTCTTGGTGGAACACAAACACACCTTGTAACCTGACAATAATTTGGTAGAGTTGTCTTAGAGAGTTGACTGAACTTCAGAGTTTGTAACTTTTGCAAAGTCACACAGCTAGTATCAGAAGCAGGTCTTCCTGACTCATCTGCTATGTTATTCTGCCCTTCACTCATTAGAAGATTTCAAAACCCACAACAAAAACTTAAAGTAGAATTTTAAAAGTTGTTTACTTTTTTGGACTCAAAGCAGCTAAGGAAAAAATTGTAACTACTATGAGGCAATTGGGACTTTGCCACAGAGTGCCAAAATGTAGAGGATGATTATAGAACTTTTGCTTCATCAAATAGAAACAAATGAAATATTGGTCAAAAAATAATTAGTTAAAACAGAAAATTACCAGATGGTGAAACTGACACCCTCTGGCAGCTGCTCCTAGGATGGGTTACTCCCTGGCCTATTCGTATTCCTGTTTCCTACCCTAATGGCAGCCTCACCAGTATCAGTGTCATGGTTTTTCAAACTCTCTGTCCAGGGAGGTCAATGAGTTTCTTGCCCTCGTGGAATTTTGGACACTAAGTTCAAGGCCTCTCCTCTGATATTCTTTTTGTTGTGCTTGTCTTAGGTCCAAAGACCTATATTCAATAGTATATAGCAATTATTATAGAATTATGTATAACCTATAGTATATACAGCATTATACGTGCATCTTTTCTGAGAAGACTAGTTTCTAGTAAAGTTGTGCTGCAGAACACTTGTGAATTTATAAAATAAGGCAACCATGGAATTCAGTTTAATAATTAAAACAGGAAGCCAAGCCATCTACCAGGGAACCTAACTCAAACAAGCTGCATGGTCAGCAGATTCTGCCTTGCAATAGCCTTCCTTCCTTTTCACAAGACCCTTTGTTGCCCATTGACAAGTGGTATAAAACATCTACTCTGATGAGGGACTGGCAGGTGAGGGTACCTGTTTATCTAAATGGCAGAAGAGTCAAGGTAAAGAACTGGAAGCCAGGGAATAAGAAAGATGATAAATTTCAAAAATTAAAAAGGCTTCATATTTTTAATGCCCACAGAAAATGATAAAGGGTTTCTATAAGAAGCTATTAAATTTGAGGTTGGATAGGTTTTATTTTATTTCATGATAAAAAAGACAAAACTTCTTGAATACCTTTCTGTGCATCCTCAGGGATTATAAAGGTTGATTGCTTCTTCAACCAATCAAATTGTAACTCTCCATCAAGCTATATTATAAAGATATATAACAAAGCTCAGGAGGCTGTAGGAAAGAGCTCTCATCAAAAAGAATGAACTTCCTCTAAATGTTTCCTCAAAGCTAAATTCCTGAGCCCATGGTCCTGGGAAGTAGTTTCACCTGTTAAACCATATCTCGGCATGCTGAGACCATCCTTATCCAGCTGTGAGGAGAGAAGTCTTGTTTTTCTCTCAGTGGGGAGGGCAGCAGAAATTTGTGAGCATAATAGCACTGAAGCCAAGTCTTTCTTGATGGGTGATTCTTCTATTTTCTCAATAGGAACTACCTTCCACCTAGCCCTTCTTTTATAGTTGCTTAATGTGGAATATTCTAGAAGTTAATTTTTTGGTTTCTATTTCCTTATTATTCTAGAGATTCTGAACTTTTTATTTCTATTTTTGTTTGTTGTTTCATGGACCCCCGTTAGGAATCTGGTAAAACCTATGGACTTCTTCCCAGAACAATTTTTTTAAAGTACTTTTTTTATTCATAATTGAAGTGTCAAATTTTAGTTGGTTAGTAAAAAAATGAAGATGTAAGGATGTAATTTTTTTTTTAAATCCAAATTCATGGACCTCTTAAAATCTAACTCACATTAAGAACCCTTGCTCTAATTAATATTCACTTTGACTTTCCTATCTAAAACACTTTTCCCTGGATACCACTCCTCTCTGGATGTTTTCCCATTAAAACATAAGCTCTTGGAAGGCAGGTTCTGTCTTGTTTGCTTCAATTTATACCTCTAGAAATTAACATAGTGCTTTGCACATAGTAAGTGCTTTAGAAATGCTTTTGCTCCCTTCCTTCTTTCATTCCTCCCTCCCTCTTTCCTTCCTTCCTTCCTTCCTTCCTTCCTTCCTTCCTTCCTTCCTTCCTTCCTTCCTTCCTTTCTTCCTTCCTTCCTTCCTTCCATCCTTCCCTAAATCCCTTTATCCAATTTCTTATGTGCATATGCATAATGAGTTCTATAATCTGTTTCTTTCGTAATTTGAATTGGGTTGTTCAGGAAGTTTTACAGAAAGCCAAGGGATATGAAGACCAAAAATGGTTGGGAACTTTGGCGCTATCTCATGATGCCTCTACCTAAAGTATTTGATTATTAAATCATAATGATAATATGTACATTCGGGAATAACAATAGCTGACATTTAAATAGCGCTTTAAGATTTGCACGATTTATTTAAGGAACTGTGCATGATTTGCTTCATCCGATTCTTACAATATCTATATGAAGTGGGTGCTATTATCTTCATTTCACAAAAAGGGAAACTGAGGAGAGATTAAGTGGCCTGCTAAATGTTATATATTTATGAATCTCTTAAAGTGGTACTTAAACTGAGGTTTTCCTGATTCCTAGTTCTCTATGCAGTCTATGCAGATTTCCTTCTTACTTAGCCTCTCTCTGCCTCAATTTCCTCTCCTGCAGAACTTGAGAAAACAATACTTGAACGATAGTATTGGCATGAGGTTCAAATAAAATAATGAAGGAAAAGCACTGTAAATTTTAAAGTGCTGCTATTAATATTTTTGAAAATAATGATTACTGGTAGTGTTAAGAACATTTGCTAGGATTTACAACATTGTTTTACTTATAGCGTTAGGTTCTTGCAATTTTTATAGCATTTGGTAGTGCCAAGAACAAGCGGGACCAAGCATTTAAGGTCCATTCCTACTCTAAATTCTATAATCCTATGTTCCCAAATTAAAGGTAGCATTCCTAATATTTATGGTATTAGATGGAAACCAGTGTGTTCTCATACCTTTTACTGATCTTTTTGTACATCTACTCACCAGAACTGGTTGGGCTCATGATCCCACCATGAGAATTCCAGAGCAGAAATGCCCCACACCCTCAGGGGAAAATCCCCATTAATCTCTCTCAGAGGGGATACATGGTTCCTTAAATAAATAAGCCTGAGACAGTGCTGGGCATTGTAAGGAGAAGCCGTGCACAGGGGCCTCTCTGAGTCTCTCCTTCGCCTTGTTCTTCCATGATCGGTGCCGGGCAGCCGGGATGGACCACATTCAGTGACAGCTTAAGATAATCACATGTGTGAGGCAGTGGGATAATGACAGCTGAATAGCCTGGCTACTGTTGCCATAGTGACCAGCCAAGCTCCTTTTCCTTCTTTTTTTGTTTTCTGGGCCTTGTTTTGTTGGGCTGGCTTGGGGAATGAGGTTCAGGAATGGAAAGGGGGAGGAAACAAGGAGGAGAGACAGGAGGAGGGACAGCCCATTATAGTCTCTTTAAATACCCCAGCTGGAAGCGTTTTAAATCTCAACAGAGACAGAGGAAAACAGTGTCCTAATCTCCAGTTCCCTGTGAATTATTTAAAGGGATCTTGTCAGAACGATGAATTTGTCACTGTTACAGTGTCAACAGTGGCAGCAGCTGTCATAATGGTCGCAGGACCCCGCTCCAGGCAGGAGCTGGTGCGACATGGTACCTTGTCCCAGCTTTGTAGAGAGCAAAGGAGAGGACCACAGAGGATGGGATAACCACGGAAGGGAGGGGGAAGACATAGGACCTTTTTTCTCATCGTATAGGCCCAATGCAATTTTTCCTTTGTGTCTATCTTTCTCAGATATGTTCATGAGACTGATCTGCTTGTAGGAAGGCAGTGTGGTACATTAGGAAAAAAACAAAACAAAATTAAAAAAAAAACCCAACAACAACCCAAAATAAACACTGCTTCTAGAGTCGGATGACCTGGAGTCAGTCCTTATTAGCTGTATGCATAATGCTGAGCAAGTAACTGCCTCAGTTTCCTTATCTAGCAGCTAAATGTCACTTTGGATGAGTGCGGTACTCAGAAAGATTGACTTCAAATGCAGGCTCATATACTTACTAGCTAGATGACCCTGGGCAAGTTGCTTAAGCATTCTTAGCCTCAGATTCCTCATTTGTAAGATGGGGACAATATCACCAACATCACAGATTTATTTTGAGGATCAAATGGAATAGTATATATACAATGCTTTGTAAACCTTAAATTGTGTGTGTGTGTGTATATATACATATATATGTATATACATAATATATATGTATATATGTGTATACATACACACATACATATATATATACACACACATACACATATACATACACATATATATCTGTAGGTGAATAAATATTAACTATCATTTTTATTCATATGTTAGACTTTAGTGGCCTTTGAGGTTCCTTCCAATTCTATATCTACTATCTTTGACTTCAAACCAAATCACTCTGGCTTTCATTAGATGTCCAATAATAGCCCCCAGCCCCAGGCTCCATTGCTTAGTCTTGATGGCTTAGAACAAATGTAAATAGCAATTGCTTTCTCTTCTGGCCAGAAACATTGAGGGTCTTCCCCTCTCACACTGATGTTTTTGTACAAATAAAGGCATATTTTGTCTCAATTCTTACCTAGCCTTTAGTCATTGAATGGATGTTACCTCAGACAAACTGAGACCTGGGAAACAGCTATTTTAGAAAAGTCAAGGTCATGCACTCCATCCTGGCCATGGCCAGCATCTTGACCTTGGTCTTGTAACTGGTCTTTGATGACTCTAGAGAAGAGATGGAGGCTGTGCGACTCTGCATCGCTTAAATCCAATTCATGGGCAAGTCAAGGCATCACTCCATAATTTCGTTGGTCCTCTTCAAAAATGAAAGACAAACAGCATTGACTAGACAGACTTTACCAGCTGAATTCCATGGGGAACTCTGCCTCTGCTTAAACACGAGTCCCTCTTTTCCCTCCGTTTATTTTTTCTCTGAAACTTCTCTAGAATGGTGGCCCTATTGGTAATGATTATGAAGTTTCTGTATTTCCTAGCATCCTGTTAATTTGAAAAAAAAGTGTATTGTTCACCATTTCTATAGATGGGCACTGGGTTCTTTAAACTCTTTGATACTTGAAAAGTTGACTGTGCATCCTTCCTGAGGATATGAATGAATGCTCCCCCAGCCCCACTACCACCAAAAAAAGAAAGTAAGGACTCTATAGGCTGAGTAGAATTCAAGCCATTCAGAATGTAAGCACCCAAATGGCAGGGACTTTCATTTTTGTTTTTGTGTCTGTGATGCCACATAATAATAGCAAATATTGACATAGCTTTGCCCCTTACTAGCTCTGTGACTTTGAACAAGTCACCTCACTGGGCTTAGGAAAATAGAAATAAGAACTGGAATAGAATCCGTAGTTCTAGAATACTACAGATAATGGGTCTAGCTCTCAAACAGAATTTAGCTAATTAGCCCATATAAACAAAAACTGAATGGGCATCATGGGGGTAATGAAAAAATAGGGAATGATGGCTTTTTTGTGTTTGCACATGGGGTACTCATTGCTTTTTCTTCTAGTAATTCAAGAAGGTCTTCACTGAAGAGGTGGGATTTTAAAAGTAATCTCTAACGCAGCTAAATAAAATTTGGTGCTTTGAAAATCAGTATATCTCATTTGTACAATATCTGTATATAGATACTATGTATAGCTTCACAAATATGTACACATTTATACATGTATGCATAGACTCATATATATGCATGCACACACACATCTATATGTACACACAGACACATGCATACATATATATTCCCAGTCCCAAAATCCATTGTAAGGGACTCTTTCCTTATTGGTAGAAGTTGATGTCCCATGCTTGTTTGAAAAGTGGGGCAGAGTTGGCAAGAGCAGAAGAAAGGAGAATTTATTCAGTCTTCTCCAAGTCTTTTTTGAGTTTTGAGTAGCCTCAGGCACATAATACCTCAGGGAGCTTCTGACTTCCAACATTGGATGGAAGATGCCAACCTCACTTCCAGTTGCTGAAGGAAAAGACTCTGGGAAAAAACAGATATGAGATGAGCTGGCAGTCTCTGTCATATCCTTGTCCCTTGCTTTTTGGTAAAATTCAAGACTTTCTCTCTTGGTTGAGCTGAGTTACCTCATTCCAAATGGGAGTATGCCTTCATTCTGTATTATCTGGTATATAGTCTCCTACGTATACTTCCTCTGATTTCTACTTGGCTATTGAATTGGATAAATGGGTTTCTTTGTTATTTTTTATGTGTGTTCATTGTACAACTGGTATTCAGTGAGAAAGGAGTTTGATTCCTTGGATATGAAGCTTGGTTGGGGTCCTGCTTCCCTTCATTAATGAACATTGATCAGAAGTTATATTGAAAATGAAAATCATGCCCCCAATATTAATAATATTTAAAGGAGCAGCTAGATGTAATTCAAGCCTGGTACCCTTTCCTTTTCTGAGTAGGGCAGAGTGTCCAAGCCTTTGCATTCTGCACTCCTGGCAGAAATTAAAGCCTCCCTTGGAAAATGGTGTAGGGAGAGGAGACTGGAGATGTCTCTTCTGTCTCCCTTGTAAAACCCCCAGTGCCATAGCCTTGTATTGCAGCATGTGGGACATAGTATGTGTGTGTATACATTCATAAACATACAGACATATAAATGTCCCTATTGTATTGGCCCAATATAGATTGCTCCTAAGCTTAGGCTACACACCATAAAATGAGATCTCTTCAAAGAAAAAAAAATGTATATATTTACATAAAAACCTGTTATGTATCCATGTATTTATATCTACATATCTCATAATACTGGTTATAGGTCACATCTAATTTTAATACAGATTAGATTAGAAGAAAATTGTAGCCTATTTTTATGTCAATGTGGTCTGTAATTAATTTGATTAATTTAAATTGTCCCAGGTCACCTTATACCCTGGTAGTAAATTAATCATTTTGGGAGGTATATGAATTCTTTTAGTTTTCTAGAGTCTAGTTTAGCAAATCACTGTGAATTTAAACATCATAGAATTTAGAACTGGAAAGGATATTATGGGTCATTTAGTTCAACCCTTCCCTTGTCTTCCTTTATTTTATTGGTTGGAAATAAACCTAGAAAAGTTAAGTGACAAACAAAGTCACATAGATAGTAAGAAACAGAGCTGAGATTTGAACTCAGGTCCAAACCTTAAGCCCAAAGCCATCATACTGTCTCTCTTATGGGTTAAATGACATCATTAGTGGTTTATAGATATCTATATGTCTATGTCTATAGGTATATCATTCAGGGGCAGCTAGATGGTGGCACTAGCTACAGTACCAGCCCTAAAGTCAGGAAGATTTAAGTTCAAATAAGGCCTCAGACACTTACCAGTTTGTAGCAGTAAGCACCCTGGCATACACAGGAGGGCCTGCCATCAAGTTCTTTGATCTGTTTTTCTAAAAGGAAAGCAATTTTTGAGGAAGCAACAATCTACTTTAATCAAGCATGTATATCATTCACTTAGTTCATGGGAAAAAGTCAGCACCTCGAACTTCAGAGAAAATACAAATAGAAAACATAAAAATAAAAACAGAAATTACAAACAGAAGGACCAGCAAACAGGGCTTCCAACTGTCTGACCATAGACAATACATACATTGTTACTAGAGAGAGAAGCACCAACCTCTGGGTTTTCAAAGCAGGTGGGCTCCACTGAAGGAGCTACCCAGAGTCTCATCTGGCACACCAACCTTCTTTCAAAAAATAAGCCCCAAAGCCATACCTCACCTCAGAGTATATATACTCTTTTCAGTGCTGGAGGGCACACACGACCTCTCTGTGACACAGTGCCTCACCAGCAGTCAGCAGAAGGTCTGGGCCCCCATATAAAACAAGCTTCCAGTAATCAAGCCTCCCTCAACAACCCCACCTGAGGTCTATCAATGGGCGGAGATTTTTTACTCCCATTACATAGCTGTGTGTCCCTGGGCAAGTCACTTCATCTCTATTTGTCTCAGTTCCTCATCTGTAAAATGGAGAAACAATGGAGAAGGAAATGGCAAACCATTCCAGTATGTTTGCCAAGAAAACCTCATAGACAAGTTCGTGGGGTCATGAAGAGTCAGACATGATGGAACAACTGAACAACATATCATCTATGTGTATACCCATACCAATACTATATGTCTGTCTGTATCATCTATATCCATATCATATTTATGGCTAGGGCAATGGCTATGTGTATATCTATTGTTAGAGCTATAGCAAAGTCTCTATTTATGGCTATCATTGGATATGCTAGAATCAGCTTAAACTGGTTTGGGGAAGCTAATTGTTGAATTTTCAATGTGAGCTTTTATACCTTGGAAATTGGTAAATGGTACAAATTAAGGCTTGATTTAGTGTTTTCTTCATTGTTTAGAATTAAGAAAGTAATGGAGAAAATGCTGAGGTTCCAGATTACATTTTAAAGTGTGTCATGTGATATATTTTTTTTCCTGGAGAGCTGGTTGTTAAATATTTGCCAGCATATCCCTGGCTATTGCCTGATCTAGTGGATAGAGAGCTAGTTTCCAAAGCAGGAAGTTCATTCAAGTCCTACTTCTGGCACGTAGAGTCTCCTCAATGTAAAGAAAGTATCAATCTGCATTAGTAGAGGAAGCTCCTTCCTCTGGGAGCCCTTTATGACGATGACATCACAGGCTCAGCCGTAACCCTCCTGTCTCTATAGAATTGCTCTCTTAGTTTTCATTACTATCCTAATTCACTTAGTATCTCTTTTATTTTAGGTGCAGTCTAGTTTTGCTTAGTCTCTAGACCCATTTAAGTCCCTGGTTGAATTGTAAAATATAGCCACAATTCAGTTTTCTGAGTTGTATTACATACTAAAGAACCAAATGAGTTTTCATCAGTTTTTCATGCATCTCCTATATATCCTTTGTGGTTT
This sequence comes from Notamacropus eugenii, assembly GCF_028372415.1. Classification (NCBI taxonomy): domain Eukaryota; kingdom Metazoa; phylum Chordata; class Mammalia; order Diprotodontia; family Macropodidae; genus Notamacropus; species Notamacropus eugenii. The sequence goes on along the minus strand of NC_092876.1, from coordinate 333,212,016 downwards.
AAAGGAGTGGCTATGAGTATTTCCCAAATATAAGGGACAGCAGATATTCTAGACAGTTTCCTATAATAGCTTTTTAAAGAACATTAGGTCACAAGGAACTGGACTCTAGATATATATGTACATACCTCAATATGAAATCAGTAAGTACTCTATTTTTCCAAACTTGTTGATTGAAATGTTCTCAGAAAGAAATATCATTTTAAAATTGAAAAAAATAAAAAAGAAGTATTTACTCCATAGGTCTTTCAGATTAGTATTTAAATATAAAAAATAGAAACAATTCAATGTCCAATGGCAGAGGAATGATTAAATAAACTGTTGTCCATTAATGAAATAGAATAATGTGATGCAATTAAGATCAACATGTATGAAGAATGCAAAATAATCTAAAAGGCCTTTATGAAATAAGGCAAAATAGAAAAAAAATTATTGAGTAGATGAAGTAACTATAATCCTATATGGAAGAATCTATGACAGTATAATCAAGAATTGGGTGGGGGCTTGGAGGGAATGAGATGAACACAGAATACGTTATGGCAAGTGAAGCACTTGACTCGTTGTCAAAGTTGACATTTGGTCCAGGTAAACATATGATCTAATACAAGCAACCAAGTCACCCAGCGCAGCACTCAACAAATATTTTTAATTTGATCCTCTTCTCTAAGCCAAATAACTCCATTTATTTAAGCTTTTTTACCATGTCTTTGTTCTCCAATCATTTAACTATTTTTATCCTATTTATGGAATGCTATATGGCAAAGGTGATTAAAGGCGATTGCCGTTGACAGAGAACATGGTTTCCAGGGATACTTAGCATTCTGCTTACTGACATTGTGTCATTGTCATTGTGTGATATCTCTACCTCAAGCTTTGTCCTCAGGACTTAGGGTCAGTCTTAGTCAGTAAGATGACTGGACAGACACCCACAAGGGAAACAGAGGAAAAACACAACCAACGACGATAACAACAAAAACTCCAAATACTACGTACAGGAGATGCGCAAACAATCCAGTCATTAGTAGTTCCTTGTGAGTTCACAAAAAGGGATAGAAAACTTAGATGTTATTTTTGTCCTTGGTTTTTCACTGAGCTCAGCTCATGGTCCTTCATCAAAGAACTAAATTGTTGGTTTTAGCACTAGAGAGACCTTTGAGACCATCTAACACAACCCCCAGAAATGAAGTGACTCACTGTAGGATCACATAGGTGGGTAATAGGTAATGGACACAGAATTTCAAATTAGATTCTCATACCACAGTAGGGCCAGGGCCTTTTCTATTACATCATGGACTGTTTGGTAAAGACTGAGATTGCCCATGCCTTTTATGCCAGAAGTAGAATGAGGAAAACATACAGGGTAGAAGAAAAATGTCAGTTGAAGATATATGACAGCATGGAACATTAAGGTGAGAGCTGGTCTTGGAAGTGTGAAGACAGATTCAAGTGCAACCTCTAACTTACTGGCTATGTAACCCTGAGCAAGATACTTAGACTTTCCAGTATTTTAGGAAACTCACTAAGATAATAAATTTCAGAGCAGTTGCTAATCTGGCAGAGGGCATTTCCTCATCTGGAAATTCCTTACGTGGTTGAAATGACATGTGGGTAGTGGGGGAAAACTTCAGGGAGCAGATAACAGCAAAACTAAGCTTTGAAGCATATGTTCTTATACACAATGCATGTGACGAAAAGACCACTGGGTTGGGTTTCAGGAGATGGACTTTGGCCCCAGTTAATAATAATAAATACTTAGGTAGTCTGGTAGTTTGGTCAGTTGATTAAATGAATATAGATACATCTACCATGAAAGCAGCTTGCAGCTTCTCCAATACCTTCTTACCTTGTACAATGAGAGCATCATCATAAATCTTTCATAGAGAAGCACATTGGAAGCCTTCTTCTTGTATAATATTTGGGGGGAGGTATTAATGTACTGCTTTATCTGTTGCTTAGTCTCAGCATATGATTGATTCCATGTGTCCTTAATAACGTCTCATTTTATTTTATATACATAACTCATTGTTGGCAACATGATGCAGCTGATATAGGCCCACCATGATTCCATCCATTGCCCTTTGGAATATATGTGATATTAATATTTCTGAGATTGCAATTTCCAGTGATTTGCATACATTTAATATCAATGAGTATTAAGAGCTGGGATTTTACAGCACTTAGAAATTTGGACTTCTTTAAAGCCTTACACCATTTCCTAAATGTACAGTCCTACTTAGGACTGATCTTGTTTTAATCAATCCTTGGCCTAGCTAATTGTTTATTTTCAATGGCTATCCAAGATATGTAAATTGAAAGACTAAACGGCAGTGCACAATGTCCGTCTTGGAAGCATCCATTATTCATCCTCTTTGTTTTTCCCATTTGGATTAGGAAACTAATCTTTTTCTCATTGCTATGAATTTCACTAAGGACACTTAGTAACACTTTGAGACTTGAAAATATTAATGCAACAATCTATTTATAGAAGGATTTAGAGATACCATAAATAGGGAAATCCACCTTTTGTTTGACCTTTACTAAGGACATTTTTTGTACCACTGGTGAATACCCTATTTGACACCTTGCTGAATCACTGAGGGAATTTCTTTCTGCAGTTGCACCTGTTATAGAATCTTGCATAATTTTAATACACACATGAGAGGTACATTGTCTGAGAAGAGCTTTCAAAGCTGTGTTTTGTTCTAGTGAATCAAATACTTTCTTAGAAATCTACAAAAACAACAGGATCATATTCTCTGTACCCCTCTGAATTAATTGCCCGACTGTACAGATGTGGTTTGTTGTAGATTATAAAACAGGAAAGCCTGCCTAGTCTCATATCATCATTGATGGTGCATAGACTACACTCATAGTCATTTTATCAGATGAGAAAGCAAACGTGTAGATAGGTAGCTCCTGATGTCTCTTCAGTCACTTTTTTATCTTTATAAAAATATTTTCCATGATATTTTTCATTCATTTGTAATGTTTGCCACTTTGAGTGGATTTAAAATTGTGTCATCTCTAGTGCAGATTTCTCCTGTGTGTATTTTCCTCATCTATAGAATGAGTGTGTTAGACTAGATAAATTCTAAAACTCCTTCTGGCTGCAACAGTCTATAAGTCTGTGAATCTATTTGACAAGTCCTGTCTTCTCTTTCCAGTTTCATCTTTTGAAGCACCATTATCACTTCTTGCACTGAGTCCAGTAGTAGGAGAGCCCAAATGCGGTAGTTAGTTCTGCTATCTTTGCCAATGAGAATAAATCACCATCAAAATTCTGTCAGATTTATTCCATTTTTGTATCCGTTTATTGTCCTTCTTCCAATTTCATCCATAAGTGCCTTTGGGATAATCTGTTTCAATTGGCTCTCATTCCAAACTCTCTGTGGAATGGTTTTCCCCTTTCACTGTGTTTCACTGTTTTGTGAGATGATGCTGTTTACAATCTTCTATAATTCTACTCGAGGTGATGTTTTGCAAATGAGCTTTTATTTTCTGTGACCATGGGAGTGATCGCTGTTGTCACTCAGGATTTGGCTTCCTTTTTGTTTATATCATCCCACCTCTCCATTATTTGCATTATCTTCCTGGTTTTATTTACTTCAGTTTGAATCAGTTCGTGTAAGTCTTCCCCTTCATTTCCATGATCATCTCTTTATTTTTCTTGTTATCATTTCTCTAAACTTCTGCAGTCTTCATTTTTATGGCATAGCATGCCAGTGCATAAGTTATATTTTTTTTCAGCCATTTTCTAAATAATGGAGACCTACTTTTCTTCTATCCAGGGTTTTGCTACCACAGAAGTGCTCCTGGGAATATTTTCATATATATGAAACCTTTCTGTCTTTCATTTGCTTGGCAACCCAGTAAGAGTCAAAGGGTATGAATAATGACTGCTTTCTTGGGTGGGGTTTCTGTGACAAATATGATGCCCACTGAGTCACTGGGATCAGTTCACGGCAGCAAATGTGTTCCCCCTTTGGAAGCATCACCCACATATAATTAGGCAGCTCAATAATGCAGGGAGGAAAGAGCTAGCCTTTGGGTCAGGAAGACTTGAATTCAAATCCTACCTTAGACACTTGCTAGTTATGTAACTCTGGGCAAACAATTTAACTTCTTTTGGCCTCAGTTTACTGACTTTTTAAATGGGGATAATAATAGCACCTACCTTCCAAGGTTTTTGTTAGGGTCAAATGAGATAAGATATGTAAAGCATATTTTCAAATGTTAAAGTGCCACGTAAATGTCAGTTATTATTATTAGAGGTATTAATTTTTCAAAGAATGAGTAGGACAAATTATCGCTCCATCTAGAGTATAAACATGTGTGCATTCCCCAAAACAGTTCTTATATGGGCTACTTCTATTTCTTTCCTTGATTTTTGTCAGTTCTCTGGTGCAGATGAAATCTCAGTTTAAAAAATTTTTTATTCTCTTATTATTATTAGTGATTTGGCTAAATCTTTCATGTTGATATTGATTATATATGAATATATATTTAATATTTAAATATTTTCCTTCATTTTTTCTAGTTTAAAATTTTTTTTTAAATGTCAAGATCTTTTGACCACTTATCTAATGGAAGTAATAGCAAGATGATGGAGAACCTTGAATGTGAAGCTAATGAGTTTTTGTTTTATGCTACAAACAATAACCACTAAAATATTTTGAGTAGAGATATGGCATAGTCTAGCCTGTGCATGTGAGCGTGATTTGGGGAAGGGGATAAGTTTTTATACAATAGCTACTATATGCTAGGCACTTTATAAATACTGTTTGTAAATATATTTGTATTGGGGGTGAGGAGCTGTGAAAGCCCAAGATGAAAGACTGGGGTGGACAAATTAGGAATGCGTCCTTGGATGAGATTTCTGTGACAAATATGGTGCCTACTGAGTAACTGGGATCAGTTCACGGCAGCAAATGTGTTCCCCCTTTAGAAGCATCACCCACATCAGCTTCTTCCACATCAAATGTTCCAACATCTGGTTGCTCCCTCTCCTTTTTCCCCTACCTCCTTCTCTTCTCCCCCACTCCTCTTTGCCTCTCCTCTGCTTCCTCCCTTACCCTTCCTCCCTGACTCTCTCTCTTTCTTTTCCTTTCCCTCTCCTCCACCCTTTCCCAGTATCACCATGATATTTGATTAACTATAAACGTGCAAAGTCACGGCTGCCTACTTTGGTAAAGTTAGTGAGGAGAATATCCCGAACACTATGCTCATCTAAGTTACTAGATGAGATGCTAGCCTTTGTCTACCCATAGAACTCAAAGATCAGAACGCTGAAAACTACTGTTGTTCAGTAGGGCATCAAGAACAAGCATCAGTGAAAAAGACATCCCCCAAAACAAAGCTATAATTAAAAATATAAAAATAATTTTAAAATTAATAAGAAGAACAAACATCAAAAATAAACTGCTACAGTCCCAGAGATTAGATGAGCCCAAGAATTGCTGGCCTGCGAAAAACGCATACCTTAGAGAGGAGTTCTTCCTGGGTGCTCTGGGTGGTGTTCAAACTTCCTCAAGGGCAAGGGAAAGTGTTCCCATGGCAGCTTTATGCTGAAGGACCATCTGAATGTCCTACCTTATCTTAGAGCCAAAACCTTCCCTGGGTACACCCATTGGTTTGAGTGGCTTTGTTGAGTCCGGGGTTGTGTGACCTTGTAAGTGGCCTTCCTTATTGGTCCGTGACTTCCTATAGCTTTTGTTATTGTCTTGAGTTAAACCCTGACTAATTCCAAACAAACAAGAGAGGGCGCATTAAATTGTCCTCCCAGCATTCTTGATTGGTCTCTATGTACTAAATGTTTCTGAATCATCTTCTTCCCTGAAAATTTAAATTAATGTCTCTAATTAATTAGTAATAATAAAATTATTTATTAATAAAATCAATATCTCTAATAATAATAATGACTGAGATTTACATAACACTTGAACATTTGAAAATATGCTTTACATATCTTACCTCATTTGACCCTAACAAAAAGAGATTTTGTATATGTACTTATATATTTTGTACAGATTTATATACATCTATTCTTACATTTATATGTATATGTACATTCATATGTAGATGTATGTTAATATGCATAAATAGGCATATTTCACATGTGTATGCATATTTATATTTGCATAAATTGTGTGTGTGAATATATTAGCATATACATATGTATGTATATGTTTGTGTTGTATGCATATGAGAGAGGAGAGACAGAGAGAGACAGAGAGAGAGAGAAGGGAGAGGGAGCAGGGGGGGGGGGGGGGAGAGATGAAAGAAATCACCCAGTATATTCCCAATGTCTGTTCATGTGAAATCCTGTGATTGTCTTTTCCCAGTCAGAAAGGAGTGATTTTACCTTCTCTTATCCTTAGCTCTTTGTTTCTAAAGCTAGAACTTTTGCTCTTCCTAATTTACATGCAATGTTCCCTTAGCAACCATTACACACAGGATCAAATACTTTTGTTCTCTGATAGATTTGCTTTTGGGTTATAAAATCAGGATTACTAGAATACAACACATATAACAAGAAGATAACATGGTTTTTAAATAGGAATATAAACTGGTTTCTACATAGCTAAGGAATCAGTAATAAATTCAAGAAAGTGGTAAGGGTCCAGTTGAATTACTTGATATGAATGTGTAGTGGGTCACTATACCTTCTTATGTGTATTCTTATGTCCTTCTGTGGTCTGGGGAGAGTCAAAAAAATTGTTACTGGGAAAACTCAGGGTTGGGGATGGGCACAATGGTTATGGCAAATGATCAAGGTGATAGGGGAATCTAGGATGGTGGTGAAAGTAGCAATAAAGTGACCTTGAACCATAGGCTAGCTAGAGGATCTAATGTAGACAGAAAGGAAGTGCTTCCTGGGGAAGTGGGAAATGTTTAGCAACAGAAGGTGGTGGTAGGATGAAGAACAGGTCCATTGGGTGTGGGAGAGTAGGGGAGATGGCAGAAGCAGTGCTGACTATTTCTTTAAAAGGTTGTAAGGCCAGCACTTGGTTTGTGTTTATTTCGTTGTTGGTATTCTGGCTACAATTAGGTTAGCCTGCAGTTAGGTAAACAGAAGTGCCTTGATTACTGTCTCATAATTAAAAATCAGACTCCAGTAAGCATGGCTAACTAAAAAAAGAAGTAATACATTCCTCTGCTAAATTATAAATTGTTTTACATGATAAAAATCTTTACTAAATCTAAACAACAAAGCATACTACATTTTAAAAATAATATACAGTTATGGCAGTATTCTAGGAAATAAATGAGTAAAAGTTGGCACCCCTAAAGCCATTTTTAAAATATTGTGAATTTTAATGAAGTTTAAAATCTTTTCCCTTTTTACCTCTGTAATTTTAAAAAGGTAAATGCTGGACTCTTTCTACCTATTTAGCTTTTTATTGATAGCTCCTTGCGTTTGCGTTTTACTTTCTAGTGCTTAATAATAATAGCTAGAATTTATTTATGTACCACTTAGAGGTTTGCAAAACATCTAATAATTATTAACTCATTCTATCCTCACAAGAACCTTGGGTGGTGGGAATTATTATTATTCCCATTTTACAAATGACAAAATTGAGGCAGAAGTAAATGACTTGCCCAAGGTCATGCAGACTCTAAGTATTTGAGGCCAAATTTGAACTCAGGTCTTTTCTGACTTCAGGTCTCATTTTCAGTCTTTTAGTTGAAGTTAAATCCCTCATAATTTCCTTCCCAGTTGTGCTTTTACTATTACACTTTTCCTTGATCAGCAAGACTGAGAAAGAAGTAGCCATGGGGGACAAAGGCATTTGAATCTCTTTGACATTACACTAGGGTAAGAATTGTTTAGTCTAAGGAATCATTCTTTTTACTAATTTTTTATTCCTTACCACATCACTTTATTTTTATCTATGTATTAAAAAAATAAAAATCTTCAGTTTTTTTCCCAGGTTGGAAGTGCAACTGACCCTTCACCAACACTGATCCTACCACTGATCAGCGTAGGAGCCATCACTTGCTCCATCTCCCACCTGCAGTTTCTTGCCCCTCCCTAGATAGTCAACCAGGGGTGTTGTGAGTTTCAAATCAGATAACAGATGCAAAGCACTTGAAAACTTTGAAGCACTATATATAAATGCCCGTAATTATTATATTATTATCCCACAGTCCCCAGCCCTCCAGTCTGGTGATGAATTCATCCTCTGATTCTTCTACTGCACTTCTGCTGAGCTCAAGCAATATTTATAGGACAATACAAGGCTATGCTCAGATGTGTTTAACAACCAGAAAAAAATATCTGCATACAATTTTAAATTTAATCTGCATTATTAATACTTTCTTAACTCTAGACAATCAGCAAAACAACAAATCATGCCCTAATTTGTAGCAATTGCTTATTCCTGAGGTATAAATGTTCACACTAAAAATTTAACAGTCAGGCTCTTGATGTCCTGATTAGAGCTGGCCTCATCACACCCCTGTAGTCAACATTAGTGCCAGATTCAGCATACACCTGAGGCCCTAGTATAGACCACTGCAGCTCAGAACTGCCAACACAAGGAATCCATTAGTCTTAGCATTCTTGGTAGCAGGGAGCACTGGCCTGTGCCTCCATAGCCAGCCTCTTATTAGGTCACTTGAAAAGGAGAGATCATCCCCCATTAGACCCTGCATCTGCAAGCAAGAAGCCTTTGACTGTAATCAGTCACTGGATCATTTTTTTCTAAGTCACTTTCCATTAGATACTTGCTAGAAATGTGCATACTTGGTAGCATTTAAGGTTGTTCATTAATCATTTCTATGAGAAAGTTGGCAGTTTTCCTAAATTTGTACATTCTACTATCTGAGAAGAACTGTGGAGCCACAGACTCGATCTTAACAGGAGCATCACTTTAAAAAAACCTATCTAAAAGGAATTTATCCAATTATTTCAACAGACATTAGAAAGTGTTTTCACCACAACAGATAAGATGGTGGAGAGAGAGTAGAGTCCCATGTGAGACATCTTAGCAGTCACCTGATTGCGATGATGAGATCCAGCTGTGGCTGTGTGGGTCTGGGGTTGATGGCCTGTGAAATCAGCCATCAGCAGTGTCAAGAACCAAAGCATATTGGGGGCTGGAATAATCCCTTGTTTTTTCTATGGAAAAGAGAAAAATGAAGAGAGGCCAAGCTGAGGGATGTATGTATGTTAGTTCTAAAGAAGACCATTCCAACTGCAAGAAGACCTATATTTTGGAATGGATAACAGAGAAATATTGTGGAATCTATTCCCCTAGAGACCTTTAAAGCTAAGGGAGGTTTTTATCTGTCTGAGATGATTTAAGTGTG